>NC_089731.1:13066346-13377115 GCF_035083965.1 Branchiostoma lanceolatum
GTGTTTTTACCCTTTACTTACATCGTATTGACACATTGTATATCCACACGTTTTATGCAGTGTATCTAAGTGTATACCTGTAAAAGACAGACATGTAGGCGGATTTAGGCAGCCTTCTATCGTAACATGTGCTGACAACGTCATTTATCACTGTCGTAACGCCGTCTACGTGTATGACGTACGGTAACGATTTGGAACAGGGACACTGTAGCACCATGTTGCTGCTTTATAGGTTTTCTTTAGCCTTAAAGTTTGTTTATATAACTTATACTAACACATTTTCCACAAGGGTACACAATTCCACCACCCTGAATAGATACGTCCAAACAAATATGTATCTAAACTGTGCAAACCTGGGGGGTGCTGCACTAGAGATCTCTCAATTGTTCGCAATTTTTCGTTTAACATCTACTAACACAATTCCACCAGGGTACACAATTCCGCCACCCTGATCTACGTCAAAACAGATCTTCCATCCAAACGTCCCTAAGTGTAATGTACATATATGTATCTAAACTGTGCATACCTGGGGGGTGCTGCACTACAGATCTCTCAAACCAACTGTGTTTCAAAATGGCGTTTTTTAACCCGGCGGATTGATGTGAATAGAGGTTTACATCTATATTTCATCATAGAACCAAATACAGTACCACAAAAGTAAAAGTAAAGATATATATCATCAACTTGTTACAACGTGGTAGCAGTAGACTATTAAGTAAGTAAGTGAGCATGTTTTAAAAAGTTGTTGCATTTCATTTTTCCAATTTTATGCTTTATGTTTTCATAAATCTTTTTTATCTTAAGTTAAAACATTTTAATAACAGCTTTGAATATATTGGCAGCATAAAATTGCATGCGCCAAAATCGATTTCATTTTAAAGTTAGATTGGAATGCATGTTTTTACTGCATATAGACCACTAAATATCCGATTAGTTTTAATGAAATGAAAAATTGTAATCCTGTACGCTCAGAGAATATTCACAAATGTATTCTATCAAGCCTTTGAAAAGTACCCATGTGAGGCATAAAAACTTGGCTGTCGTGTTCAATGATAAGATATAGTCCTGATTACATACAAATTGTTGGTTAGGTTCAGCAGAGGGAGAACGTCTTGTACCATTTTCTGTTGATTGATAGTAAAGGAAATAAAAAAGAAATAAAAATATGCGAACAGATAGAAGGCAATACGCCGGACCTAGAGGAAAAGCATAAATATTAACTGGTTGGTTAATAGAGTATTTAGTCTATCTAAAAAAACCAACTACATTCTAGAAGGAGACAACCCTTATTTGACCCTAGAAATAGTGTTGTTAGTGATAAATAGGCATATATATCAAAGAATGTTTTATCTTAGAAATAGTAGTACATGTATACGTGATACGTAAACATGTAAACTTATACGTAGGATAATTCTTTTGTGTCCACTTGTTTGTTTGTTTGCATGTATACATGTAGTTGTAGAAGACCTTACAAAAGTCGCTGTACTTTTGTTGTGTCAAGAAGATTGTTGTTGTAAAAGGCAAATGAAACTTACCCATAACATTGAGTGTGATGAAGCCTTCCTCTGTGCCTATGTCCTCTATCAGAAGCGACAGTACGTAGGTCCCCGCATCAGAAAGGTCGGTGGAGTCAATCCGCAGCGAGGCCTTGTCAGTAAGACTGACTCGGTTCTTGTAGTCCCCGAATGCGTTAACGGTTCCAGTGTTAGGGTCATACGACATGATGGTGTTTCTCCTCTTTTCATTATCGCTGGCCAGCTTGCTCCACGTGATGGAAATCACCGGCAGTTCCGTGGAGTAGTCGGCGGGAAGGACGGAGGGGTCGCCGACGACGGTGTTGACATCGTCCGGTAGAGCCAAGCCGATTTGGCTCTGCGAATTGACCGTTTCTGCAAACACAACGTAAATAACATTAAATATTACAATTGGACTCTTACAGTACAATACATAATACCATAAAATCCAAGTACAAAATTCCATCATTACATTGCAGCAAAGGAAGACATTTACAGATTTAAAAACTTGTGAAAGTACAAAACATCAAAACCGCTCCTTAGTGGAATAAGAGTCTCAAAATGTATGCATAACATTTAGTTGAGATTTACAAGCCGACATGTATAATGCATTCTGTTTCACGTCAAAGTTTCAGAAAAGCCTGTTGACACAAAAGTTTCAGATTTATAGCTGAACGTATGCTCGCTGCCTTGCCTCGTATCCTTAGTCGCACTGTCTAGTTAAGTACATCCTCATTTATCTATCAAATTACGATGAGATTGGTCAGTGCGTTAGATTATACTCCCTGGAAGTATAACTACCCAATATTTATGTATCCTGTATGCCTTCGTTCTGAGGTATACTACCACTGTGCACCGGCCAAAACTCTATATGCATATCTCCATTAAACGCTCTGATATATATCTTTTTGTATAGACAGAACATATCTTGTCTTGATAAACATGACTTAAAAGCCTGAGATTAAAGGCCTTTCATTTTCGTGTTGTACCATCTTCCTGCAGTATCTGCGACTGTATGGGAATTGTAATAATTCACCTACTTTATGACAACCGTGCGTTTGCAATTTATTTTCTGGTAGAACTAGCCTATCGAGACCCTGTGTCAGTGGACAATAAATTCAGCCTATTATTTCCGGTGCACTGAAGTTCGGGTTTCGATGAACGTCTTAAATTTGGCAGAGGAAATCAACAAAGAAGCAGAAGACGAAATAAAGTGGTAAATTTATATGGCAAACAGCGTAGTTGTTACTGTGTTTTGAGGAAAAACAAGAAACGCGTTATTTTGTAGAAGCTATATGATATCACACTAATGAAGTAAAACCATCATCATGATGAATTGAAATATCTTCTAAAAATACAAGTTTGATCTAATTAGATGGATTAACGTGCATGTCCCATGTTGACTAACACCACGATGAGATATGTGTATATAAAACTGAAACGAGCTGAAGAAAATGTAAATCATATTTTGATATGTTGATGAAGGTTAGACATCCAGGTAATAAGATACGCCAAAAATAATTACTCAAGCAACTGGATAAGATTTTGAAACAGTCAGACGTTTCAGACAGTATCCACTGTCCTTCGTCAGTGACTAACGATAGGACTGAGAACACCAGGTTTTATACCAAAACTCTGAATAGATATGTTAATGAGGTTAAGACAATTTAGGATGTCTTGAAGTAGTCTTTAAAAAGGTTAATTCAAGACAAAGTTTTATGCCAATATGATATGACAGTGTAGTTTTCCTGCATTTTCAGGAAGTATGAAAAAGCTATATTTTGTAGCTGTATGGTATTATTGAAGCAAAATCATCATCATCATGATTTAAAATGTCTTTTAAGTTTTATTTACGATGGGGTAACTTGTATGTTCCAGGTTGACTAGCACCACGATGAGTCTTCTGAATACAAAACTGACACCAGCTTTGGAAAACGTGTATCGTTCCTTGATCTGCTTATTATTATTAGAAGTAGGTAGAACATAGAATAGTTTTCTTCATTTTTTTTTCTGTTATTACAATGCACAATTGTATTACTTATAATGCATTTAGCCCGGAAGGGCATGAACATGCAATAAACATGAATGAATGAATGCATGAATGAATTATCATTTTGATGATTTTAAAACGTCTTCGAAGTTTAATTTACGATGGGATAACTTGTATGTTCCAGGTTGACTAGCACCACGATGTGTCTTCTGAATACAAAACTGACATGAGCTTTGGAAAATGTATATCGTTTCTTGATCTGCTTACAGCAAAAAGGGCGCATGGTCACGACAACCATACATCAGCATTGCCCTCCCTTAGGCTTGTATTGAACGCCCGTTACAATTGTTGCAGAGCCAGCATTTTTCCCCTGCTACAACTCACTCCGTTATCGTACCCGTGAGTTCTATAGGCGCCGTATGTTCACACGATCCCAGAATTACATGTGATCAATAATGAATGCGAGCAGAAAATAGTGAGCGGTTCTCTCGTCAATCATTTGCGAAAATACCATGTAGTATGTCATGTTTTTTTTAAAGCATTTAAAGGAAGAAAATAACGATCACGTCATTAATCATGTTGGCGTACAGTCAAGCACAAAATTACAGTCCTTCCTATACGTCCTCTTAGGACTGCCCTGCAATAATTATGATAGCCTAGTATGCGGGAGGTAGAAAACAGGTAATGCTTAGACAGTTGCTGTCGCAGTGTGTATATTAGCCTACAATTTGCGCGTCGACGGCTAAATCTTAGGCAATAAAACTTAGATGTTTTGCGGGAACAGGGCGTGATTCAAATTGTCCTCTTGACAACTGGCACACAGGCTGACAGAAGCCCTGGGGAACGCCAGTATTTCAAATTCTACCTGAGTTTAGTCAGTCTTTTTTTGTGCTGATGACAACTCAAACCACAAGCCAGTTAGCGCAGACATAAATCAAGCACCAAAGCGTCATAAAATCGTTACATGTAGCCGTCCGCCCGCAAATTAGCTCTTCTCGCAAAAATCCAATATTAGGAGTTCCGCTTGAGGGTTTGGGGTCTCGTTGCGTGTAATTCCCGCCCGTGTTGCTGCATAGAGCTGAACAGTGCAAGTTAAGCCCCGGGAATATGTCTTCTGCGGGGAACACACATGACTGCAGTTCGACAAAGGCGCCCAAAATAAGTAGATATTATCAGACCTATTTTCATCAATCTTTCATATCGCAAACAGGGCGTATTGAATACCACATTCATCGGAGGGCGCCCCCGTCGACTTAACCGCCTCTCTCGTTAATTGTTAAACGCTAACATATCAAAGTGAGGAGGGATTTGACGATGTAATCCTTTTTCCCCAGAATAATAAGCGTTCTACCTGGAAACCCATAAGCTCCACGGGTTCACAACCCCATGTTTGGAGTATAGATAGACATCAATAAAATGTTGGCGAAGGGGTGGCACCCATTGTACTTCGGACAGGCCTGCTTCAAAATTCTAATAATTTTTCTGATTATACAAAGAAAAACTTGCAAGTATTATGGCCAGGGGGTGATACGTCAATGTCTGAAAGTACATGTACTATTTGATGGCACGATAACAGGCCAATTCTGCATTGTTGTTGAGGATAAATTTCAGGTGCAAAAAGAGTACACTTGTTCCAGCGTAACGTCCATTTAGATACTTTTCGCTGACTTTGAGGTGTGTTCGGTCCGAACTATCCTAACAATACGAAAGGCCCGTTTTTCATCTATCAGTTGAAACCAGGCAAAGTTGCACCGATACGTGTGGACACAATTTTCCGATAAGTTCTACTTTTTTGTTAGAGATAGCACTTGATTTAATGTCTGGGCTGGTCGACGAAGATGAGTTGCTACCCTTAGAGATTGTAACCTCCCAACACATCCATCAACTCATCCTATCTCCTGCTGGAGTTTCCAAAGAGCCTTCCCCTTTCTTACGGCTGACGTTTGACGTATTGACTGCTGGCAATCCGTCTTTTCCCTCGCGTTAACTCATTCTAAATGTAAATTAAAGTTTGACCGTCTTTGTTACATGTGTCGATCTGGATAGCAGCAAACTCAGCGAAGGTGTGTAAGTAAGCAAGTGGTTTCATAACAGGCTCATTTGTTCATCGAATTAGTTAAAGTTTTGCACAAAGGTAAAGATACATATTTCAAAATACCATATTCCAAACCATTCGATGAAAAAACGAGCCTGTTATAAAGCAACTTGTATATTGTAGAACCAGGCATTGACCGCACATATAAATGACCGAATGTGGCTAAACCGTGGTGTTTTGAATCGAGCCATGGAGAGGAGCTAAAAAAGATCACAAATGACCAGTGGACGGTGGAAAATGGTTTGGAGTCTCAATCCGAGCCTGGGTAGCACCACACGTATGCATAGTAGATCCAGGGATTGACCACACATAGAAAGGCCGAATGTGGCTAAACCGTGGTGTTTTGAATCGAGCCATAGAGGAGCTAAAAAAAGATCATAAATGACCAGTAGACGATGAAAAATGGTTCAGAGATTCAACCCGAGCCTTGATACCAGCACACACATGCAATGTAGATCCAGGCATTGACCACACATAGAAATGACCGAATGTGGCTAAACCTTGGTGTTTTGAATCGAGCCATGGAGGAGCTAAAAAAAAGATCACGAATGACCAGTGGACGGTGGAAAACGGTTTAGATTCTCAACCCAAGCCTGTATAGCACCACATACATGCATTGTAGATCCAGGTATTGCCCACACATAGAAATGACCGAATGTGGCTGAACCTTGGTGTTTTGAATCGATCCATGGAGGAGCTAAAAAGATCACGAATGACCAGTGGACGGTGGAAAATGGTCTAGAGTATCAACCCGAGCCTGGATACCAGCACACACATGCATTCTAGATCCACACATCGACCACACATAGAAATGGCCGAATGTGGTCACCTTGGTGTTTTGAGTCGAGCCATGGAGGAGTTAAAAAGATCACGAATGACCAGTGGACGGTGGAAAATGGTTTAGAGTCTCAACCCGGGCCTGTGATCCCCTTCCCTCCCTCAGGAGACCCCTATGTACACAGGAAGCAGGTGTTAAATGGCCTGCTGTAGCTACACTGGTATAAAATCGAAATTGAAGTGACCTTTGCCTGAAAGGTTCCACTGGGGCGAAGCGCGACACCAGTTCGACCGAGAAATAAAACAAGGCTAGCATTCTTTAATAGACACGTCTCTCGTACCGCCTTGTGCATTTTACGGCTTGTCAGCAGATTTTTTTTTGTATAGTGGTTGAATTTTTGACCTAACAAAACAGAACATGGGTCGACCTCAACAAGAGACAATGGTTAAGTAGTGCACGGCGGAAGGCGTGGTCCGGGTTAACTGTTTATCACAGGCACCTTGCGATTCGGTCACAGTTAATAGCTCCAAGGACACAGTAAATATACAGTATTGCAGTTTTTGTTCCAAATTTGGTTTCCATTCTCCATCGAACAATATTCTACCTCGCTATTTTAGAAATTCAACTCAGGACAATGGCCTGTACTGCAACAATATCGTGCTACAAACATAGTTAAACTGGGCGTTGTGAATGCCTAAATAAACGACTAAATTGATATTGAGTAGACAGATTAGGTCGAATTTACAGGTAATTGCATTATGTGCATTTCCAATCAGCGAAAGTAGGTCTAGTATCGGAAACAGTTCACCCAAAACGTGTCACTCGATACTCGAAGTGACAAAATAGAACTTATCATAACCATATGCTACATTTGTAAGTACCTCAAGACATTTCCACTCACCGGTGTTTGTAGCAAGTATCCACAGTACTAAGACAAGCGTGGACGACGTCTTCATCTTGAGTCTTGTCTTGCTGTAGTCTTAGACGATAGTCCGTACGGCTGAGGGCTGCAGTAGTGTGATTCTCCTTCGCAGTTCCGTCGACGCCGCCCACAATCGGCTGCCTACGATGAATGACCACCTGCGATGATCAAATTTCGACAAAAAATCATCCCCCTACTTCACGGAATAACATTAGACCCAGAACGGCGATGGCGTGTTTCAAACGACCCCACCTGGCTCGGAGAGATATCCAACCCGAGCCACCCTCCGCTATGAAACGTCCCTAATGGTCACGTTTTAAATAAAGGGGACTTTTCCGTGGATTTTCTCTCGGCCGGCCCGATCTTCAAGATATGCAAATGAGGGTATCCCTCACGCCGCTTCTTTTACAACCGAATTGCAGACGACAATCCTCATGCATGTTTCAGGAGCAAAAATGGGGCCTGGGTTCTCACTTATTCTTGAGCAGATGACAATCAGAATTGTTCAGGAAACATGACGTTTTGATAGATCCCTTGGGGCTCATTTTCGTCTCGCAATAAGTATAATGGACGCCTAAACCACTACAAGTTCCACGTAACGTAATTTTCAAACACGACAGAGCAAGGCTTTACTCTAAAAAACAGGGGCGGCCTTCTCGTTACTTTACGTGTGATGCTTTGACAAGAAAGATAGAGGGTGGCCTATTTCGTCGCTATCGCCTCAGGCCAGCATCTTCAAAAACGTATTCTGAAGATAACGTACATGAAGATATTCTTATTGAGATGCATTTATGAGCCCCGTCGGGCCTCCATCTGATTGTAGCAACCACATTCAAACCGCCCGCTGTTAAACGCGCACTCTGGAGATTTTTGTATTGACAAGAATATTATATATAACCACAGGAGTACAGGTCTTCATACAAATTTTTACACGAGTGTCGGGTAGTCCTAATGAACACATTAATTTCATTTCATAGCGATGACATAGACGTGAGTAATCATGTGGTGTTAGGTGATGAAACATGATCATTAATATGCGTACCGACTTCTGTAATGCAGTTAATTAGTCTCCCTATTATCCGTCATCCAAGTTACAATGATGTAAGGTGGGAATAGACATTAGTCTCAAATGTAATTGAGGGATTGAAAGACTAAAAGCATTACGTGAAGCTAAGCGAGAAGTAAGAGTTCGGATCATTATTTATTTCAATTACGGATCAGGTTGTAGCTCCATATTGAATAAATAATAGCCGGGGGTGTTGTGGTACTTAGGAAATGGGAAACGATATGTTGAGTGGTAAGTGAATTAGTGTTGGGTCATAGCGAGGAGAAAGCCCCTGGTCAGAGTCATGCTAAAGTCGACCCGGGGAAAATGCAGCCTGGCTTATAGAGAAAGGCGTGTACAAATAATAGTACACTGTTGGATTAGCAAGAAGGTAATGTTTTCCGGTGAGTGTGTGTGTGTGTGTGTGTGTGTGTGTGTGTGTGTGCGTGTGTGCGTGTGTGTGTGTGTGTGTGTGCGTGCGTGAATACGATAACGCGTATGTTGGTAGGTCTCGATGAGCCCTCGAAATTATTAGATTTTGGCCCCCTAGCTGCTTGTTATGGTACTACAGCGGAACTTCCGCTTGACGTACCCGCTATGGTTTCAGGTGGTAGATAGCTCCTGGAATGGAGAATAAGTTGTGTAGGTTTGGGCCCTCTTGAGGCTTTTTAAACTGTAGGGGCCAATTTTGTTTTAGACTTCGAAAGAGAATAACTCAGGAAGGGGTGGAAGGATTGTCTTGATGTACAAAGCTTGAGTGATGATTCACATTATCATATGCTAACTATTCAAATCAAGAGACTGTTTTCATAATCAATGAGGATGTGTAACTGAGAAAGGGAGAAATATCGACAGATATTAGAGAGAAATACTATAACTTGATTAATTATAGGAATTCCATTATTGCTGACTTCGGAAATATTACATTATTATATTATATTATGTTATATTATATTATATTATATCATATCATATCATATCATATCATATTATATTAGACATAGATAATGCAGATGAGGGCCTTATTTGCATAATATACGGGGAAATGTAATAGCCCTCTTTGGTAAGATAAGAATTCCTCACATTGAACTTATTTGTTTACAGAAAATGACCAACTGCGACAATCAATGAGAAAGATTTATGAGACGGCATTCCTTAAGGTTAACATAATTTGGCTAAGATATGAGGTCGTGGAACTCTAGTTGTCACTTCAGTTTGTAAAAGAAGCTTAGCATACATAGACCTTGGTTATTGGTTGTCCACGTAATTACGTAGAACCACAATTTTCTGATCATAATCTTTCCTTTCGCTGTTTTGCCTTGAGCAAGCGCTATCTGCTACAATATGTTATTTACTGCCCCGCTGGAGTTTTTGTAAGCATGCACCTTTGTTGAACTTTAAGATAACCTCACCTTGTCATAAAAAGAATGGACAAAGACATAATGGCAGTTGTTACAATGTGGTACTATCAGTCGTCAGGATAATATCATTCCATATATGGCAATCTGAAATTGTCGGCCACTTTAAGCGTAGCTGTAGTGAGATCGTAGGATTATTGAGCAGAATAGTTTCCATGTATTCTGAAAAGTGTCGTAGCTTAGAATACCGTTCTAAAAATGATAGACCAACAAAAGGTCGATTTTTAATGTTTCAGAGGTTTGACTGCGGTATTCACTCGTACAGTGAAAAAAACGACATTTATCCATGCCACATTCTTGCATGTTCAGTAAAACTTTGTCAAGACAAATGCCATTGATGTGGTTGAGAAATATAGCTCGCATTACGACGAAAGGCGGTAGACTTGTCACAAAGGACCGGGAGTCAGCTTCCGTACGTCAGGATATCGTTCAAAGTCTACCTTTTATTGCGATTTCTGCAAAGTGACAGATATCCCAGTCGTAACGTGCTCATTATTGCCAATTCTTCAATACCCCTTGCCGTCAACTGGCTAATCTGCGGCGACATGAAACAAGTTTACGGATTTTCAAGTAAGCCCTTAGTGCGACATAATTCCCTCACATTTCTTTCAATGCAGAATCCATACATATTTTACATCGTGGCTCATATTTGTGCATAGGCTTGCTTTTGTGAAGTGCTCCTTCGAGCATGGCATGAAATTTTAACCAATATGCATGTACTGTAAATGCAGAAATGTTCGCGGTGGTATTATGTTCGCGGTTTTCGTGGCGACCGTTTCACCGCGAACTTAAAGCTACCGCAAACATTTTTGTCCAATCCTGTAGCAGTATGTGACTATAACGCTGCGGCGAACTTAAAACCACCGCGAACACTCCATTTTTGCTTTGGCGCGAAATAAAAACCACGCGAACTTAAATGCATTTTCAGTAGTTCTGAGAACGGTAACTTTGCTAAAGCAATTTTTTTCAATGCAGAATTCATACATATTTTACATCGTTGCTCATATTTTTGCAAAGTCTTGCTTTTGTCAAGCGATCCGTCGAGTATTTCATGAAATTTTAACCAATATAGTTCTGAGAACGGTAACTTTGCTAAAGCAATTTTTTTCAATGCAGAATTCATACATATTTTACATCGTTGCTCATATTTTTGCAAAGTCTTGCTTTTGTCAAGCGATCCGTCGAGTATTTCATAAAATTTTAACCAAGATAGTTTTGAAAATCGTGACGCAAAATCCATGCATATTTTACATCGTGGTACATGATTTTGCATAGGCCTGTTTTTGTCAAGTGTTCTTACGAGTATGGCATGCAATTTTAACCAATACAGTTTTAAGGATATTGACGTAGATAAAGCACTACGTTAGCTTGAAGATATTGAAATAAAAATGACTTCCAACATATTCATAGAGCTTAACAAGTGGACTGTCAATGTAAACCGTAGCAAGGTCCTTCTTTCCTCAATCTTTTCTCAAACGTACAATTCGTTTTAACAGCATATCGTCTAGTTGCAATTCTGTGCCTAGAGCCCCAACTCCAATTTAGCTTTATTACATCCAATGCACATGCCACTTGTAACTGTAGAAAAAAAAGTCCCTTCAGATTTCAAGCTGATTAGCATTTCTGCCACCTGAGGGTTGAGGCCACTCTCCAATGGGCATGAGTGTGGACAGGTCGATAGACCTGTCTGGCCCATTTAGATTGTTTGTACAAATTGACTGGCCGCATGATTAAACACAGCTAGATGCAGAAACACAGTTGAGGTACGTAAGTTGTTCGTGATTGTCGTGAGTCCGAACTAGCTAACAGATGACTAAGCACAGAGTATGGTATAGCAAATGATAGATTCTTCATATCTGTTCTTTCAAAATCTTCTTCTTTAACTTCGGAACTGACCTCGGCATTCAACGATATTAGTATCCAATGCATTCTGAAATATTTTTTTTTTCAATTTACGGCATATGTTTGCTCATTTTGTAGCTGCTTAGTACGATTTAAAATATGGTCTAAATTTGTTTTTGTTAGCAACGGATGAAAATTGATGCGCGCGCAGATGTCACCCATATAATCAAATCAACATGGCCTAAGTTGACTGACTGCACGATTGAACATAGCTAGATGCAGAAACGCAGTTGAGGTAAGTTGTTCGTGATTGTCGTGAGCCCACGCTAGCTGCGCGGACATGTAAACGAATGGTTGGCTGACTTTTCCGACTAATTGAACACTTGTTCGGAGCTTATTAGCTATATGAAGAACTTTATTGCGCGACCATTGTAGCAGGTACAAAGTATGGCAACAACAGAAAACATAGAACAAGGGATGAGTATGGAATAAAACTATTCACTACATCAAAATGACTATCTTAGGTTTTACATGATTCAAGTTTTCTAATTTTGAGTATCATTATTTTTCTAATAACAAAACAATCTTTTATATATTTGCCTATTTTAACACTGTATGAGCTGTTGCATCTAAATATATAGTCAAATCTATCTGTGGCATTGAGTGTCTTAAAATCTGAAGACTGGTGAAGCCATACTGATTTGAGTACATGGATGACATCCCCAAGGTAACCCAAAAACGATGCGAGCGTTTGAAAAAATAAAAGATGTACCCTCCAAAAAAATTCCTTTATTATGAAATCAATGTAGTCAGGAAAGTCTAACAAATGACACACAGAGTATGGTATACCAAATAAGACATTCTTCATTTTTGTTCTTTCACATCTTCAGCTTTGACTTTGGAACTGACCATTGCATTCAACAATATTAGTATCCATTCTGAAATGTTATTTTTTCCCAATTTATTACGGCATATGTTTGCTCATTTTGTACTATTTATATTTTGTCCAAAACTTTTTTTTTCAGAACCGGACGAAAATTGACGCGCGCGGGGATGTCATCCATACAATCAAATCAACATGGCCTAAGTTGACTCAGCGCACGATTGAACATAGCTAGATGCAGAAACACAGTTGAGGCAAGTTGTTCGTGTTTGTCTTGAGCCCACAGTATAGCTGACCGAGTACGTATATAATGAACGGTTGGGTAAGTTTTCCACCCAATTGACCGCTTGTTCGGAGCTTATCTACATGGGAGGCACGGTACTGGTAAGGCCATACTGAGTTGATTATATGGATGACATCACCTGGACACCCAAAATTTCTGCCAGCGTGTGAAGAAAAATGTGTACATGTACCGAAAAACAGAGTTTCCTGTATCATGAAATCTAAATGGTCAGGAACGTTTTAAAAATCACCGAATTTATGGAATATGGTATACTAAACAATAGATTCTTTATTTGGGTTCTTTCACGTCTTCTTGGAAGACTTTGCTTAGGGCTCGTAATACATTTTGTGAGGAGTAAGTTTACGACAATTTCAGTACGTTATACGATAGAAAAAGAGGCATTGTGAGATATCATTATCCGTTTTCCTATATTTTTTGCCAATATATGGCACGTATTTGCTCATTTTGCAGGTTTTTTTTTGTATGGTTTACAGTATGGTCACTATTTTTTTGAAAACGGACGAAAATTGATGTGCGCGCGGATGTCATCCATATATTCAAGTCAGCGTGGAAAAAGATAGGAAAGCGTTTCCAATTATGTTTCGCAGCCGTCGTTAAAATTGGTGCATTCTTTTATCATTTTATTATCTTATTCGTTCTATTTATTTTATTTTTATTTGCTATTAAATTGATTTGAGAAACATTTTGTGGCTACTAACAAGAGTTCGAGTGTTTGCGCCTTTAATGTACACATACATAAAGAACATCGTATCCTTTTTTCTTTAAGTGCACTCAAACTTATCCTGCATTAGATGTCAAGGGGTTGATGGATACGTAGATCGGATTAAAACTGAGACGTTCTTCATAGGCAAACATACATTTATTTCCCGGGTCATGGAATAAAGGGCAAGCTGCAACTACTTTGAATAGAAATGGGATGCAAAGAAACCTTCCCTAGTCACACATGTAGTTTTAACCTTGGGGCTTAACATAAAGGTTGTGGTATACATAGCGCGCCTTGGCTCCAACCCGTACAAAGGTCGATTTTCCCGGTATATACACATGTTGTGCAAATCGATTTCCAAAGCTCCACGTAGGTGTCATTCTGCTTGTCCAAGTGTTTTGTAAATGTATGCATGACAAGCTGAGATGTGCGCACAGGCTGATGTGCGGATCAATGGACAGGGCTTTACTGTAGAAGGGCGACGGTTTTAAGTTCGCGATTGAAAGTGCCATGCACGGTACTGTAAATGCAGACATGTTCGCGGGGATTTAATTTCGCAGTAGGGAGAAAATGAAGTGTTCGCGATGGTTTTGAGTTCGCGCGTTTGAAACAATAGTAGCGCTACAGTCACAAAATGGAACGGGTTTACGCGGTGGTTTTAAGTTCGCGGTAAAGAGTTCACGGCGAAAACCGCGAACATAACCCCCCGCGAACATCTCTGCATTTATAGTATTACTGTAAACGGGGGAAATGTTTACGGTTGTTTAAAGTTAGCGGTGAAGACTGTGAAAACAGTGAACGTGTAACCATCGTGAATATTTCCCCCGTTTACAGTATTAATTTTCGTAAATGAACACCAACGTATTGTAGAAGAATTGAAGTACTAGTACTTGTGCACTAGTTGTCAGCCCCAGTTCATAGTGGAAAATATACAGCCCCTAAAAACTTGCAAGATTGGACATAGTCAGTTAGCAATGATATATTCTAGCCCCCCCCCCCCCCTGATAAAAGAACATCCCCCTACGTAGAAAAATAACAACTATTCCATGTCTAAAGCATGACAGATTGTACCAAATGTAATGTTTTTATACTGGACCGCCAGACAAAGAGAACAAAGCCTGAAGGGCCGGGAGACAGACGGGATAGAAAAGCCTAGCTGGTCCGCCATTGTTCTTTTGATATGCATCATAATAATTACGTTACATGAATGGATTGTGTTTATCCACTAGCCACACGCATGCAGATAATAGACCATATAATTTCATATCGGTCGTCACAAATAAAACCATTAAAACAATGAGAACTTCACAATTCAAGCATGTTTTAACATACATGTTACTATAACTGCATCACCAATCTTTTTATCTACGCCATTTGCGTTAATTTGGATTATACAATTGATATTTTCCACATTATACAAATAAACTTTGCAACGCTCCCTTATCGCAACAATACCTCTATAGCCATATCACTTTCAGTTACTGGACTGAAACTACTTGCCCTCAAGGAAGATTAGAAAACGGTTTGTTTCATGTTTGTTTTCAAGTTGGGAGTTATTGTGTGGTATTGTGTCGCCCCATGTGGCACTTTGTGTTGCGAGAAAGGTCACAAAAGGTCAATAGAGCGGCTGCTGTTTCAAACTCCTGCTGTTACACCTACCCAACGTAAATCCGCCACGCTTAGCTAAGTGTATATAAAATCTATTACTTTACCAGCCTCTCAAAGCGATGGGTACAGCATTTAAAACTCGCCATTGAGTGTTACAAATTGCTTTTGGACTAAGCGAGCGCGGGGAGTTTTTGTGGGACTAAAGACGGGATTATCCTCCGCGCGTTAAATGCTATGGTGACGTGAATGTGATACGGCACACCAAATCCCACGGTTTATGGAAAGAGGCGACGGGAGTGAAAGCAGGTGCAGACATTTTTAAAGTGCTCAGTTTTTTTAAAGCCATTAACTCGGTTTACGTTGGATGCGGAAATGGAATTCTACACTAAAAATGGTTTTAAATATGGGAAAATAACTAAAGGCGTACTAAAATACACGCAACATATACCATACACATAGGCCTAGCATAATGTCATAAATACGAAAGATGTCTTTTTAACGATTGTCGGTAGTTTGTATACACTATGTGGAAATCGTACGCTTTTCTCATGGTACAGTTAATTTTAGCACACTGGCGGATATCAGTAACAGGACAAAACATCAAATAGACTTACCGCTCTATACGATGAGTGGGTGTATTCGTCCGCAGCGAAGTACTAGTCCGATCCCGGCGGCGGTCCACGTACGATGTCCCGCTTGCCCAACTCAGGACGTCCGTACAATGATCACCGCTTGTTTACCCTACGGACAACAGTTATCGACCGACACTGTACTGCCGCATCCCATACTGTGTAAACCTTTCGATTTGCGTCACTCTTTTCTATAGCACCGCGAATATCAGAGGGGAACTCTAAACCCACTAACACAACTGTAGCGACACTTTCTCAGAAGCGCGAGTGTAGTGCGTGTTATTCATAATTCCTTTCTTTTTATGGGCGAATCCATTCCAATGTGACGGGGGTAACATCACCTCTTTTCGTACGGCACACGCCTTTTTGAAGTGCTTCTGTACATGTACCGTGTCTTTCAGTGGACGCTTGGTCAACACTGCTTTAATAAAGATCTTCAATTTTATACAAACAATATAGAAAAATTAGCTCCCTCCTTATAAAATGAACTCTCCTGACGTGTGCGTCACAGACCCCCGCTTGTGGTAATCAGTAAGTCAAACAACCCGTAGTCATCAGATGATTGACACTTGTGCAGATGGCACCACCTGTACGCCCTTCATATACTCACCCCCTCATGTCCGGAACCAATAGAATTCAATGTTTTCCTAATTACATTAGGTCATTATAAACGTCGATTCACCAGTATTTTGACAAAGAATGTGTCGGTAATAGCTTTGTTACAGGTTAACCGTTTGCCCTTTCCAACTGGAGCCGTATATACGTTCATTATCTGAATTCGGAGATTGTTGCCTTGCCATTTGTGCGGTAGGGCGTGTAGGTTAAACTATATGGTGGGAAACCGATGTATCTGTCACACTTTAAAGCCGGCGGTATAACCCAGCCAGAGGCATAGGTGCAGGTGCGTATGCCTTCAGATACTGTAAATGCATGTAAGTTCGTGCGGTTTTAATTTCGCGGTAGGGAGAAAATGGAGTGTTCGCGGTGGTTTTGAGTTGGCATTTGAAACAATAGTAGCGCTACAGGAACGCCGGCGAAAAAATGTTCGCGGTGGTTTTAAGTTCGCGGCAAAGAGTTTAGCGAGAAAACCGAGAACATAAAACCACCGCGAACATTTCTGCATTTACAGTAGTGCACACAGTGTACGCAAACCACCAGTATAACAATGATTATCGTTCTGTCAATTATCATGTGTACCGGGGTGCTTTGATCTTGTGTCCCGCTATAGGCAGTGTACGTGACTCTTGAACTTGTCGGTTGGACGTTTGCCATATAACCGATCTCTAAAATCGTTAAGGTCAGAGAATTGTCGTACGCATATCTTGAAAGACGATGGGCAAACCACACACTAGAACTGCTCTGCAGCGAAACGACTGTTGAAGACAGACATATGCATTTGTACCATGTTCCTAGCCTCTACCAGTCTCTGCGGGTCGCTGGGAAAATAGTAGAAATTGGCCAAATAGAGTCAATTGTATGAAGGGAGTCGGCTACGGAGAGAGGGTCAAATAGGCAACAGCGGATGGAAATGTTATCCTCCATGGCCAAAGTCCCCCGGCAAATGTTCTCTCTATAGCCGACGCTGTTAGTCTGGTAGAGACTACCATGTTCCGTGGAGCTAGAATTAGATGTAGATATGCGAAGATAGAGGTGTGGATGGTATTTGTAGCACGCGTGAGAATAAAACAAAGCTAAGGCCACTACTACTAGGCGGACTCAAGGCCATAGGCGGAAAGCAAGACATTTTGCATGGATTGCGAGTATTTGCCGTAACCCTTTTCGATAGGCAAAGACCATCTCCAAATAGACTCAGGTGTCTGAGAGTACTTGAGACAACGGTCATTTATGTGGTGATCTTCATTCACAAAGCAGGAAATAAAGAACAAAGGCACATCATCACCTAAATCTGCACTGTATTGTCTGTGTGAATACGGATATGACAACTGGCACGTGCCACTGTCTGTTCCCATGGAATGACAACTGTCAATCATATAGTGATCTTCACTTACACAACAGGAAAAAAAGAAGAAGAAAGGAACATCAACGACTAATTGTGTGGATACCCGTGACAACTGGCACGTGGCACTATCTGTTCCCATGGACACTGTCGTTTTATGTTTATCACTCATTAATGTATTGTTCATTAAGATCGCATTCAGCTCTGAAATACCTCGTTACAAAGAAGCGTAATAATCATCGCACCATTGTGTATGTGTATGTTTTTTGGCAAAGATTGCCGAGTGAAAACGTACACTGATCACGAATCGTCGCTCCAAATCATTTTTTCGAACAAAGTTAAGTCTGAGGAGACAAGTGGTAATAAATCACCACCCATAGAAATCGCTCATGTTAGATTTTCATCGGTAGGATGGTACAGGTTCATTAATTATAAGATTCGATATTTCATTAATGTGGCCTTGATGTGCAGAAAGCTGACAGTTTACGCTTTGTGTAAAATCGTCGTAGTTTTATCGACGTTTGTGGATTACTGGTGATGCATAGCCCCGTGACTAGACAACTACTTACGGGCCATCTGTCGGAACATCCGGGCAATTGCGCGCGACAGGTGTACCCTTCACCTGCGGGGTCCCACGGGAAATCGCCCGTGTGTGGGCGTGGGCCTGCCGTTTATGATGTCGAGGCACGGCTCAGAGTCAATCAGGTCCCCCGGGAGACTATAAAACCTCATTTTGTCTCTTTATATAACAAATTACACACAGAGAGGAGCACGCGCGCGCAAGGCACGATGGGATAGCAGTCAGGCAAACATGGGGGAGGGGGGTAGAGAGGAGGGGATGCCAGACAGAGGGGAACTAGCAACTATTCGGCAAACATAGTTTTATAAGGCACGGCTCAGAGTCAATCAGGTCCACGCGGAGACTATAAAACCTCATTTTGTCTCTTTATATAACAAATTAAACCCAGAGAGGAGCACGCGCGCGCAAGGTTTGATGGGATATCAGCCCAACAATCATGCAAACATGGGGGAGGGGGGTTGAGAGAGGGGGGGGGGGGGTATTTAGCACTTACAGTAACTGGAATCTACTGTATTTGGAAAGCATAGTTTTATAAGGCCACAAGCTTAAGGAGAGGCAACGACACCATTTTGGAAAAAAATGCTCCTCCCTGTTTGAGTAATGGCAGATCTCCGATGGCTTTTGATGCTGGTTGGCCCTTTTGAAATTGCTTTGCCACCGATAGATCTGCTTGAAGATTGAGAGGGAGTCCCACTAGCTACTAATATACATGTATATATGTGCAAACGAAGTCCATTCAAACGGCCCGCTTCTTCCCTGCACGGGTATCCTCTAAAGCCCGCATAAAAGTCAGAAGGGCTTTTATCCCAAAGCCTAGAGTACCGTCCCATAATAAAGGACAGCGCTAAAAATCTATATAGCACCTAGCGTTATATGTCTGAGTGTAAAATGTAGCAAGATGAAGAAAAGAAGAGTTATAGTTGCGCCACAAAGAAGAGTAGTTTGGTGTATATTGGAGGAATAAATAACATTTTTGGCTGAACAGTCAAAAAGGGATGGATAAATTCAAAGAAAGCAATGGATAGCACTATTACATAGAGAGGGATTTTGAAAATTAAGTAAAAAGAGATGTATTAGTAGCATAAACCTTTGACATCCAGTTAGCTAGCTTAACATTACAATATTGTTCCTATTATACTTGACAATTCTATATAAATATCAGTATCTCATATTCCCATCATTGTTATTGCAAAAAATGTATATATCCCAGCTGCTCCAATTGTCCATTCATCCAACTGTATATTGTAGCAAACACACACAAAAAAGCAGGTGACATTTCAAATTCAACGATGCAAACCCCGTCACAATAAGCACGTTTTCCCCCCAGGGTTTATCGGAACATGTTGCCCTTTTCTGTCGTAATTACTTTGATTAATGTCCTCAATTATCGCGTCGGTGCTCAGTTCACTAATAACCGCCGGAGGCCAGTCATTTTCTCCCGGTTTATCTCTTCTTTGTTCCTGAGAATTAATACAGTACTTCATTTTCTCTTTTGGATATAGAGGAAGGCTATGCTTGGATGTAGTTTAGAGGGAGAAGTATTTCCTTTTGTGCAATCGCCTTTCTTAGACACGCTTCATTTTAGATCGAGGTTTATCTCTTCTTTGTTCCAGAGAATTAATACAGTACTTCATTTTCTTTTTGGAATATAGAGGAGGGCTTTGCTTGGATGTAGTTTAGGGGGATAATTATTTCCTTTTGTGCAATCGCCTTTATAAGACACGCTTCATTTATCTTAAGACGCTTTGTTGCGTTCTATACTTAAGATGAAAGCGTTGACTTTGTTGCTTTCTGGCTTAAGGTGGAACAATATGCAATACAATATTGGTGTTTTGGTTGACTCCTTTAGCTGTTGCATGTAAATTGAAAAGCCACTCATTCAGGATTATCAAAGTCACACAGAAAAAAACATGGACAGCATAACATAGCATACAACAACATTTCATAATTACTATACTAACAGAGTAAAACATATATGAAGAAATACGAATACATGTATGTGCATATATGTAAGATACTAAAAAGACAATAATGATAGAACGTATTTTTGAGACCTACATGAACATTATTGTTTCCTATACATTTTGTCATTATGGATAGATATTCTGCGATACTCAACCGTGTAATGTCAACAGAAATTTCTCAGACTTCAGGATTTGAATGGTAGTTTTCAAGGTATATTTAAAAGTTTTACGTTTCTAGAAGGGCTGCTCAAATCACCAATAATACATAAACGATATTTGCACGAATATTGAGTCAAAAATCATGTTTTGACATAAGGGTGGGCGGTGCAGTCACCTTTAGACGAATAGGAGAAAATAAAGGGTGTCGATATTTGAAAACGGAACATGTTTGTATCATTGGTTGAATCAGCAGCGCACCGTGCGATTAGCGTCGAAATGGCACCTTAACATATGACCGCCGAAAAAAAAGAAGATTGCCGGTGTGTGTTACAAATTTGACGTACAAAATTCGTGTAAAAGTTGTGGATCTAAACTAAAAAGTCTATCTGCATCAATGTGCTTTTTTGGTTTGTCTGGTTTATCAAGATTTTGATAAGTGAATATACCACACTCCCAGAAGTCAATACACACAATTCACATTACAATCTATTAAAACTAAAGATACACCACACATCCCCAACATAAGGGTTAGAGTTAGAGGTTAGTTTTTAATTATGGTTTTGGGGAATATGGCTCTTCTTCAGCGTGTCTTACTTCATTTTTGTCTCAATTAAAAAAATGGCGAAATTGTTTTTGGTATGTCTGTGTGTTTGTATGTCTGCCCCTCGCTATGTGTTGATTTTTGCAGTGAGCATAACTCAAGAACCTGGTATGTGGCTAGGTGTTGGGAAGATAACTGTCAAGGTCGATCTTTGGCCCCCTAGTTTGTGACCCTATTACTGCAGCAGAACTTCCGTTTCTTGAATTTTATGATGTGTATCTTTGTATCTATATGTGGGTAGGTGTTGGGAAGACAAAGGTCAAGGTCGATCTTTGGTCCCCTGGTTTGTGACCTTGTTACTGCAGTAGATTTTCCGTTTTGGGTATCTTTTGTTTTTAAGTGACATGCAGTTAAACAAATCATGTTGAAATATGACTTTCAAGATGGCATTCTAATCTTTCTCTTGTAGATGATAGTTAACCATTTTTTTCCGAATTCTAAGATGACAAAGAAGATGATAAGTTTACAAGAGTCCATACACCTCCTAACCCTTGGGCACGATCTGCTTACATCCAATATCGGGCTTTTAACCTTGAGAAAAGCTGCAGTAGGCTGGCGGGTCGCTAGGAAGCGCTCTCCCACATGCGTCTCTCAAACCATCATTATTTAAGGTCTCATTCATAAGTTATTTCTTTATCATTCATTCTATGTTGAGCGCATTTATCCTTCATTGTGTAAACATATTGCTAATTATTTCTAAGCATCAAGTCGTTTTTATGGCAATGACAAACTGCAATTAGTCTCTCCCCGCAAGAGGCACAGTAATACATGAATGAGACCTTAGGTTGGAATATAATGTGCGCCACCTTGCGACTCTACAGCAGACAGCGTTATGAACGATAAGGCATGATACATTTAGAAACGATAGTGTTGAACTGTGTGGCGTTGAATTAGCCTGGGTGCCATCCTATTACTACCGGGGCTCCTACACTCGCAACCTTTTAGAGTAGCGAACGTAGGAGCCCCGCGGTAGCGATCTAAGATGGCACCCAGACTAGCGTTGAATGGCCGCTCGGCTAGACTTCCGGACCCGAGATCGAGACTTCACTGGTTCGATTCCTGGCGTCCCTACCAAGTCGTTTAGTCCTCGGGAAATGCACTGAGTCTACTGAGGGCAGACCTAAAAGGAAGAGGGCAAGGACCGCTGCGGTCAGAAAGGAACCTACGGGAGCTCAGGAAGCTCGAGACGAATCGGACTAAGTGGAAAAGATTGAAGAAAGACTGATTGCGGCTGCAGGATATTTCCACTACTGCAGCAGCAGAAAACAGTGGACTACTACTACTAAATGCACTTTGCACAACTTTCCGCACTCACCTCAGGTGTAAAAATGAATGCTACCTGACTTCGTTTGGGGAGGCAAAATACTGTAGAAGGAAAAGGATGGTCTCCACCTTCCAATACCGTACACAGTGGATAACAACGCGCTGCCCCTACGGCCTCAAAAAGGCTTTAGAACTACTTTTAAATATTGTTGCACTAAAACCGTGTCGCACTCGAGTCAAGTACCGTACCTTACGACCGATATGACTAAAGCTTTGCTGTATATTATGAAAAGAAATAAGCAATACGTTCCTCAAACACCGTGGTTTAGCCACTATTGTATGATATTCGATATTCGTGGTGATTGCTCTCAAGTACACCGGCATCGAGCTATATAGAGAGGCTTAACGACCAATATGACGAACGCTTTACTGTATACATGTATTATGAAAAGAAATATACAATACGTTCCTCAAACACTATGGCTTGGCCACTACATAGTATGACATTCGTGGCGATTGACCTCAAGTACACCGACATAGAGTTATAACCTTTTTGAATTCGCTGTTGCATGATATTTCTGGCTGTGTGCTTCGGATTGATTAATTGCCATAATATCGAACCTTCTCGTATTCCAGGGTACCCGTCAGTGCAGTTTCCGCTGAAAAGGTCATGCGCCATGTGTCTCGAGACTGGTCGGCCTTCACCTAAAATGAAATATTGTAAGTGACGTTACGTCCCAACAGATTGAAGACGTTGTTGGCGGTGGAATAAGGCCTAATAAATAATATGTCGTGTTTCAGGTAACCCACCGGACCCTAACAAAAACTTGCTGACCCTAGCCTTTTTTTGAGGGCTGGCCGCTTCTTGTAGTTTGGGAAGGGACATAAAATTTTTGATCTAACATCTGAGTGATGAAATTTCAAAACGGACTTCTTGTATTTCACTCTGTTAACAGAAGAGGACTTTGAATAGTTCAGGTAAGGATGTGAAGTAAACATTGTACTTCTTTGTTCAGTTTATCAATATACGTGTGTTTGTACAATGCATATCTGTATAATATGATGTTGAAAATAAAAGACTGATTGCCTCATACATTTCAGTTTTACATTGCTAAAATGTATTTGCTGGATCATGGATCACTTCGCCTAAAATAAAATAAAAATAGGACTGAAACCAGGAACATAAAATTTTTTCTAGGCCTAGACGCCCTCGTTTGTAGCTCTTTGTTATGGACGTCAGGCTACTTCTCCACTTGAAGTCATTGCGCTACGAACCGTTCTTCATAACAGGTAGTGGTTGTTATATGGCAATGTAGATTGAATGGCTATTCCTGCGCTTGTTTCCATATATGTTGACTGAAGCTAATCATATGAGGGGTGGTCATAAAGTTCTGCACCTCACCAAATTTTTAAATCATTATGGTCATTATATTTCAGTCGACATCCTTTTAAATTGAAAACCAATAGGTAAATGGCGAGAAAAACAAGGGTGAACTGTTATCAGAGCTGTGTGGGTCGTGTTCCTCATGCCATGAAATCTTCAAAGACATTGTCAAAATGTTTGATGAGGATTTCCTTCGCATTTCAACAGAAAAGAAGTGGGTATCTGACTTTCGGCAAAGCAAGCCGCCCGTACAGCTGTACAGTACGTGTCCATGCTTTTTCTCTCTCACCTAGCGTTATTACTGGCGTTGCCTGCAAAATAATGATCAACGTCATTCGAATTTTGGCAGACACAAATTAATGGCTTTATACTTTATAACTAGTCCCCGAAATTTGAGTTGTGCCCCTTAAGTTTTTTGGTGAGGCGCACAACCTATTGATCACCCCTCGTACATTTGGTATTACAACAGACAGATAATCCGTCACCATGTTATTATAACGGGACAGGAGACAGCAGACCGCCGTGGACCGTTTCAACTTTAGTAACGTTAACAAAACTGTCTCATACTGACGCTGAGAAACAAAAGAAACAGAAGTCTGTCTGGAATTTTATCAAATCAACGTCGGTACCTCCAAACAGTATTGACATAAATCATCTTGAAAGGCGCATCAGAGCTTAAAAAGAATGATTTATTTGTTATTCATTCTTAGTAATTGTCGGTTGCCGCCAGGGTAGGAAAACGCGTCACAACCTATTTCACGGTTACGGAGGAGGAACTCGGGTTGCATAAGGAAAAGTCACACATCCACGAACTTCGTTCTAAACGCAAGCGTCATGGTGTACTGTTGAAAGCGCGCAATCAGTAGTAAGCATGCTACTGGGTTTGATCAGACAGCTATTCTAAAACCCGTTACAAGCAAAGCTGAGTCACCATGTATAACCGGTTAACAGCATTAAAGCACAACACACCAGTTTGGTACGTTGAGCACAAGTTGTGTAAGGCTAGACAGATAGGTTTGATCCTCCACACCGGAAAGGGCTCTACTATAGTGGGTTCTTTAACATGCTCGAGGTGTGGCCCTTCTCAAACATGATTTACATCCTATCCGAAATGGCGTCCCTATAACCCCCCTCTCACTGGACCCGCGGCACGCTGGCGGCGTCGCTGCGTCCTGAACTGGAGTTTTGTTACTCTTGACTTTATAATGAGATTATAATTCAAAACTTGCAAGAATAAGCAAAAAGACAATAAAACAAGATTCGTTTTTTGTCGATGAAATTCGTTGACTGTTTTGTCAATTCGATCTGCCGCAGTGACGCCGCCAGCGTGCCGCGGGTCCAGTGAGAGGGGGGCTTTAGGCCCCTCTCCACTAGACGGCGATCGCACTGAGACCTAAATGGATTTGAGTAACCCTTGATTTCATGATTAGAATATCATGCAAAGTGTAAAAGTATGACTAAAAAGGCCCCCAAAAAGCAAACACACAAAGGGTAAAATGACTAATTTTATATGTTCAAAATTCGCTGAGTGCTCTGTCAGATCGCTAGGTCGCCGCCTTATGCTAGGGTCACATTTCCAAAGCGGAGGCCGGCCGGGTAGCTTTCTGGAACGAAAAATTCGATATAAAAGACAACGAAACACACAAAGCGTAAAAAATACTCCTTACCATAAATTATGTATGTTCTGAATATGCATTTTTTTTATTCTTAGTTTTCTCAAACAGCCCGGTCGGGCCCCGGCTTGGCATAAGTGGAATGGTGGCGTAACAGAAGGTAGGAACCCTTGTTCGATTGTTATGGACGTTGCTGGCCGGGCTGAAGTGAATTGGTTTTAACTACCACAAACCTTCCCACACTACAGTAATCTATAACGGAAGACAAATGCAGCACTTTTACCCGGGTGTCACCGGGGTAAACAGGTCGAGCTGTAACCATAGTAACGAAATTGAGGTGAGGCCCTGGGGTGGTCCATGCATATAGAGTTAAACTGACCCGTCCCTTTACCTTAATGCGCTTTTACGCCGGGCGTCAAATTCACTTTCGTACAATTAGGATTCTGTTTGCTACTTTCACAGTTGCACGTAGTACTTTTCAACTTTAATGCTGTTTTAAAGCAAACCTTCTGAGGTCATATTTTTTTGGATGTCGTATGCATCACTGCGGTAAGTTAAAGTTTATATACACAAAGAGACTGGCAATGAAGGTTAAAAACTTCAAACGCTCAGCTACGATCAAGTTTATCAGCTTTATCATCGATCGACTGCTATCATTCAGTCTGCACATAAAGCGCCAGAAAGCTCTGGACAACGTCCAGCAAGCTCCCGGTGGGAGAATTAGCTTTACTTTATCTAGCGTCAGGGGTACTTACTAGAAAATCCAGGTTTCAGAGAACTAACGGCAAACAGACAATAATGAAGTCCTAAAAAATCCACGGCTGGAAAGCTTTGGACAACGTCCAGCAAATTCTCGCCGGGAGAATTAGCTCCACTTTATCTAGCGTCATGGGTACTTACTATAATATCCAAGTTTCTGGGAACTATTATTGTCAGGTAGCAGACAAAAAAGAAGTCATGAATTCACCTCTGGAAAGCTTTGGACAACGTCCAGCCAGCCCCCGGTGGGAGAATTAGCTCCACTTTATCTAGCGTCATGGGTACTTACTAGAATATCCAGGTTTAAGAGAACTAACGGCAAACATCAGACAAAATTCGAAGTCCTAAAAAAATTCACCGCTGGAAAGCTTTGGACAACGTCCAGCAAGCCCTCGGCGGTAGGATTAACTTCACTTTGTCTAGCGTCTTGGGTACTTACTAGAATCTCCAGCTTTCAAAGAACTAAATGCCAAACAACGGACAAAAAAATGAATTCCAGAGAAAAATAATATTCCACCGCTGGCAATTGTAACATTGTGTGGAACTTCAGACACATGAGGTTACATGGGTGCACGAACATACACATAGTTCTTGCGAAGCATTGGAGTCAATATTGCTGCAGTTTATGTTTTATACATATTGTATATTGAAGACAGTATGTCTGAAAGAAAGAGCGCTTAGCTCTGTGTTGGAGAAACATTGATGTAAAGTCAGACAGAAGAACAGTACATGTAGAAGTATTCTACCGTGCAATAAGGTTTCCAATATTCCCAACTACGTGTTGTTACGTTTGTGAAGGTTAGACATACAAGTAAACAATATATAAAGAGAATTCAAACTCTACAACTGGATAAGAATCGGAGACTTATTTCCGGACGTTTCGAGTGACATCCATCACTCTTTTCAGCGTCACTAAAATCAACCGTGACGCTGACAAGAGTGATGGATGTCACTCGAAACGTCCGGAAATAAGTCTCCGATTCTTATCCAGTTGTATAGTTTGAATTCTCTTCATATACGTGTTGCTACATTAATTCAGTGTAGTCATGGTTAGAGAGTACCCGAAAGACTACTTTTAGTATTCTACTCTCAGGCAAGCCAGTGTACGGTTTGTACCTAAACCCATCCTATACTATTCTATTACAGTACAATGCTTGGCTCAAGTGCCTAGGCCAGTGACTGGCCCCTATCTTCTCTTCGACATTTTCCTCCGGAGCTCCATACAGCACGTTTCCGAGCCTTAGCTTCCACTGTCTTTTAACTTAATCCTGTGTCTCATGCTATCTTGTCTTACCAGCGGTTGGGGGTCTAGATCTTCCCCGGGGTCTGTTATTTGCAAAATCCTGGCTGTAAACTTTGTGGACCAGAGTTTGTAGAGATCTCCTTACAACGTGGCTAAACCATCTTAGCCTTCTGGATCGGATGGCTTCAACGATGGATTGTTCTTTCCCGAGTTTGTAGCTAATTTACTATTTGGTATGCGGAGCGAGATGCGAAGTATCGACTTTAGGCATACAGTACAATGCCCGCTGTTATAAGCCGGAACCATACCTGCTACTGTAGATATAGAATTGTAATTGTTCTTATTATTGCAGAGTCCACAGAGTTGACTGACCGTCTGTTCACGCGGTCAAATGTTGATACAGTCCCATCGCACTTTCCAGACTGGCTCCGTTCCCAGCGGGTATAGATTTTGGGTCCCTTGATGCAAAGTATCGCCCTTAGGTATACAGTACGATGTAAGCTATTATAAGCCGGAAGCATACTTGCTACTGTAGATATAGAATTGTAGTTGTCCTTATTGTTGTCGTGTCCACTGTTCAGTTGACTGACCGACTGTTCACACGGTAAAATATTGATAGAGTCCCATGGCACTTTCCAGACTGGCTCCGTTCCCAGCGGGTATAGATTTTGGGTCCCTTGATGCAAAGTATCGCCCTTAGGTATACAGTACAATGCCCGCTGTTATAAGCCGGAAGCATACTTGCTACTTTAAGCCTAGGTTACACATAGCCGAACATGGCCTCCCGACTCTCCCCCGACCACGGTTGGAGTGATTCGGGAGTGATTCGGGAGCTAGCTCGGTTGGCGTTCGGCCGAGTCGGCTGGCGTTCGGCTGAGTCGGCTGGTGTTCGGCTGCGCCAGCCGAATGTTTTGAAAATTTCAAAACATTCGGCTCTGGACGTAGGGTCTGAAATGGGTCGGCTGGTGTTCGGCTGGTGTTCGGCGCGGCCGGCTAGTGCTCGGCTGGTATTCGGGATTGAGTCAGTAGTAAAATTAGAACCTTAACCACGCCAGAAACACTACTGACTTACTCCCAACTAGTTTCCAACCTACCCATAACTCACCCCAAGGCCGTAGACAAATCTCTGCTAACTAATTCTCAACCAAGTGACTACTATCGGAACGTGGGCGAATCACCCCCGACCTTCACACGACCAAAAACAAAGAAGAACACTAAAAGCAGAATTAAAGCTAGCCATGATCCGAATTCGATCTCTCGGTGATGTTAACAACATAATAGAATGGATTATTTTAATCAAAACCGCAAATGACCCCTCTTTTGAAAGTCGCTGAATATGTCCATTTCAATTCGTGAGAGGGTCTGCAATCGGTCGGGGTTTGGTCAGGAGAGATTCGGCAGTCTGCGGCTAATGGTCGGGATGGTTGGGAGTAAGCTAGAAAGCATTCGGGGTCCATTCGGGAGTAATTCGTGTACTGGTTAGGAGATGATCGGCGCATCTTCGGCGCATGTTCGGCGCCAAAGGTAGGCGTGGCCCAAAAACTGGTCAGAATGCTCCCGAACTACCGCCGAGCCGAGTCGGCTAGCGTTCGAGAGCCAAGTTCGGCTATGTGTAACCTAGGCTTTAGATATAGAATTGTAGCTGTCCGTATTGTTGCTGTGTCCACAGAGTTGACTGACCGACTGTTCACACGGTCAAATGTTGATAGAGTTCCATCGCACTTTCCATACTGGCTTCGTGCCCAGAAGGTATAGATTTTGGGTCCGTTGATGTTTCCTTAATGTGAATATTTCTACATAACGTCTGGCACAGTAACGTGCGAGAACCGGGTATAGTACGGTAAAGCTGAAGTAACAAACTGCGTTTGACTTTACCATTTACATTGATTTGGTATCCCCTGGGGTAATAAAGTCGCATACGTTAAAGGCAGTTTGGAAAGAATGGCTTAAGTGAATATTCATTAGAGTCCGGCGCTGAATGATTTATGTAACCTTAAGCTTGTTATGCCAGCGATGACTTTTAGCTCGACATTGCATTAGGATTAACATGGCGGCCGCGTCACGGTGGTAAAGTGCAGTAATTATTCGTCAACGACGATTCAACGACGTTTATTTGATTTCGCGGTAGGGAGAAAATGGAATGTTCGCGGTGGTTTTTAGTTTGCAGTTGGATCAAGGTGTTAGGCGGACAGAAGCCTTTTTTTTCTAATGATGTTCACGGTGGTTCATAATTTCGCAATGACAAATTTACCGCGAAATTAAGCCACCGCAAACTTAAATTCATTTATAGTACTCTCCTCTGTACACAAGGGAGCACTTGGTGGTGGGACTATGTATAAGTACTATTTGTCAAAATGCAACGGCAGATACGTTTTCAGAAACCTCCTTTTCTCCATATGGGAGTACGATTCATTCCTGTCTTATTTGATACATCTATCTATCCATCTCTGCCTTTCCTTTTCCGCTCTTTCATACGGAGGTCACACAATTCATACAGTCTTTCAAGTAAGGAAATACAGACAAGTTTTTCCAAGTGTCTGGTTCCAGTAGGGGAAGACGAATGGTGTACGCTAACACCAAAGGCCGCTGTTAACTACGGAAGGGGTATCTTGCAAGCGGAACAAATCATCTCTGACATGGCATATTCAGGTCACCGTGATAAATAAAAAATAATGGTGTGACTTTTCGGGGTAGAACGGACACATTTCGCAATAAAAGGCCAATTTTCTCTCAGCAATTAACCTATGACATCTATTATATCGGCGTGCCTTCGCCCTCCCGTGCCCTCGTATTACAACATATGGACCCTTAAAAGGGTACTTCATTTATTGAAAACGGCTAGCGCCATTTATTCGCAAGCTTTCCAATAATCTGGTCTGAAATGTCACGTTATAGAGTGTAATGGGAGGGATATAGCAACTTTGAAATGACTTTATGATAGACCTATGCGTTTATTGATTTGACAAAGTGCACTTTGGGTTAATTATTTACAGAGCAGGGGAGGTTGAGTATTCCTCTGTATCTTCATTGATTACAGAGAGTTTGCTATCTCTTAAATCAGTAACCTTCTTTACAATTCTTCCTGCAAAAATGTGGGCCACAGATTAAATGAAGATACTTGTAGTAAGTTAAACCTAGATATATCCATGCCAATGTCATTTGTGTTCTGGGCATATAGTCATCCTACGTACTAAATTGAGATTCACCATTTTATTATTATATTACGCCCATGACTGTTTTACGTTTGCGATGTTTGTCACGGTCTGTTAGACTCAGTGAGAAAAAATGCAGTTTCCATCACAATAAAAATGATAATGCAAGATCATAGTACATAGGTGTTGTTTAATGATAAATAGGTATAAAGCTATACACAATATACGCTAGAAGCTAGAAAAATATCATTCTGCAAGAGGTAAGCCAACACATAAGTGTATACTTCTTTCTGTCTTTACTGCTATACTTTGTTGTTTAAATGAATAAAATGTATAAAGATATACAATTATAGGCTTCAACAATTGATAATCTTGTCCTTCAAGGACAAATCTTCCATTCGTAGCCCCATGGGCATCAACTCATCAAACATATACATCCGCAGGAGAGTAATTTTCCTCATGATATGAAATTGAAGTCATCGAAGCAGAACAGAAACACCCTGTCGCCCTCCCACATTCAATTACTTCATTCCTTGTAGTGATCAGCTCTTTAACTCCACAGATTAGACAATTGCGTACAAAATGAAAACGCAGTCGTTATCAGTGTAGAGCCACAGCACACGTTCACACAAGGAATGGTCTTGGAGCAAAGGTTTTAACAATAGTTAAAATTATCACCAGGAAAAATCTAGATATTGTTTTGGGTGTGTTTGTGTGTGTGTTTGTGTGTTTGTGTTCTCGGTCTTTTATAGTCAGCATAACTGAAAAACCTCTAGATGGATTATGATGATATTTTGTATGTGGGTAGGTGTTGGTAAGACAAAGGTCAAGGTTGATTTTGGGTCCCCTGGTATGTGACCTTAGTACTGCAGCAGAACTTCCGTTATTTGTATATTTTGACCTGGACGTGCCATGGTATTGTTTTTATTGCGAATTCATATCCAGATTGGCTAAATGTATATATGATCAAACGTGGTCTAAAGGATGTAAAATAAAGAGTATGGAACACTGAAATACTACATTTTTACCAGAAATACTAAAAGTCTATGTATCAAAACATTGTATAGTATTGTTAATCTATTGATAATCACCTATATAGTAGCTTCTTCTCTCTTTTTGAAACACATGGAAACGTAAGTACATGTTTTGTCCAATGTATAAATGTATGTTTCTTCGTGTATGACATCAGGTATGTGAAAGTGTCTAGCTTTGAAATTTTCTTACATCTCTTGTCTAGGTGTATTGCCTTAAACAGCGATTGGCGCTCATCTTCATATAAAGTACAGTCAAGTAGAAAAATATGTGTCTCATTTTCAAAAATTTAATAAAGTTATACTGTGGGAACTAGCGCGTGATGTATCATCAAGCTCTACGGGAAATCGTGATACATTTGTCATTGAGGTAATTCAGTGCAATATGATGTCAAAAGTTGGAACCATCTAATTAATCATGCAAACAGGTCAGTCATGTTGATCAAATTATAAACAGAAAGTTCAAGCTGCATGGATAACCACGAAGCTTGAATGATTGACACAAAGGTAGAAAAAGTTTACTAACGGTCATTTTGAATCAAAATTGCGGCTTAACCCAAAAGAAAATCCGGTGTGTTCTACAATATGAATTGCTTTTGAGACTGTGGTACTATGGTAATGTACATCTGTGCCTGAGCCTACATTGATCCAACATAAATCATAGGACACATCACAAAGGGAATCAGACTGAGAGTATAGTAAAATCTTTACCTCAAATAGTGGGATTTTACAAACATGGAATATACCACCACTGTACATGCCCATGTATTAATGAAGAAGTTGCTCCTTGCAGACAGTATCTTTTTCTGTACACGTTTATCTGTCACAAGCAATTACAATACCCCGCGTAACGTGATCCTATTTCAGATGGATCTTTAAATGACATCTTTGCAGTGATTTGTAATTAGTTTTCCTTGACATTTCATATTGAATTACGTTTGTAAGTGATAGCCCTATTCTATTCTGATATTACCTTCGCCTATGCCTAATAAAGCGGAAGGTTGTGGGTTGACATGTTTAGTAAGTTTCCATTCACGTCATCCTTGATTTATGGTTAAAGTCTTTATATTACATTATTAAATGCTATAGGCTGAGGTTATTAAATCAGACCACGCTGAGAGAAAGTCGATGTGGTTCCTTCTACCGCACAATCAATTCCCCATATCCTGTATCAAAACATGTCAACGGTAATAATTCACCGTTGGGTCAATTTTTGAATCAATACTCAAACTCCCAGAGGTAGTTCTTCAGTATCTGATTCAATAAGGAAATCTCATCTTGGGCGGCAGCCAGCGGTTTACTCGGGCTTCCATTGGTTAGAAGTTAGCGTGGGAAAAAGTCAGACTTCCCTGTCTCATGTGAGGCTGATCTAACGTCAAACATAAGTTACGACAGGTGGAATACATCTCCAGGCTTCTCGACAGGTCTCTGCAACCCAGAGTCAGCACAGAGGGGAAATATTTCCCAATTTCTCACGTACACTGTTGACCTGACCGGCTCCCCTGTGGCAGAGGATGTCAACAGTGGTTAGCGCCAGCGGTGCTCCTTTGAATAAGAAATAAAAAGAAGTAGTGAAGTAAAGCATAGGAATAAGCACAAGAGCAGGTTAACATCGCGATCAATAACATTTCTGCATTAGGTGGCTCAAGTGGTGTTCTTTGTGCTTGAGGTACCATGGAGTCACAGCTTACCGACTATACAATGCACATGTCATTCTCCATACATAAGATTTGATAGATATGAAAGGGCAAGGTTAGTGCAGCAGCATGGTCTAAGGCCTAAATCCACATATATATTGTTTGAACTCTACTACAGCCTGTCTAAAGAACTGCAGGACAAGATTCGAGCTCATGGAGATGACATGAATGAAATGAATAAACCAAGACACACTCTCCTAGTATAAAGTACGCGTATGAGCCAACTCTGTTTGGCAAAGGCAACTTATAGCTGGTAACGATGATAGAAAGGTAGGTTTCCGCCATATTCGACTGTCAGATTAAGCCAATATGACATTACTTCAGATGTGGTATCGCTTTGAATCATCAATATACCACAAACAAAATGTATCATGGGCGACTGCGATAGATGCGAGTAACTATATCAATCCAGCTCGGAATGTAAAGTAAAAAAGAGAAAAGATAGAAATATGAGTAGTGGGAGAGGACTTAAAAGATAACAACCAAAGCAAGAGATACCATCTTAATTGATGTTATAGATACACCAGTGTGTCTTTATGTTGTAGACATCACATCTTCATGCTTCGTCAACTTGGGTGTCTATTTCATAGATTCTCCATCGCATTCTCTGTTCTTACATTACTGTGGGGGTGTTCTAGTCAGTATCTCTTTATGTAGTAGCCATCACATTTTCATTCGCGTCAACTCGGGTATCTAATTCATAGACGTCCCATTGTGTTTTCTGTTTTAACTTTACTGTTGGGGTGTTCTTATATTCAGCAGTGTCTTGTTATGTAGTAGACATCACATAATCCTTCTTGTCAATCCGGTTGTATTTTTCACAGATGTCCAATTGCCTTTTCTGTACTTACATTGCTGCGGGGGTGTTCTGGTATTCAGCAGTGTCTCTTTATGTTGTAGACATCACATAATCATTCTCGTCAATCCGGGTGTCTATTTCATAGAAAACAGTGGGCTACTACTATATCATAGATGTTCCATCGCCTCTTCTGTACTTACATTGCTGCGGGAGTGTTCTGGTATACACCAGTGTCTCTTTATGTAGTAGACATCACATCTTGAATTTTCAGTCAACTCGGGTATCTATTTCAAAGATGTCCCGTCGCCCTTGCTGCTTGTACTTACATCACTTTGTAGATGTTAAGTTCTGGTAGAGTTTGTAGCCGTCCTCTAATAGGGTTGGCAATGCTGATGATAAAAGGAACCCAGCCGTGTATAGAAACGCCGTATCAAAACCCTTCAAGACTTGTCAAGCTGTTGTTGGTCGTCATGGCACCCTGGACTGTCTTCAGTGACCTTTCCATTCAGCGTGTCTATCTTTGTAAAGGTCGTGTTAGCATGCCCTCAAAGGCAACCATTTAGCATTCCAGAAAAACTGACGTGCCCTTAGTGCTTTTCTGTGGACATTTTCTTGGAACTGATCCACCTAAAGAAGGTACAATCTCTCTAATATTGCAATGTGATGTTAGACTACGACAGCGAGATTAAAGTGAGAGGGTCGTCACCGAAAGTATATTGTCGGCATTCTGGATTATTAAACCGCCAAAAATATGGGTAGACTTTAGAATGGTAACCGATATCGTATTGCTTTGCCCGTCTGAAGAACAAAATTCCGAGCTACTCAGCACTCATGGTCTTTCTATCTGTTGCTCTTCAATTGCTTCCATAGCTACATGGGCAATCCTTCTCAGGCCCCCATTCCACTAGACGGCGATCGCGCTGCGACCAGGCTACGACCTAAACATGAATTTTTTCAACCCCTGACTTTACAAATTTATTGGAATATCATGCAAAATGAAATAGTATGGCTGGACTGAAATCGTGAAAGATTCATGTTTTATATATGAAATTCGTTGAGCGCTCTGTTTTATTTGAGGCCGTACGTAGGGCGTGGTCCCAGTGGAATGGGGGGTATAAAACAATTCAAAACTTACATGGAAGATGAATTAAGTGCGGAAAAAAGTCTCCTGATATGTTGCATCTTAAGGGTTGGAAGTGGAATGAATTCTAAAATATGACGAAGCCAATGGCAATTCCATGAAAAGCCAGGTATCTTGATAAAAGATAAGCAACAGTTTTGCAAAGTTGGTCCATTAGCATGCATTGACGATTAATCACTGTTAAGGCTCCATTTAGAAATCAAAGAATTCTAAAAATGGCACGCCGTATCTCGATGTAGATGGATGGATATAGAATTCGATGCCAATACACCATATTTATTCCTCTGCTTTGATGTTTTATGTATTCCAATTGAAATGAAAATCATTTCCGCCCAAAGGAATAATCTTTTGGCACAGGACTTGATCTTGGTAATATTGAATGATATCTCCTTTAGTCAGGCTTCTTTTATACGCTGGGCGTAACACCTTTGTCTCAAAAGTGGGTTTGTGTCTGTCTTGAATAGATAAAATAGTATTGTAAATGTTATCACACAGCTCAAGTGCTTTGGGGGACCTTGAAATAAATCACTAGTAATGTCGGCGAAACGGGTGCCCCGAGCCAGGCTTTCAAACTTGTGTAATCAGTAACTGAAGGTGACTTCAATGGTCACCTCCGGTTATAGAAGCAGAAATCGAAGTATGAACTTTATCTCTGTAACTGTTATTCTTGCTGAAATCAATATATAAACTGCTGCGGTAATATATAGTTGTCATAGAACATGGCATATATAAATGGCAAGCGATGGGGTGATTGAATTTACGGAAGCTACACTTCATAACCGGAGACAAGTGTATCTGCTATCTGTTGGGGTGGACATGTACATTAATGTATGGCTTATACACCATACCCTGCGGGTGTCCAACTATCAGAAAAGGTTTGAAAGTGAGGACTTTACGCTTTGCAAAGCCTTAATGCATATCTTATCGTCTTGATAGTATAGTATAATTTGCGTGACTAATTACATAGGCAAGTTCAGCAAAGTCAGGAATAGGGGGAAAATAAATGTGGACTTTTATTTTTAACATGGCATTGAGTCCATCTAAAATTTAGCATATGGGAAGTTTGATTGGATTTACAAGGACATATTAACCTCCATTGAAAATAGAGGTACTATTCTGTGTGTGTGTGCGTTTGCGTGTGCGTGTGTGTGTGTATGTGTGTGTGTGTGTCTATCTGGCTGTGTTTCCGGATGTCTGTGGTCATTGTATCTATTTGCCATACATTGTACCTGATGCAATTGTTGTGCAATGAACTTTAATTTGACCTGATTATCATAAGAACGGCTGGATAGAAAGATATATGTGATTGTCTTGGGGAAATAAAGATCAACTTTGGGCCTCCTGGCGGCTATCCTTGGTACTGCAACAGAAACTCCGTTTTTTATATCTTTTTTTCCTAGTCATGCTATGGTCTTGATGTGCTGGTGGCAGCTAGCGTTTGACTCCACAACGGTGAGAAAATTATTGGCGCAGTCGACGTAATGCCGTCGTCAATTACCACGCCGTGTCTTACCAGTCGTTTGCAATGGTGTTAGTCCAGACTAAAAGTATACTGCCAAATGTGCCATTAAAGATAATACATGCACGTGGAGTGCTCGAGATAAGTACTCCCAGCCCTGGTAGAGCGCACGGCAGCTCTTGATTCCCATCTCGTGTTAGATGTAGTGCTTCAGGGGTCACTGATGAAGGATACTTACAAACTCGCGTGAGTGATGGAGGTGTGTCTTCCAGAAATCCACTGTTATGAAGGATCGATTCTGCCGACTTTCAGCACACGCGAAGGGGATCGTGTAGGATTAGGAACAACATGTAATGGATTATGCCGCACCAAATGAGTTACGTGCCCGCCTGGCAATGACCGCGTGTTTAATCTACTCCGGGGAAAAGTATGTAACGTTCAACTAGTATTTTTGTACTTACCATATTTCGCTGGGAGTAAAAAAATGCAACATCTGACGCTCTTGACATAAAGTATAAAATCAAATCAAATCAAATTAACTTGAACTTCAAACTAAGTCACAACTTGCGAAAAGGGTCAGTTTAGGTACAAGTTTGTCGTAAGTATATAAACAGGATAATTATGACAAATATTGTGTTTTAACTTAAATGCCGATACTAATTTAGCACTTGCATCTTTGTGATTAGATTTTTACACGCTATCTCCAGAAGGCGAATAAGGAAATGTATTTAGGGAAGTTGCCTTTACATATGGCACTACTGCTGTTGTACATGTTCTCAAAAACAACCCTAATTGGGCCCCGTATTTAAACCATAGGTTTCTACACATGTAATGATTGTCGCTACGTTGCTTGAAATCCGAACACTAACCATTTGACAGACAGTTCTTCTGTTAACCACATGTATCATGGGACTCAATAATATCTTAACAAGCACATGCTTCATCACTATCGAAATCTTTATAGATGGAGCCACTTACTATAAACCTAAACCATATGCTTAAAGATTGCATAGAATCTGGTCCATTCCCTCCGCAGGCTCTGCAGTAACGAACACGAAGGCTTTACTGACAGCTTTGGTGATGTGACAACTGAAAGGAATGATTTATAAAGAACTCTCTTCAAATAGCGTAGTTACGAGAAGTACAGCTCTAGCTTTGATAAAGAAACAGGAAACTGAAGACCATCGACGTTTATCATAGCATTAGGCTTCTACAAAGACTTAAACACGGGCTTTCCACATCATTGATCCTCGCCAATGGCATATTTGGTTCCGCAAAGGCCCAACTCTGTCCCATATAATCCGCGAGAATTCCGTAGCCGATACGTTGCAACGATTTTCTGTAAGAGCAAGACGTAGACCTAAGCTACTTGGCCACATCTCTAAGCCAGTAGTTTGTTGTGAAGCGCTGGAGGCCCATTATGGGTTGGAGGCCCTTTTCCATCAAATGCCAGCCGTCAAAGGTATTCACGTAAGGGATTGAAAGAAATGATCCTCTGCATTATCTGTCGCAGACATGTGGATTCTATACCTATATGTTATCTACATAAACTAAAATATACGATGCAATCGTTGTAGCCCGTCTGATATTCAGTTATAGGCCGAGCATGACTGTCATTAGGCAGGACATGAGACTGATGTCCCGTATCCAAGTATCTTACATTACCGTAATGTGTAGGGCTCGACGCCATAATACTGTATTCTGTACGGCTAAAATGAGGCCTTGGGACGCTGGAGTGATTTAGAAGCCGAAAGAAACGAATAGAAAGTTGCATGAATCAGGATGAAGGATATGGCTGTGACGTCCTAGGTCCTGGATGCCATGTTCATCATGTCGTAACGTTCCTGTCGTTTGCACTAGCGTTGATGTTTGGTACGGGTTGTCGATGTATCAACGGGAACAGAAGAACGTAAGATTGGACTTGGCCCAATTGTGAGTTTATTGCACCAACGTAAAGTGACGTCGGATGGCCGAGTGGGTGGGATAGCGGATAAGAGATCGAGGGGTCAGGGTTTCGATTCCCTCATTCCTGCCTAGACGTTGTATCTTCGGAAATGCGCTTCACACGACTTTCCTCACTCCACCTAGGTGTAAAAATGGGTACCTGACTTCGATTTCGGAGGTAAAATGCGGTGGAAAGAGATGGATTGGCTCCGCCTTCCTATACCGCGTCCTAGAAACAGTGGATAACAACCCACTGTGCTGCTGTGGAAGTCCCTAAAGTAGAGCCTGTCATGTGTGTGAAGTGTTAGTGATGTGGAACGAGACACAACTTGTATTATAAGATTCAGATTCATATTTATATATATTTATTTCAGGTATGTCCTGTCCAACCAACAGAGAGTTGTTATATCAAAATGTAGTGTTGAAAGTTTATAGTCGACTTTATCATATCATATTTTTAAAGATTATTTTATGATATCATTTTTTGTTGTTGTTATGAATCGGTTACCCCTTCTTGCTGAGCTCAATTCCTCGTAAGCTGAAGTTATGAAAGCATATACGACACCAATTCAGGAACCAATGTTTCAACTACGAAACTGAAAATGTGCCAAGCCAAGAAAACACCCTGAAGGAGTCTTAACAAGAGCATTCATCGTATTCTATAATGACAACCTGAATAAAAACTGACTGTACATAGAAGTAGACAGTGTCGGAAGAAGGAAGACACAGACAGGTTTGTACCATGTAAAGGTATAATGACGTCCCTATGGTATTAGTTAGCGAATATAGATCAGGAACGTGAGATGATGGGTGGGTGAAGGGAGCCAAACACTATTCCCAACTCTGTAGAGTGAATCTCACGACTTCCCCAAGCTATGAGACTGGCAAATAAAAATGGTTGAAACTGAAAGAACCTTAACCAGACCGTTAAAGGCCACGTTCTTGTAAGTTTGGTTTTTAATTATTGAATCCAGGTTCTAACTGACATGGGTGTCTGGGCTCTAAAGCATTGAGAATATGTTGCGAAGCTGCCTTTTTAGGGTTTTGTAGAAGAGCAGACATTTGGTACGAATGTTTCGCTTTGAGCCTGGAAATTGCCCACTCTGTCGAGAAACCACTGGCGCCTGATATATTACATATGCTTTTTGTCTGAAATGTGGGTTGCGGAAGATGAAACCATCGTGACACGAATTATCAGGGAGAACAGGATGTGGGCACAAGCTATTGATTCTGACTGACAGGTCTTCCATCACTTCAAAATGAGGCATATCTTTACTGTCATGTAGTCTTCTCTTGACGCCGACGCGATTACATGCGGCATAAACAAGAATTTTCAAATATGTATGATACGTTAACAACTGAAAGTGAGAACTAACTGAGAGTAAGAGAGCCAGAAACATCCAGAATAAATTATTACTGTCGTTTCATTTCGCATCTTTGAGGTGCCAGGTGAATTACTGATCTGGACTACACGTTGCCGAGTCAATGATCTTCTGAATACTCCGAAGGGAATTAGAACAGAAGAGAAATGTACATACGGTCTAAAACACGTTTCACAATAAACGGTGTCTTGTGGTACAGGGTATTGATATCCAGTGACATACATTCCATCAGTTCAAAATTAGGCCTATCTATACTGTCATGTAGTCTTCTCTTGATGCTGACGCGATTACATGCGGCATAAACAATCTGAATTCCCAGAATTATGTATGATAAGTAAACAGCTGAAAGTTACAGATTGTAAGCACGCCAGGAACAACCAAAAATAAAACATTTCTGTTGCTCCTTTTCACATTTTCCTTTGTTTCATCCCAGTTGAATTATTGATCTGGACTCTGTACACGTTGCTCTTGGATTGGAATAAAGTCAATGATATCGATGTTCTCAATACTCCAAAGGGAACAAAAGAAGAATATACAGTTGGTCTAAACACGTTTCGAAATAAACGGTATCTTGTGGCAAAAGGTATTGATATCAAGGGACAGGTCTTCCATCACTTTGAATTAAGTATATTCATACAGTCATGTAATCTTTTTTTGACGCCTACGCAATTGCATGCAGCACAAACATATGAATTCCAAGAATTTCCAATTATGTAACAACTGAAAGTAAACAACTGAAAGTAAGAAATTGTACGTAAGCCAGGAACACAAAAAATATATTAAAAACATTCCTGTTGTTCGATTTCGTTGCCGTTTGAATTATTGATCTGGGCTCTGAAAACGTTGCATTTCAAACGAAGTCAATGATGTTTTCAATACTCTAAAATAACAACAGAGAAGTAAACATTCCGTCTATAATTGTTTCACAATAAACGATATCTTGTGGCACAGGGTATTGATATCAAGTGACAGGCTTTCCATCACTTTAGATGGGGCATATCTATACTGTCACTATACCTTTTCTGGTGCAGACGCGATTGCAAGCGAAATAAACATATGAATTCAAAGAATTTGAAATCATGTGTATACAACTGAAAGTATGGAATTGCTGGTAAGCCAAGAAGACTCAGAATAAAGCATTCCTGTTGTTCACTTTCGCATCCTTGGGAGGCCAGGTGAATTACTGATCTGGACTCTGAACACGAATCAAGGCAATGATGTTCTCAATACTCCGAATGGAACAGAAGTGAAATATACATTCGGTCTAAAACATGACGGTATCTCCTGGTACAAGGTATCATATCGAGTGACAGGTCTTCCATCACTTTAAATGAGGCAAATTTATACAGTCATGTGCTCTTCTTTTGATGCCAATGTGATTACATGCGGCATGAACATCTGAATTCCAATAAATATGTATGATTAGTAAATAACCGAATGTACGAGATTGTCAGTAAGTCAGGAACACCCAGAATAAAACATTCCTGTTGTTCAATTTCCCATCCTCGAGTTGACAGTCAAATTACTGATCTGGACTCTGAACACGTTACCTTCGGACTGAAGTCAATGATGTTCTCAATACTCCGAATGGAACAGAAGAGAAATAAACATTCGGTTTGAAATGCGTTTCACAATAAACGGTATCTTGTGGCAGAAGGAATTGATATTGAGTGACAGGTCTTCCATCACTTTAAATGAAGCATATCTATACAGTCATGTACTAGTCGTCTTTTGACGCCGACGCAATTATATGCAGCACAAACATCATATGAATGCCAAGAATTTCCAATTATGTATGATAAGTAAACAACTTTAATTAAGAAATTGTACGTAAGCCAGAAACACAAAAATACATTTAAAACATTCCTGTTGTTCGATTTCGCATCCTTGAGTTGCCGTTTGAATTATTGATCTGGACTCTGAAAACGTTGCATTTGGAACGAAGTCAATGATGTTCTCAATACTCTAAAATAACAACAGAGAAGTAAACATTCCAACTATACGTGTTTCACAATAAACAGTATCTTGTGGCACAAGGCATTGATATCAAGTGACAGGCCTTCCATCACATTAAATGAGGCATATCTATACTGTCACTATACTTCTTCTGGTGCAGACGCGATTGCAAGCGGAATAAACATATGAATTCAAAGAATTTGGAATTATGTATGAGTATTCAACTGAAAATATGGAATTGTTAGTAACGCAAGAAGACTCAGAATAAAGTATTTCTGTTCTTCACTTTCGCATCCTTGAGAGGCCAGGTGAATTACTGATCTGGACTCTGAACACGAATCAAGTCAATGATGTTCTCAGTACTCCGAATGGAACAGAGTGAAATATATATTCAGTCTAAAAACGTTTCACACTAAACGATATCTTCTGGTACAAGGAATCATATCGAGTGACAGGTTTTCCATCACTTTAAATGAGGCAAATTTACACAGTCATGTGCTCTTCCTTTGATGCCAACGCGATAACATGCGGCATGAACATCTGAATTCCAAGAAATATGTATGATTAGTAAATAACCGAATGTAGGGGATTGTCAGTAAGTCAGAAACACCCATAATAAAACATTCCTGTTGTAAAATTTCACATCCTTGAGTTAACAGTTAAATTACTGATCTGGACTCTGAACACGTTACCTTCGGACTGAAGTCAATGATGTTCTCAATACCGAATGGAACAGAAGAGAAATAAACATTCGGTTTGAAATACGTTTCACAATAAACGGTATCTTGTGGCAAAAGGTATTGATATCAAGTGACAGGTCTTCCATCAGTTTAAACGAGGCAAATTTATACAGTCATATGCTTTTCCTTTCATGCGGACGCGATTGGAAGTGGCATAAACATATGGATTGTTAGTAAGCCAGTAGGACCCCCCCAAAAATATTGCTGCTATCAAAATAGCACCATTGATTTGTCGTTTACAAAATATTGCAGCAGAGAAGTAAACATTCGATCTAAAACACGTTTCACAATAAATAGTATCTTGTGGCACAAGGTATTGATATCCAGTGACAGGTCTTCCATCACTTTAAATGAGGCATATCTATACAGTCATGTGCTCTTTATTCGATGCCGACGCAATTGCATACGGTACAAACATACATGTATGAATTCAAAGAATTTTGAATTACGAATGTGTACTATATAAATGGAAATAAGGAATTGTCAGTAAGCCAGTAAGGCGGAAAACAAAACATTGTTTCTTAATAATTTCACCCTTGACTTGCCGGCTGAATTACTGATCTGGACTCTGAACACCTTCCTTTGGAATCAAGTCGATGATGTTCTCGATACACTAAAGAGAACAACAGAGAAGTATACATTCCGTCCAAAATACGTTTCACAATGAACGATATCTTGTCTTCGTGGAAAGAGTGACGTGCCTATTAAGCAGAGCTATTAATACCTTTACTCCCCTTCATGTAATGTGTCACGTAACATGCCAGAAATGGAGTGGTACGTTAACGGACATGTCTGCATATCGTTCGACGTCTTCTCCTTAACGACGTTATTGAGCTGGTTTTTTTCTTGCGCAGGCTCACGCTGTTCGACTATTATCTATTATCAGTGTTGTTATTCACATGTGTCGTGCTGCACATCTGTCTAACTGTCAAATGTTGTAATTATGTGGGCGGAATGTCTCTTTGGGTGTTAAGGGTGAATGAGGATGTTTTATCACCAACATTTGATGCAACTTGACGAGGAAAGTTATGGAACACACATGGATAGATAGTAACTTATTCAGCTTCTAACAGTGTATTATTTAGTATGCTAAGGGACGCTTGTCGTCAGATATTGAACTTTGTTGTCAGTTACTAATGCCGTTACTGCAGATGTTGCATTTATACACTTCGAGGATATCTCCGAATATGTGCTTTTGGTCATAAAGCATAGAAATTGGATATCCCGTCCGTAAAATTTATATACTTCTCGCGTTTTATGGAGGACATGAAAGGTGTTTGAAGTATCTCCTACAGCCATATAATACATGTGCCTTTGTGGACTTCAAACGTGAGGTCTTCTTACAAGACAGCCTACAAAGTTTATTACACCTTTCTGTAAAGGAAATCATACACCTCATTAAAAATACATGCCGGTCTTAAATGCGTACTTTTAATGCACGTCTAGAATGTATATGTTGGAGTGGTTGGTATAACGGCCCTTTAGATGTGCAGGTATGGAAGATGGAAGTACGTAGTAGCCTGGGGCGATGGTTTATTCATCAAAGCGTAGAATACGGGAGAGCACTAGCTATGAATTGTAAGATTGAAAGAGCCTCTCGTAGATAAAATGCCACCACTGACGAATCGCTGTCTTCCCTTTCAGCGTGAGGACGGATTTATGGTTGAAGATGAAGCCGATGTTGAAAGAAAATGTTGTCAGTTTGCCATGGAACAAAACAACTGACAAGCATCTGTAGAAGTTTGCCACAGGAAAAGTGGATCCCAGAATCGCTGCGTGTGACGGGAACGAAGATAAGGAGAAACTATATATAAAACCTCGTTTTCTGGCTAAATGAGAGGCCTGTAGCGCTCACAGCGAGAACGCGAAGTCTCGATATCATGTGGAATCCACTGTCTCAAGGCGCAATGAAGACCCCTGGTATGCAAAGGCAGTAATAGTTGGTACGTATGGGGAGAGCTTTTCTTTGATGTAAACACGTGAGCAAGACTTTAGGACCAGGCTCAGCGTACTAAATTAACCTCATTACTTACACACACTTTGTGACTAGATAATCAATAGTTCCGGAACAAAAAGGAAGGTTCAATCGAACATGAAAGACAATGTTCCTCCGAGTTTTTGAAACCAATAATTGAGTCTAGACTCCGGTCGACAAGCACACGTGGCTGTCTTCGGTAGCGGTGGAAATGAACTCTATTATTTTTAATGTATTCTTTTTGGAACGTGAGATCCATGCAGATGTGACGGGGAGTTTTGCGGCGTTTTGTTAGGTGTGTCCGTTTGGATTTTGAGCAACCAATGATGACCTACATAGATACAAGCAATCAGCTATACACCTTCGTATTGCTCTTGCGTTTAATGGTACATTTCGAATATTTTTTATATAGTGCCTAGTTTCATTGCGGTACGTGAGATCAATGCTGATGTGACCGGGACTTTTGCGGCGTTTTCATTGCTGTTTCCGTTCGGATTTTAAGCAACCGATCATGACCAAAATACAAGCAATCCACCATATACCTTCATATTGCACTTTTGTTCGGTGAAACATTATGAATCTATTTAATAAAGCGACTATTCGTCTCAGCGTGTATCCTTCGGTTTTGATTATTAATACACGCAGGCGTGTCATTTCATTCAAAGTCCGCGATTCCTCACAAGCATTTAAGCTTGTTCGACTGTCTAATTACATCGGCGCCATGTGGCATACAACAAATCTATCAGTTCCCCAGATTAATCCACCGGGTTTGAGTGATCATCCCGTGTCTTCCCCAGCAGAGGGCCGATGTAATTGTTGCCTGGAAACAACTCATGAGATGTGGTCTTTCTCATCGACTCAGTGTTACCCTGTCCGTTAATGTAAGCAGGTTTGTGTCTTAAAGCAGTTGCGTGTGTGTGTGCAATCAACACGGTATACCTTTCCACCACGCTGCTTTCTGACACACACAGAATCTTGTTTTCTAGCAACTCTTGAGGATGTTTAACTCTTGACACAGATGCCTGTACACCATGAACGCATTAGCGTGTGCATGCAATCTCCAGCACCATATAGTGCCATTCCACCTCGCTGCTTTCTGGCACGCACAGAATCTTGTGTCAAGAATAACTAGAAAGTTTTCTAGTAAGTCTTGAAGACATGCTTAACTCTTGGCCTAGATGCCTGACCATGGTATTAGCCCTATAGAATCTTGTGTCAAGAATAACTACTATAAGTTCTCTAGCAAGCTAAGTCATGAGGATATGCTTAACTCTTGGCACAGATGCCTGACCATGGTAGCAGCCTTATAGAATCTTGTGTCAAGAATAACTAGAATAAGTTCTCTAGCAAGTCTTGAGGATGCTTAACTCTTGACATAGATGCCTCTACGCCATGGTACCAGCCCTATTTGTAGGTTAAGCACATAAGATATAACGATGGTTCCTCTGGCGGGCACGCTTCGTTTCATGCCAGAGACGAATGACCCAATATACCAGGGTGCTTTTCCACATCACGTAAGGTCAGAAGTTAAATGTAATTTGCTGATGAATGAATACCACTGGCCCAGCATTTCTATTAATCCTAAAACCGCGAGGAATTCTTTTCCCTTTGATCACCAGAAAACGTTTAGTCACAGTTGGTCCACGGTGCGACCTCTGAGTTTGACCCTTTATCCGCCGTTCTGAGGGTAGAAAACAACAGAGATATTTTTAGATGCCTTCATCAACGCAATGTTTGAAAATGGGCTTCTACCAGGTGCGGTTCCGTTTAGACATGTTCCTACTATTCCGCTAGTTGTGTCCCATGTAGTATTGACCTTGTATTGATCTTTCAATTGCTGGGTAAATGCGATTAATGTTTTATTACAGAGACTACTTGGCCTTCTTTCAAGGCTGCAATTGCAATCTATATGGCCCCGGCCCTTTGAAGAGAGAGACGCAGAAAGTAATATGACGTGACGGGCATTACCCACATTTTAGTTGGCCTCCATCAAACTTTGTGGTCTCGTTTAATTAGATTTAGGTTAGTGGCTTTGGTACACATCACAAACCTAGAGCTTTTCCTGTTATCTTCGGCTCATTTACTTCGAATGCAATCTTCACGTCAGCAATCTTTATTTCATTAGTTGGGAGGATCAGTGCTAAACCTTCTTTTGGTTATTTGCATGGCAGGCTAATTCACCAAGAGCCCGTGAAGGAGGCTCCGCTGGAATGGAGAGGGTTATGCATGCTGATATTTTCACCCTATGTCAGGCAGATCTAGCCTGGGTGCCATCCTAATTTCTACCGGGGCTCCTACACTCGCTGTGTAGAGCCCCGGTAGAAATTAGGGTAGCGAGTGTAGGGGCCCCGGTAGAAATTAGGATGGCACCCAGGCTAGATCTGCCTGACATAGGGTGAAAATATCAGCATGCATAACCCTCTGAAAATGTTTGCACAATTTTTAAAGAAACAACGTTTATTGCAACTACATGCCCGATGTCTAATTGCAAGTACATGTACTATACTGGCATCACATATAGTCATGAAAAATACAATGATATCAAGGACTATATCCGATGTTTTGTTACATTCTAAAATGTACATGGTGCAAGTTTTGAAGGGTTTGACTTCTTCTTTTCAGCCAATGGAAGACATTTTACTCACTTCTTTTATGATTTGTGGGCTCCTTGATTTTAATAGTAGAATTATTTTCTTATGGTCAGGAATAGTGGGGACTGCACATATGTTAATGTCGTGTTGTTCAAACCACTTTCCTTGTCGATAATACCAGCTGCACGCCATTTTGTTATTGGTGTTGTAAATTATGAATATTGCATCATGCAATTTCTTCTATAGCTTAAGTAAAGATAGAATTGGAATTGTTTATAAGCCAATTTTACAACCTTATGTATTAATCATGTTTCTATGTAACGAATTTAAACCCAAGTTGTTTACTTTTGTTGATGTTGATTGTATTTAGCCCTCAGGTATGGATTTTCAGTCAAAGTTATTATCATCATAAATATTGTAAATGGATTCGAGGGTAATATAACAATCTGTGCTGGGAATTGTCAAGAGGAATAGTTGGTCTCGATCTTCAAAAGAAAAAACCTTCCCGAGAATTCTGGCTTAGATTGTTTCATTTTCCACCTCACTACCCGTCCAAATCACGGTATTGGTTTGTGCTTACATTCCAAGGTGTATTTAGGGATTTATGATACGCTATCTTTGCTGAAGGTCGCCAGCATCCTCCGACAATTCCGTGCGATCAGGGATTGATAGGGTAACGGTCAGACCCTTCTATTTGTCCTCACGTGAAGTTCCCCATTACTTGTGGCATTTGCCCTTCGGTGGCTTCTAAGGCGGCCCAAATGTGTTCTGAGTGGTTACAGACAACGCTGATTCTTCCCAACCAAAGGTGGTAATCTTGGGGATTCGCTGCCATGCGGCGAACAAATGGTAATTCCCATTTGCACCATGTGTATGTCAGACGTGGTGTTAGTTATTGGCACCTCATCGCGCGTGCTGCAATCCTCTCTATATTCAAAGACATTCGGCACCGTTATTGGCAGAACCGTTACCGTTTAGCTGGTATGGTAAGGTTATTGCAGAGGCAAGCACTCGATTCAAAATGTGTGGTTTGCAAGGTCAAAATTATCTAACCTTCATTTGTATGTTAAACCTCCTTCATATTGATTCATATCTATTCATATACATTTATGTATAGGTCAATTCATTTGTATCCACTTGACTGTTTGTATGTATAGATGTAGTAAACGATATGAAAGTTGCTGTAATTTTGTTGAATGTGTCAATGAAGATTTCTTGTACTTTCTTGGGTAAACACTGTACATAAAATTATATAGCATAGAACCTGCCTGTAGCTTTTAGTAGTTTGATATATGTAACCAGTAGTTTTTATTTTATTTTTGCCTTACATTGTACCTGTTACAATCGTTGTGCAATAAACTTTGACTTTACTTGAATAACATTTTTGTACTAGGAAGTTGCACGACGACATACGGAAAGGTAAATTATATCAGCAGTACTTTTCCAACTGTCGCGCTCCACCTTCACAGGATCATCCTAAACAGCTGCCAAAGATAATTAATGAGGTGCCAAACTGTCAGACACCTCTGGTGTTCGATGGCTCAGAACACTCGTGGCAACCTGTTGGCTACAGGTCTTATTTACTTAATGCTAATAGCGTATTTGTCTTCCCCTTTGTTCTCCTGAACCCGAAGACATCAAAAGCACGAATGACGTATTAGAATCGCTCAGTACTGACCCTAGATGGTCACATGAAAGCAAGAAATACAGAGTAAAGCTGGCACTTGATTACTTTTGTTGCATTAATAACGGGACTAGCTCGCGTGGGTCGATCAACAGTTTGATAAAACACGGCGGCACGTTTTTTTTTCGACCGTCGCGTAGGTAAGAGGATGAGTTTTTGATTTATTTCGTTATCTATAACCACGGAGACGAACAAAGTGTCGCATCGACGTCCCCTTATTGGCTCATCCATCACATGCGCAAAGCTCTTTTGACAAGCAAGGAAACCATTTAACCAGACCCCGGAGCTATTGGGACACTAAACCGTCGAAGGCGTGAATATGAGGTGTAAATACATGTACCGTCCTATTCCCAATCCAATTCATTTTTTCTGCCTCATTTGTCATTGCCAACTGAAATGATCTGATATCAGTATGTAATTTTTTTATTATTAATAACTAAACAACTAAAACTTTTGATACGAAAGGCGAGATCACATTGCTGCTTAGTACTAACATATTTTGGAATCATATAAAAGGTATCCGCCTATGTGGCTTTTCGATGAATATTGAATGCGGGCGAATAGACAAATTGACGTAAATCTAATCTATGATTACTTTGTTTAACTCTAATATGTATTATGCATGCATTACTGAAATATTTACTGATAAATGAAATAATCTGATAATTGACACTAAGTGTTAGCACCTAATTCCCAAGATCTAATGATTGTAATTGTGACGCAGTATGGTATTATGATTCAGGATGGCATAAATGTAAATATATCTATTCATACCGAATCCGTAATACCCACAAATGTACCCTTATACCCGCAGAAACCACGTAATACAAATCCTCACACTTGAAAACGACAGCCCTACATCTATTTTCAGGAATATTGCAATAATGAAATCAGTTGGTGGTTGTTGTTGAGGATTTACTGGTAGTTCCCTCACGGGACGGAAGAAGTTAAAACGCAACAGCGAGAAGTAGCGATGATGGCCCATATCGCTCCGCCTTCCGTGAGGATTTGCTTTATCTCCACGCTAGCATCTGCTGGCTCATTGCAGAGCCTGCGTGTCGGTGCGTGCGGTAGGCTCTTCGCGAACGGAATACCCGCCGTCCAACCAAAGGATCGTTATATTGGAAAACCGCGGCGAAAAGGTGTATTGATGGTGATGGTTTGCAGTTTTTCACCCATTTGCTGTTTCGTTTGGAGTTCACGGGTCCCCCTTGAGGGAAACCGGCAGTAACCATGGGACGTCCCGGCAGTCTACTCGTGCAGATCGCGGCGAGTATCGTGCTGTGGAAAGGTAAGTCACCACGCTCCTATACGGTATCCCACATCTAATGTAATGAGTCCGAACACTTTTATCTATTTTTCGATTACCTCTCGTCTGTCCATGGGAACGATTTAATGATCTTAATTAACAATTCCGAAAATCAATCGAATGTGTCTCTACAGTTGACACAGTAATATCTTACTTTCATTCGTAAGCGTTAGGGGGAGTGAGGAAAGGAATCAATGGCAATGGCATGTTGCACGGCCACAATTACAATTCACAGAATCACTTTAGCAATGTCGACTGCATTTCATATCAGCATGGCATGATGTTATATTTCCCCCCGACATAGTGCCAAGACTATTTCCTACTTTCCCAAAATAACTCTGTTCATCCGGCATGTACGAAGGTTAAAAAATCATTCAAAGCGTTCATTATATCATTTTCATCCTGTGGAGTGAGCTGATATCTAAGTAAGTTCTTTGAAATGATGACTCTAGCCTTGCGTATTTGTGTTTTGCACGGTGTATTTTCGGAGACGTGTGAAATTTGACCGGATATTTGCTTGGAATATCGCCGATATTACTACTATATATTTGTCAGGAGCCCGGGCTTGGTCGCTACATGTAGACGCAGTTCGTGGCAATATTACATTCGACTTATTACACGCGCTGTGTTGTTACAGAACTACTCATGTGCGTGTGAACATCTGGTTTGCTGAAATATTCTCCACATTATTGTGGAAGCTGAGATCCTCTGGGAAAACCCCTTTCACGTACATGTTGATTCCGGGTCCCAGTCGGTGCAATTAACGGAACTGTAGAGGGTAACAGCCTGGTCTCTCCGGGTCCACGGGTCTTTAGGAAAGCATTACACAGGCCACATCGTTACCAGCCAGGGATCGTCGCTCGTACTCGCTACCCATTTTGCTATACTTATGGGATCAAATATGATGTCAAGGACTACACATCTTTGTTAACGTGTACTAACAGAACAATATAATGGCACTTCGATAATTCTTACACACCGGCAGGCAGGAAAACTTAAGATGTGAAAATTGAATTTTTTAGATAATTGCAAGTGATGTAGAGAGTGCGTCAACATTATCTTGCCAAGAAGGCGGTGCATTTCGGTTTTGCCTACTGGGTAAGAGAAGCATTAGGGATTCTCTGCGTCTGACCCAGAGAAGAATATGATCTATTATCTTGCCTTCATGCCTCCTGACTCCGTGCTGTTAGACACCAGGCAAGCATGTCTTGATACGTTTTTCTGTGTGCTTAATGTTTTTTTTTTCTAAATATAGTTTGATTCCATCATACCGCTCGCCGGTGGCCTAAACATCTTCCCAGTGATACAAGAGTTGATGATGGTTATTCTTGGAAGAGAATGCGATTGCATTTTGAATGTTAACAACAGTCCAAGGCTATCCACAGAGATGATAACAAAATGATAGATTGACGTGTAGAAGCCAAAACATGGCCACCTTTGCCCACGTCTTGCGCAGTTGCGTTTATTTTTGTAACATCGTAAATCAGCGTCCACTTGGACTAACTCCTAAACAAAGGAAAGGAATCTCGAACCAGGTTAGCTCAAATGAACTCAATGAACAGATGAGCTACTCTTCCACTGGTCGTGACAGAGGAGACAGACGCTATGTACAGTATTTACAGGTTCAGTGTACCGGGGAAATTCCCCTATCTCTTTTCGACAAGCACAATGAACAGTGGACCACGGCTTAACGTCCCGTCCTAAGGACTGCGATCTTTAACGGCAGCGTGCATGTCGGGTGAGCGACACAGCCGGGATCGAACCCGGGGCTTCTAGTTCCAGAGGCAAGATCGCTAACCACTGGACTACGCACGCTGCCCATGCAACAGCTCCACAAGCCTGGATGAGGACTACGCAACAGCTCCACAAGCCTGGATGAGGACTACGCAACAGCTCCACAAGCCTGGATGAGGACTACGCAACAGCTCCACAAGCCTGGATGAGGCTACCTAAAGCAAAACATGTAGGAATAGAAGAAAAATGATAATAAATGGCTACTTCCGCACAAGTATGTCGTCCATTACATTTCAAATCCACAGAGACGTTCTGTTGCATCTGTTGCTTCCGGTAAGACTTTTAAAAGTTTCACCAAAGCTGAGTGCTGCGTATCCTTACGTGACCCACAGCAAAATGATGCGGACTTGACTTTGTGAAAGAGTGTCTAGGAGATGGGCTACGCAAGGATATATGCCCATTTGCAGTTTTCCTACAGGAAAGATAAATGCACTTTAGTCTTTGCCTGGTAGATTGCTCAGCATTAAAGCTTCCGGTGGTCCACTCCAGCTTATCGGCCTTTCAAAATATCCTCTTCATACCATTGCCCGACGGGCTACTTCGAACTCGTTAGCAGATGCTACAGACTGTTTTGAGTACAAATTTAAATGCAACAAACCCCCCAATGTAATAAGTAGATATTTAAATGACTGCTTTATCATTAGTAAAAATACCGAAACTAATGATTAGCCCCACTCGATTATAAGACCGTATCAAAAACGTATGCTAGCCCCTATTGTATTTTATTAGTAATTAGGATGTTAAGTTTTATTCTATTTTGTATTATGTTAAGTTCTTATTAAAAAAAGTCTTAATTCTTTCGTTGTAGTAGCAGTAGTAAAACGGTTTATTTTTCTAAAACAACAGCCAAGTTGCGGCCATAGGGCCAAATTATCAGACTTGTTAACATGTACAGAGATACAAAGATTGCATTGGTCATAAGCGGATAGAAAATTGCAAAACCTGCTATATACTGACCAAAACGTACCAAATATTTGTAAATGAAACCGCAATGCACAATTCTGCATAGTCTATTTTCCTGAGATTACCAATGATCCGTGTAACAATTTCCAACTGCCTGCCGTCTCAAGCGAGAAAGCTAAGTCTCTTAAAAAACAATCAACTAGTAGTTAATTACCTTGTTTATATCTACTTTTGACATGTCGCCGTTTTTCAGCCGTACGTAATCTCAGCATATGTCAGATTTATTTAAAGATAGTGATTGTATCTGCCTCTTCAATGTAAAATATGCCAGCAATAATAAAAAGGAGGATATTTGAGTTATCTGTGAAGCCAGTTGCTCTTATCTTGGATTTGCAGTGTCCTGGAGGAAGTGAGCGCGAATAGAAGACACAATAATTCTTATGCATGTGGATGGCTCTCATCGCGGCAAGCGTCTTTGGTATCATATTTCACCGCCGCGGCTACAGTTTTGTTGCTAGCATTCTCTCTAATCTACAAACCCAAGGTCAAGTAAATATTGGTCTGGCTCACTGAGTTCGCTCATAGACAGACTCTCATTATAGTCTGTCTGCGAATGCTCAAATCCCCAGATCGTCCATACGTCTGTACACATTTTGGCAGGCTCTGAAAGCAATGCTTGACGAGATGCCTTCACCAGTTATTCCTATGGGGGTATGGATCGTACAATGCTGCAAAACATGGGGAATGATTGGTCAGGAGAGTAAGCCTACGGGAAGGTTGCATTTTCCCCCTGCGTCTACAAATGAAACCCTAACGTGGTCAAACTCCCCTGCCAAATATTCTCCCGGCTGCCAGCAGCGTAGTTGGTCTGGTAGGGACTACTTATTGAGTATGTGATGAGAAAACTAGCCTGTCCGCGCTGTTACATGTTATTTGTGTAGAACGTGGGGGGAATTACTCAATCAGTGATAGGGATCACTTGGTACGTCACTCTGTAGGTGCATGCGTGAGGGAGAGCAAAGATTGATGGGCGTGGGGTTCCAGATACCTGTAATTTCTGTCAGTCGTTGTAGTCAGTTCTTGGGCCCAAACGAGTTGTTAAAAGCCGTAGTAATCCATTCGCTGCCCTTAATAACACTGTGACTGATAGTCGCCTGAAGTCTGTGCAAGTAATTTAATGCCTACTACGCAGTTTTAGACATTTTATGCGGGTCAACAACAAAAGAGACAACTGGAACGACGTAGCCAATTGCTTTCACCAAACCTCCCACTATGTCACTGTTAAGATAACAGGTATTTTACACGGACGGTTTCAGCCTGTTTACTCGTAAAGATCAGATACCTCGGAAAAGGTACTCTTTCTCATTCGGTACCTCATCATTAAGCATCTTCACGTACTGTGCACTCAGGGCAGCAGGTATTGAGGCTTGTCAATTTTTCTGAGCGACCTCAATGTGGGTGCAATGTGTTCCCGCTACATGTAGAATACTTAACCCTACTAATGAAGTCAGCGCACGTACGAACCCATCCTTGTCGTGACCTTCGCTATCCTTTCTTGGAGGATCCTTGTTGCAGGGTTGTGGACGCCAAAGGTGAGGCGTTATCTCTCATGTCAACATAAGAACGCCGCCTTAACGTGATAATGAGTCTGGGAGAGATATAAGACCATATCAAACTAGTAAAGGGAGGTCAGCACCTACCAGCGGTCTGGACCACCAGATTCAAAGGCTCTCTCGCGTGGAAACATGATTGCGGCTTGTGTGTTCAGGACGTCTCATTATAACATACACTGCACGAAATCGAATCTTTAAGCATCTTTAAGCACCAAGGATGAAAAAATACGCAATATTTACGCTTTGAAAAATGCTTAAAGATTGGATTTTATGTAGTTAGAGTCTTACATCATGTATTTTCATTAGTGACAAATCATTCAGAACTTCATGTTTTGTCAAAACCAAGTACTGTACCAGTAAGTTGTAGCTGAGTAGTCCATTGTCCACTAAGAATATTTGATAAATGTAAGGCCAATTCCTTTCTTCTAAGTTTTATTTGATTAAGAACTTAATGTTTGTTAAGAACCACATACCCTTATGTTGTAGATGTGTAGTCCATGGCTCTACAAAGAACATGAGTAGATGTGAGACCATGCATACAAAATCAATTCTTTTATTCTAAGTTTTATCTGATTCAAAGCTTAATACTTTTTCAAAAACCACGTACCCTTTTGTTGTAGATGTGTAGTCCATTGCCCTACCAAGAACCCGTAGATGTAAGTCCGTGCACACAAAATCAATTCGTTTATTCTACGTTTTATTTGATTTAGAACATAATGTCTTTTTAAACCACGAACCCCTATGTTGTAGATGTGTAGTCCATAGCCCTATCAAGAGCATTTAAGGCCGTGCACACAAAATCAATATTTTCATTCTAAGTCTTATTTGATTCAGAACTTAATGTTTTTTAGAACCCCGTGACCCTATGCTGTAGATGTGTAGCCAACGGTCCTACCAAGAAAATACAATTTAGTAGATATGAGATCGTGCACACGAAATCAATTATTTCATACTATGTTTTATTTTATGCCCATTTGTTGTAGATTTGAGGTCCATGGTCCTACCAAAAACATAGTAGATGTGCACACTAAATCAATTCTTTTATTCTAAGTTTTATTTGATTTAGAATATGGTGCACAGTACTCTTTTCTTCACGGCCACGGATGTAAAACTTTCATCTGAAGACGATGGAACCGGTTAGAAATAAATCACGAAAGCCGTAAGACGGTCAGGTTATTGGCCGTTTTACAATGTGGCGACGTAATTATTCTGTAATACAGAGCAGACTGCGCGATGTATTTATATCTGGAAAGTTGTGTTTGGTCACGCACTGGGAAATTAACATTAAATTTTGGACGTCTACCTCAACATTTACGACATCTAGATTATTCTAATTTTACGCTCCATTAATGTTATAGGACCGACATTGTAGAATGTCCGCCTACTAAAAATCCCCACGCGCATTGAGTTCTTGAGAATAGGGCTCCCGTACCAAAATAGCACATAGAAAGTAATATTGTGCAAAAGATGGCATTCATATTGAATTCTGATGCAGAAGAAAGAAAACGACCGTTAAGTACCATTTTCGGGACGTGAGGTGTTATCTATATGTAGATGTCGCGACACAGGTGCTCAAGGTGCCCTCATTCCTTTAAGCCAAAATAGCGAAATAGCGGCATTAATGTCTTTCAATGATGGAAAGCATATTCCTTTCAACTTTATAACTCTTCTGTGCACCATTTATGGCTTGGTAATATCGATTTTCTCGTTTCATCTTCCAGTTTGCAGTGCTGAGGGAGAAGTAGCTATAACACTGCCGGAAGAGGCAGTAGCGACTCTTGGTGACGGAGTGACTTTGCAAGCTGCCTTTGACACAAGCTTCAGACTGATTTCCGTCACGTGGAGTAAGCTACACGGAAACGTCACGTCCCAGAAAAGGACAAGCGTTCTCTCTTATGTGCCTGACTTGAACATCAACCGTGCATATGGATCTTACAAGGAAAGGGCGAGACTTCTGGGAATGGCTTCTCTGCGGATTGATCCCACCACAACTGAAGATGAGGGCACGTATGCCCTGTCAATCATGACCGATGAACGCGGAACGGTAGAGAAATTCATCCACCTATCCTTACAGGGTGCGTTTCACGCAACATTTTTATTTGAACATAAAATCAGACTAGTTGATTTATTGCCAAGGTGAACGTAAAACGCAAAAGTGGTCGGCTTAGTCATGCTTGGTTTACCTTATTATTTCATGTGAATAGGCCTAGGGAGCTGAGCGAATGTATTGAAACTGGAAAAAGGGTTATCATAATAATAGTTCAAATTGACTATTCGGTGCACTCCTTCGAATCCTGTATTTGTCTTCCGCCTCGATAGACGGTTTGTGCACACTACCAAAAATAATCTTTCTTGGTTTTCTAGTTTCCCTTGTTTATCTTAATCTTTGGACAAAATTTCATATACTATGAATTTCAATAATGAATAAGAAAAAAATTAAGATTTTTTTCCATGGAAATTCTTCTGAAGTTCATCATCATAGCCTGTCGCTATTTCTCCCTACACAGTCCAGTGCAGTTTCGTTGGCTTCTGAAGTTAAGAAACTATTTCTCTTACGAATTTCTAGAAATTCAAGTCGTCTTAAATTCAAGACTCAATTTCTTGTTTCTTGTCTAGCAAAATCATTTTTTTCTCATGTTTGAAAAAATATGCACGACACTTTAAACGATTTGATGCGAGGCTCAATGTCCCTAATCTTCACGGACGGTCTAAATGCCAGACTCCAAAGAGACGCATGAGAAGGAATGTGACATTTTGAAGGGAAGGAGGATTCTCGCATGACAAATATGACAGTCTGATCCATTCGATTTGCCATTTATCCTGAATACGCAAAAGCAGCCAAAGCCTAAGAGATTGCATACATCCGAGTTCTCCTACTCTCGTTGACTTAAGCACTATTCCGAAACCAAAAACGCATTCATCATATACTGGATAAAATATCGGTCTGTCAAGAATAAATATGAGGACTTCGGAAACAAGAAGTAATACTGTATCTGAATCGTCGTATAAGGAGGTTCGCGGTTCTAAGTTCGCATGCGCCGTGATATGCATTGTGGGCGATAGGTCAAAGGTAAAGATCACTGAGACATAAGCAAAACACGTCTTGACATTGACTTTGAGTTATTACCCACGATGCAGTCCGCGGCGGATGCTAACTTAGAATCGTGAACCTCCTTATTGTAGCCGTGAAATATCTCACGTTTAACCGTTTAAAAGCAAAGTAGTTTTCCTATGCAACTTTTCCTGACCCAAAGCTTAAATAATAGTTATTCACCAAACCTTGATATGGCAGTTACCTTAATCTCATAGCCCTTGACCTCCACTTATTCTTTATAAACTTCGGCAGCCGTTAGATTGGTAATGCATGGCAAATCTAGATACCATATTCTAGGCCATTCATTTTCACTATGTACATAATATGCTTTTGATGAATGGGGTATATGCAGGGTCATTTGTAATCGATACTATCTGTTGGTTTAATGCATTTTGAACTCATCTTTATTCCACAGTGGCACCTCGGGTCGTGGTCGGACCCCGGAACCCGTATGTTACCGTGGTGGGGGAATCGGTGTCCCTAGCGTGTAAGGTCACTGATGCCAAGCCTAATATAACTTCACTTTACTGGGAGAAAGACGGTGCGAGACTTGAAGCCAGCAGTTTTCTGGGGAAATATTCCGGAGGAGATGCCAGGACGCCATCTTTGACCATACGTCACGTGATGAGGATGGATGCCGGAGTGTACACATGTGTGGCCCAGAATTCCGTGCGGTCTGGAGAAGGGCACATTGGACTTCGAGTACATTGTATGTAAACTACTGTTCCATATCGTTTCAACAATATCGTGTACTGTACTTTAAGGTTACTACTACTACTACTACAACTACTACTACTACTACTACTACTACTACTACTACTACTACTACTACTGCTACTACTACTACTACTATCACTGCTACTATTATTGTCAGTCTATAGAGACTAGGACAATACTGGGCAAGCAAAAATACAATACAAACGTTGATGTTCAGAACACCTGTCCAAATGAATATGAAAAAGCAATCGAAAAAAATACATTATTGAAGAATCATTGATTAGAACCACTCCCAAATGTCCCTGGCGAATTCTCTCCAGACAACGGCTGGCCACAAAACAGTTTAAAACACGTTGGAACAATTGATGACCTCATAAAAGCCGCATATTGATTTTGTACTTTTGTTGGAGTCCACCCGTATTACCGCGGGAGAAAAGCCACCGCTGCTCTATAAATCATCTCATAATCAATTAATGAATCCATTATTCAACGTAATGAGCAGCCAACAGCATAGCTGCAACTATCAAATGTGTTCTCCCTGTACACATTTGAAATAGAGTATACAGAATTTCTCTGAAACGATTCAGGTCCTTTTGTGGCTTACAGTGTAGCCCTTAGCTATTGTGATTTGTTTTGCGTTTCTAGTTTATCAATGCCCAAATGAACACACTAAAAGCATCGTTCATGAAAGTCGACATAGGCACGACGATATCTGCCGGAACTCTGCGCCCCGGGCTTTGTGTTTGGATGTTAAATTACCTAACATTTGATAAGGACCTCTTAAGAGACCACAGCATTAAGAGTTGAGATAACGACCTTTATTTGATATTCCCGTGGTGTCTGTGATTTGACCAACAACAAATTCTGCAAAAACTGACTTTACATTAGATTCTGTAAAATCCATGATACCGCTACTTGATTTTGAAAATGAGGTGTAAATTGGCTAGCACTAGAAAGGAAGATACTTACAATCTTACGAGCAGTCTTTGGTACAATCGATACAAAATGTAATAGTTTTCCTCTACAGGGAGGTCAATAGATAGGTCAGCATGTATCTGTACTCTCTAAATGCCTTAGCATATTTCAGATGCACTATAAACGCAATATAATTCTGCTTGTTACATACCACAAGATATTTTGATTCTTTATTCAAGTCCAATATTAGCTATAATTATAAAATATATATAAGACGTTAATCTTCCTGGTCATAAAAAAAGACAAATAAGACATACAAACTAGTATATATAGCAAATAAAATCCATTACAGCTTGTACTTGAATTCTAAATTCTACTCTAATCAAATTGACTGATTTATGTACATGATAAGCTCATGAAACTTACCAGCAGATTGAACGCCACAAGGCAACCCGTTCCGTATTGATATGAACTTGTATATGAAATTCTTTTCATGCCATAAGATTTTGGTTTTGATAGTCTGCATGTGATTGTGCTAGCATGATGTGTCTTGTAAAGCCTCCTCTCACTGGAACCGCGGCACGCTGGCGGCGTCGCTGCGTCCTAAACTGGATTTGTGTTACCCTTGAATTTATGATGGGCATATCATTAAAAACTTACAAGTATGACCAAAAAGACAACAAAACACACAAAGGTTGAAATGATTCGTTTTTCTGTCGATGAAATTCGTTGAGCGCTTTGTCAATTCGATCGGCCACAGCGACGCCGCCAGGGTGCCGCGGGTCCAGTGAGAGGGGGGCTTAACTGTGCTGACGTGAAACAAGAGACAACTGACTTTAGTGAACTGCTGGTTGTTGTGAGATAAGGATCCTCTGGAGCTTAGAGATAGCAATGGCTTTGCTTTTTCTGTTCCACAGATTATGCGTCGATTACCAGCATCTCGGAGCCTGTGGAAGTAACTGTCGGTGATCACGTGACTTTCCGCTGCGTTGCCGAAGGGAGTCCGACCCCGAACATCACGTGGTCTAGAAACGGGTTGAAGCTTAAGGCGAGCTCAGACGAAGCAGTTGGTGACGTCAGAACGAGTGCCCTGGTTCTCAGCAGTGTGGAACTTACTGATACTGGAACATACTCATGCACTGCACGTAACGGAATAGGTGGACCACGGACCAGAAATACACACGTCGACGTAATTGGTAAGGATAATCTGAAGCCGTTACTAATATTATGATATCTAATTTCATCTTAGATTTATATCTTGCACGGAGCGCCATAGCAATCATAAGGGCGTGTTTTTGTCATCTTTAAGTCATCATCGCCATATTTTGGAACGAGTGTCGAAGTCGTATGGATGGAATACAGATCAAAAATATTTGCTAGCTAGAGCCTTTTAAAGTTTATAAATTGTAAAACTGACTGACGTCATATAATTCAATTATCAGGTGATGAGATTATCGCCTTCTCACCTGATAATGGAATTATATGACGTCAGTGTTCTAAATTTTTCACCTGATGATTGAATCATATGACGTCGACGTCAGTGTTCAGTGTACCAAACTTATCAGGTGAGAAGGCGTCAGCACGGAATAAGTTGCAAACGGTGGAAAATCCAAGAACTATGGCGGACTTATGTGAAACAACTTGAAGTAAGAATTTGACCTTGGAATATATTAAGCATAACATAGTAGGATTTTTTTGTGTAGCTTTCCTTTAAGTACAAACTTCCTACATTACAGCTCTCGACGGCGGCTTCACGTCTACAACCGTAGCCATAATCAGCGGGGCAGCTGCAGGAGGCCTCTGGTTGCTGATCTGTCTTTGTCTCCTGGTGTATCTATTAAGGAAGCGACGACGCGGAGGGGATAGAAAGAAGTTTACGTATTACTATAGCGATGTACAAAGACGGAGCAATGTTGCAACAAGCGAAGGGGGTGGATCAGAACATAGACGACAGGTTTTCTTAACAGGTAATGGATACCTTAAGTTTGTGCTTTCATGCTGCATTGGTAAAGTAGAGGAAGACAAAATTTATGTCACGCCTTTTTTACCACAAGGGCCATCTACCATCAAAAGATCTGGAACATAGAACACGAGATATCGAAACTGGAAGTTATGCTTCAGTATCAGGAAAAGTTGCTATGGAGCCCAAAATCTAATCAGCTCTTTGGTACTACATGACCTAATCACATACCAAGTTTCATGACAATCTATTTATAGCTTCCTGAGTTATGCTGCTAAACTACATACATGCATCTAAACGCTACCCAAAATGTAATCTTCTTGGCAAAGGTAATTACTTTCGGGCATATACGTCGTATACCCGTTTATGCTCGAGCTTACAGGCTGGGCTTGCCATGTGGATGTTACCGACGTTTTTCCATTTCATGACTAGTAGAGGAATATCACCGAGGTATTCCGATATCATGACATGTAGAGGAATGCTTTACTTTTAACTGAACTTTCTTTGCTTTACAGAAAGGAAAAGCTCCAATGTTGCCTTCGAACAAAGCAGACAGGAAAATGGCGAGCTGGTCATCTAGAAGAGGGAAGATTTCATTTAAAAGGTTAAATTATTTGAAAATATTGACCCCCGTATATGGGCTAATTGCAAAGGATACTTGAACAATGGTACATTGTTCAATTCGTGCCTCACGATGAGATACATGTGTTTGTAAGCATTAGTTGATTGATACAACATTGACAGGGCTCTTTAACTTGTTTATGATTGTTGTCTGCCATAGAATTGGTGATAAACAAGAATAGGCCGTTGAATAACAGCATCTATATAATGGAAGGTACAGAAAGGTGGACCAAGTTATGTCCTATTCTATATGACTTATCTACATTATGCATAAATGTATACATTGCACAAAACAGTATATATACTTTAAGCAGTACATACATTACGATGGGTTGCTTTTATCGAGTTGGCCCTTTTCCAAGGACGCTAGATTGTAAAGATACTGTGCCATGTAGTAAAGAATGTATTGTTGTATAAGAAGATTAAGATATTAGTTTCTTAGACACTTGATGAGCAGATTACCATATAAAGTTTACATCGGAGCAGTGTAATAATGTATATACTCGTAAATGTACATAAGAAAAAAAAGCGTGTTTATAACATAGTGGATGTAAGAATAATAGAAATATTGTACCATAACGTCGTGTGAGTGAAGATATTCTAACTCCATTACTAAAAGCAATGAAATATACGGGGTTTTGCAGAAACGTACATTTTTTGCTGCATCCGATAACATGCCATGTTGCCATATAGCCATGGATACATCATATACGCCTCCATTTCATTAGGGCGGCGACCTTGAATATACAGATCGCTTAGCAAATTTCACAGATAGAAAAATGAATCTTTCTACGTTTTGTATTTTTTTTCTCTTTTCAGTCTTACTTTTACATCTTGCACGATGTTCCTATTATGAAGTCAAGGGTGACACAAATCCAATTTAGGTCGCAGCGAGGTCGCAACGCTATCGCCGCCTAGTGGAATGGGAGCCAAGTAAAAACACGTTTCATGCAGGATTTGTTGTATGGGCTTTTCTTTTGTTTACTGATAAGCCAGTCATTTTCTGCAGGGTGAGCTATATGGTGCCCGCCAGTCTCATATAAACGTCTGGCCACTTGAACTTCAATACAAGCATTGAATCTCTATTTGCTGAATATTGACCCATTGAGATGCACAAGGGCAACTGTAATGCCTTCCAGTTGATACGCCGTATAATATGCAGGAGACAATAAAGTATTATTTCTTGATCATTGACTCCTTTTTGATTATAGAACATCTGTATATTGAAATGTGCCAATATTAGTATGTTTTCACTTCATATTGCATATTGTATATCACGCTGAGGCCTTGCGGTCAAATTGTTATACCGTAATAACGCTGGCCGCCTGTCAGTCCGATACGATCGATAATATCAAATGGAATAACCGTCCAGACGTGAACAGTTTATAGTGAAAAACTGGCATAGACTATGTACAATAAGGCATTGCCGGGCCGGCAAAGCAACGATAAACGCAGGGTAATATTGGCATTGGTAAAAACTGATGAAGCGTCTAGTGCAATGCATGTCGACATTGTTTTCCTTTCCTATATTGAAGGTGTTGGTCCGTGGCATCCACCAAATTGCAGCGCTTATTTTACTCCTCCCAGTGTTAGGGGCCATTAGAAAGAGGCTTTACGATCGGGCTATAACAATGGGGGGATTCATTTTAATCTCACTATGAAACCAAATAAATCCACAACGTGTCTGTCCCAAAACTTTTTCAAGTGATCTTCACATCAACGCGTAAAGAGCACCGTTAACTGTCCACGTGTTTTGTTTCTGTTATCCCCTGAAAGTGCTTTAGTGTTACGAAAATGGTACGTGAATGATGTGTATTGCCTGTGTTAAGTGTTAGAAAGGACGTGGGTCTAGATGCGGTCATGGTCATTTCGCCTTGAAAAGTGGCATCCACTCACCCAGGGGACAGCTCAATGTCTGAAGTACCCGTACGTCACATACGTAACGACGCAGTTTCTGCAGGGATATTAGTTTGAAGGATCCTGCTGGTATTTTGGAGAGGGCGGTGTGGTATGGCTTGAACTGATCGATAACCGCCACAGCTCATTAACCTTCAATGTGTGGCTCCGTGAGGAATACCGTTTGCCTCAAAGTACCGAATTCGAAAGTTGTTCACATCACTCTACTCCGCTATGTATTCGCCAGAGTCAGTATGTGGGTGATTTGTACCTCACCAGCATACAGATTTTTGTCTTGATTTGTGGACGTCTGTTTTGTGTTCAGTTGCCCATGGGCTTCTTGTTAATTTGTACAATACGGGTCTCTTTTATCATACCAGGAATCTGGCTTAGTAAATGAGGTCCCTTTATTCACAGTACACCCTATTCAGATAGCGCTCCGTATTAATTTTCACGAGTCAGCAGCCGCGTCCGATCATAAAAAATATTGCCAGCATTTTTGCTTGCTTTAGGGTGATGATTCATTTCAAAACATATGATTAAAACATATTAATTTGATTATTTTGCACAGTATGAACTGTATACGCGATACAATTAATATACAATATTAATACAGTCAACGAATGCGAAACGAGAATACAAGTTTGCGGTTTGTTACTGATTCGCCAACAATGCCGATAGATAATGTCAGCGCAGCGGAAACGATATCAAACGCATTTATCTGACTGGCATAAAATTGTCGATATGAATACCAACTCAGGTCGTAGGCCATCCGTTGTTCTTATTTCGCCTCCCATCGACCCAAGTCTCTCACAGGAAGGGTTCAATATCTAGAAAGTGTCCCGCGGAGAAATAAGATGAGTCAAAAGATCTTTATTGCATCGACAGCGTCTCATACTCTGTAAACATTTCTTAATGGAACATTATCCTTCAGTCGCCTCTTCGTCTGCTGAAGGCCACAAACCGTCATCAAAAGGAGTAAATTTTATGGACTTGTAGAGGTGTTTTAAGATCAGTGACTGGAAGGGTAATGCGCTGCAAGTGCCTCTTTAAAATTTGATTACATTTTAGGAGATGCTAACACATTTACTGAGTGTGCAGCCGTAATATGTAGACAAGAAACCATGTGGCATTTGAATTATTTAAATTCATATCTTTTCTAAAGAAGCCGTTTATGTCATGACATGTCATTCTACTGTATTTGTTTCTTTCCATTGGATCCGTGGATCTTGTCTCTCTGTGTATGTATGTGTTATTAATGTGATATGTGCATATACGTAATGTGAAAGGCAATAAAAAAAGAAGCCATTGATGTTGTATGTTAATCATAAAAAGAAATGAAGAAAGACTGAATGCAGCCAGAGGTTGTTTCCACAGCTACCTGAGCTACAGAAACAGTGGATCATCATCATCATCATCATCATTATCATCATCATCATCATCATCATCATCATCATCATCATCATCATCATCATCATCATCATCAGCAGCAGCAGCAGCAGCAGCAGCAGCAGCAGCAGCAGCAGCAGCAGCAGCAGCATCAACTGTGTCACGTTTTGTATAATCTTTTCGTTGCAAGCTTATCTGAAAACGTCCTAGGGGCCGCGGTCAAGAAAATAATAAATTATTCGGCATGGAACGTTATGAGTTGTGATCTCCAGGGTCCCATTCATATTACATATGTGTCATCTCAATATTCGCATACGTGCAGACAGGGCACCATGGTATGTAACAATCAATGAATAATATACAAGAAGATCACGAAGAAGTGATGTGTACGTGTTTTTCAGCGACTATCTAATTGTATCTAACGGATTTAACTATATCCCCAGTGACACTTTGCGATTGGGTGTTGGGGCAATGCTTATGCATTATTGAATTCTGTTGTCGAAAAGTTCGTCTGACAGAAACGTGCAAGAAAAGGAAGTTTTTTGATAAATTCTATGAATGCTGGAATAGACCTAGAAGGGGTGGGGATCTATAAAAAAAAATACGTCTAACTTTAATATCCTAATCTAATACAAATCCGTACAGGAAGAGCTAGTCAAAAACCAGCGTGGCGGTTTCACGACTGTTACGTAACGTTCATGCTACTAATGTTGCTCAACGTTGCATTAAAATCTCGTCCGTTACATACGGCATCTTGAATACGCGACCTATTGGTAAACTATTGCAAATGATATATCCTTATGCGAGTACTGTCTTATTTACACTAATTTACTGAAGGATGGACGACATGACTACCGTTAGCATAGCTAATTAACACTTATAAAGCCGTACATTACTTGCATTGCCCACAAGTATGGCTTTTACCTAGGTGACCAAAGGACAGTAGTGCCCATGCGCAAACTGAAATGGCAAATGCTAGAGATCTGATACAGCCGTGGTCTACTTTGCTACGGATAGACAACACCAAAAACAAAATGGCAGCGATAAGATGCCCCACAGCGGCATAGTAGCCTTTGCCGACACCTGTGGGGTATTCAAATGGCTGGATACAGAATGCACCCGGCCATTTCTGCCCTGCTGGTATCGGAGCTGTACATGCACCAAGATGACCAACTTGATAAACTCCAACACGCACCACGGCGTAATTAGTATTGCATGCAACCTTTGACATCTTTGTAGCGCAGTAACAACACATGGATTCGCTCATGTGATACAAGTTTTGTACCGTTACGTTGTGCTGTGTTGTGTAGACATCGGTTCACCACGCTGGCAATGGCAGTACAATCTTTCAGTTCAACTTATGAGTCATGTATTCAATTATACAAGAATGTATCGCACTGTGCTGACTGACATTGTGGGAGGCCGAATAATGTATTAGTGCCCAAGGGATAGATTTCATTAGCTTTCAGTGGCCGAAGCTAAGCTTCTAGCCTTCACACTGGCTGCCATTCTGCACTAACTCAGCTGACCTCAATACGACACGGGTCACAACACTGATGGGTTGATCTGATCATATCGGAGACATGGTTTCGAGAGATGCGGTAGCTTTCTGCAGGAATGGGTTTTTCTTGTCGACGAGTCAGGGCGAACTTCTCTAAAGATCACAACCTCTTCCGGTAGGTAGCAAATCTCAGGTAATACAAGGTAAGTCGGTATGCTAAGGCTCACTCCCTTGCGATCCGGACTAAAACTTTTTTGCTACATTCCTGGAGTTCAAGGTTTTTGTCCTGAAGGTAGGACGATAAGTTTTGCACAGCAAGGGCAAGGGGGGAGATACATACTAAAAGGTGAAGTTAGCTCCCGTGTTTGTAAATGGTTGGTTTCGTAATCCAAGTAGTTTTTTCACCACATCAAATAGAGCAAGCGTACATTCTACGCTTACAATTAATACCACTTTCGCATTCCCAGAGCTCGTTTTTGCTAGCGTAAACCAAATAAAGAGTTCGGCACTTCTGAAGGCGGTCTTGTGACAAGCGCCAACGGCAAGATGCAATCTTTTCATCATTAAAGGCCCTTAATATCGAGGGGTACACCTTGTAAAGGATTTTAATGAACTTCGGTGTCTTTTGACCTGCCACACGACGGAGATGCTGACGATAAAGTCTCCGTGGTACGTTATGTTATTACGAAAGTCCTCCCAATGGCCACACTTCACCTCACTTCATTCCGTCAAGGCCTTAGGTCAGAGCTGTCTCTTATCTCACAGGACTTATGTTACCTCTCATTATAAACATGTGGAGTTTTGCAGATGTCAAACTGAACTTTATTAAATCGCTAAGGGGTTTTTATATAAGGGTAGAACGCAGGTGTCAGTAGCAGAAGTTATCATTTCATTACTTGGAAATTCTCCGTAGATTAAAACCGTCCCTGAATTGACTGCATGTAACGCTTAGGGTTATAGCACCGCTGTCTAGCCTGCCGTTGTGGGAGTATTTCCCATCAACATGCGGCCCTTGCTACATATACGGAAACATAAATTGATTGGATGGAGTTGGCTAGAGTCGAAATTAGGCTTTTGGGTGCGAGAAGAAATCAGAGTGTAAAAACGTTACGCGAATTTGTGGACAAATTGAAAGTCTAACCGATTCATTGAACGTCGAGTGATAACGGATAACTCTGGTGGCCAACGAATTTGAAGCCAAAGCAAAGGTTGCTGTTTAGATTCAAATTGGGATGGTAATTTACTGTTTTTTTATCGTTAGCTCAGTGACAAGTTAAGTGCATGGTTTGGTAATCAATCAGACTTTCTAAACCATATTGAAGTGTTGTCTGAAATTTTAACATATTTATCAAGTCAATATTTCAATACGATAGCATCACTTTTATATTCAATCTCACGTTTAAGTTAAATCAATCTCCTTTTTTGCTTTTCAGAAAACTGACGTAACCAAATTAGATTCTACGTACGATACAACTGTTTTTTTCTCTCTTCATTCCGGCACGGATACATAACATTTCACTCTTCGATCTGCGGTAAAGTACGGATTGTACGGCAATATGTCGCTATCGCAAATACCTATTAAAACAGCTTTATCTACCTAATGGATATTGGTCTGAGTTTTACGCGCCAAAGTCTGTAGCGGTTGCTGGAATATTGAAATCCAATAAAGTGTTACGATGCGTACCTTACTATCCCATCTTGTGCATGAATTTTTTACAGCGGAAACATTAAGGCGTCAGAGCAACTGAATGTGATCAAAAAACCCTCTCCTATGCCAATAGAAACTAAGACAGGCAGTTACAAGGCAATGAAAATGTATTTACAGAGCAATGAAGCATAACCCTGGGCGTGTCGGAGAGGAACTTTTAATCAGAGTCAAGGAAACTCAATTAACCGAGATAGACAACATGTCTGCTTATCGTTTTCCCTTTAAGCAATCACGACAAATCAACATTGAACGTGATTAATTACGTCCAATTGGTTTGGGACCTTATTGTGCATAAATTATCTGTCATAACACTGGTCTTTATCGAGTTGCTATTTCAGGACGTTGTGACATGTTGTGGCGGAGAGGTAAAGCCCCCCTCTCACTGGACCCGCTGCAAGATGGCGACGTTGCTGTATCCTAAACTGGGTTTGTGTTACCCTTGACTTTATAATGGGAATATCATGCAAAACGTACAAGTATGGCTAAGAACACAGCAAAATACACAAAGCCCAAAAGGATTAGTTTTGCATCGAGGGAATTTGTAGAGAGCTCTGTCAAATCGTTCGGTCGGAGCGAGGTCGGCAACGTGCCGCGGGTCCACGGAGAAAGGGGCTTAACGTTGCCTGCGGTGTGGCGGAATAGAATCTTCCGAAAAGCCGTTTCTTCGGTATTGCCGTTGGACTCTGAAAGAATCCAAAGTCATCCTTGGAATACGTGAAGTTACGAGATACCAAGGCAGGATTTAAAGCTCACGTATGGTTCTCCGTGGTAGAGGGTGTTTTTCTAATAAGCAATATGTACAACATGAACCGTTGCTTATTATCAACTGGAAACTATCAGGAACCGGCCTCTGAATCTGACAGTATTTCGTAAAAATTCTATGTAACTAAATGTAAATTATGTGAAACTTATCATGTCTAGATACAATCAATCAATGGTTTATTCACAATCAATACAATATTAAAATGTGACGTATGTTGTCACCTCGAAGCAATAGGCGGAATTGCCTGTACATACAATATGACACTAGGTGATAGAGTCAAAATTCTCTGTCCACAAAACAAAACAAAACAATTAATTTCTGAATTGACATTAAAATGGATGTCATACACACGAACAGGATTCTAGAGATGGCCCACTATGCAGATTTATTCAAAAGTTGGACGAGTTATGCATGGTATTTGGCTTTTGTCACAGCGCAGTATTGGAAATTGGTCTATTCTTCACTTTCCATCGTCTAGTTACATGTATATGTTTGCTGCAAAACTAGTTCATTAACAAAAAACTTCAGATCCGCCACAACAAAGAATTTTACTCGCTAGTTCCAGTAATGCATGCAATATCATGTATGCGCAGCAGCCGACAGAATCATCAAAGATTTAAGTTCCCGCAGTTAAAGCAACCACATTTTGTGTTCGACAATATAAATGACAATGAATATGTTTCTAACAGACATATGCATGAATAGCCAAAGAATGCCCTCAGGTTGTTCCTCGATTGTGGCCATGCCCCAAGGCGAGACAAAGTTGTTAAAGCGTGTTCATATTCATGATCCCACATCCCATATTGCATGGATCTGCTGCGATCTGCATGACTGCTTGCGATCATCATATATGGACATCGTCTTCGCTGGCGCAAAGATCGCTGTCTGGTCTTCATTAATCTTGAATTTCTGACACCCCACGGCGGTGGCCTTTAAGCCCCTTCGGTGCGTTGATGTATGCCATACCTTGCAGTGACGCCACCAGTAAAACTTGATGGGGCTGTAATCAACTAACTGTGGCTTTTACACTTTGGTCAGTGGCTCTCTGGGGCTCTGGAACGACCAGAATATTCAGATGCAACGTCTGATGTCTTGATCGATAATCCTCCCCAGACTTTCCTTTCCTTAGTTTGACATGCACGGGCTCTATTCGTGGGGTATCAACATTGTCAAACACCCATTTTCACGGGACCAGTGAGATCCGGGTGCCTGCGTTACTGCCTGATGTGATGCCCAAGCTGCTGGACATGATGTATTCATGGTGCAGTTGTTACAGTTTTACTTCATTTTGCCGTGGTAAAGGCAAAATACGCAGGGTGACCTGCTTACCAAATAGGGAGCTCATATTGAAAAGCAAATAAACCAAAGATACAACTCTTATTGTTTGGTTTGCAAATCCTTCAAACCCAAATAAAACAAAATCATCACGTCGAAGAGGAAGCTGTTGGGGCAACATTGGGCCTGATTCTTTGACAATCAAAAAAACCCTCGGAGGCATTCGCACCATCAGACTGCAACGCTGTTATAACCCCATCGGTCAAACAGGATAATTGATATAGCCATCTTGGGTCGCCAGTAGTTTTCACACTACGATACCTCCGAGGCAACCGAATTTGTCGAAGTCAAATACAACATCTTTTATTCAACAGTGGCTCCTACACGCTGTTCGGGAGGGATTGTAGTGGTGAGCAATACCGCAGAAGGCATGAATCCTATTCAACTAGAGGCAGGTGTAGATATAATGCTGCTACCAGTCAAAGAATTAGGTGGAATAAACATGTGAAGTGTAACGCCACAAGATTACAATGAGATAAAACTTTGCACTGATTTTACGTTTTACCATGCCATTTTGGTGCAGTCGGTGGCCGCTGGTTCATATACATAGTATCTACGAATCCAGCACGTCCAAGCATGTTTTAAAGTTGATACAAAACATAAAAGAAAAACATAATGGTAGAGTTTTGAATTCTGACACAGATTCATGAAATAGCGAATACACATGGCATTGCTGACATTTTGTGATGGTAATGACGATACATAGTAATGATGGCTGTACCCAACACCACCCTAATCTACTAGAAATGTCTGATAACGCCAACTTTTTGCAGGGCCTTATCCCTCGGCTATACGCTTGGTTTCACGTTGGGCCCTTGGGTTTGGTTGTTGGGTTGACGCCGTGGCATTCAGTTGCATATGTCTCCAAGGCAAAAACTGAACAGCGTACAGCCTACGTACGTTTATCTCCTGCAAACATCGCGCCTCGGATAAACCTCATAGGCGTAGTGTTGTAAACATCGTTTCCTCCAGAGGATCGACCTCTCAAAAAATTTGCGACACGCATTTTGCCGAGAAATTGGTAAAAAATTTAGAAAATCCACATCGGCATTTTGCTTAGACTAAAACTTCGGGCATTGGGACGCCGTCCACCGTCGGAAATTCACACTCCTTTGTTTTATCACTATTGTTGGGCTTGCTAACACACCTTTTTTCAAGACTCAAGTTGATCTTTCGTACAGTTAACTTAAGTTCCATTCAAGTCATTATTTTTTGGGTCACATATCGCCATCACACTCATGCCACTCAACCAGTTATTTCCATGTTGGCTCTCGGCCAGCTTTTTTGAAAAGCATTTCTTCAAGAAATGTTCAAGACTGGCGTCTGAATTCTTAATGAGTACTTTGTCGTCCAAGACTGATGAGTTACGGTTTGCCCTTCACTTCACTCTAATTACTAAAACTGGCGGGTGTCCAAAGAACACAAAGCTATCATCTAGACATTACTTTTGATGTGGTGTTACATTACTTTAATGCAGGAAGCCTGCGCTAGTGAAGCAGCACAGAGCGTACTCCTAATGATTTATATTGGTTCATTTTCTCTTAATCCTTCTTGTGGGTCAGCTAATGGAGTAAATTCTCCAGACTGGCGTCCTTTGAGTTTAATCATGTCCCTCTCTTCATGGTCTGATCCCCTTGTGCTAGGTGTAAATGGAACTGGCGCATTATCTACATTTCTAAAAGCTCTTAGGCAACGTATCTATTTTGTTGACAGGTGAGATCTACGTCCGTCGCCGTTACATGTTTTGAACGCATGAACATGCATTTAGCATGCATTGAGCATGCACTATAAACATGCATTGAGCATGCACTGTACATACATTGAACATGTATTGAACATGCATTGAACATGCATTGAACATGCATTGAACATGCATTGAACATGCATTGAACATGCATTGAACATGCATTGAACATGCATTGAACATGCATTGAACATGCATTTAGTTGCCTTTGTGACATTCCATAATTGCAAATAGTTTTGCTATCGTGTGACACCAAGGTGAATGAGACATACCACTCGCAGAGAATAAGAATATTGTATTCTTTTGAGTTTCATTATCTTTTACCACCCACATAACGACGAAAAGGTTTACCAACATCTTTATACAATTTACTTTCTAGCCCATTCAGATAAAGCAGTGAAAGGAGATACAATTTTATTCATTCAGGAAATATACAGTCTCATATGGCATCCAAAAGTTGCTGGGGAACATGGCGTATGTCCTCTCCACAAGAGGAAGTAATAAATGGAAATCACTCTCACCATATGATGTACTACATGTATGTAACGTCAATAAATGGATGTATCTGTATCGGTAGTTGAATCTATATAGCCGGCATAACCGCCCTTCGGCGTAACCCACCAGCTTCGAAAAATGTACTTCGGATATGTTCGCTCTCAGAATGTTCCGGCTGTTATATTTTACGTCCGTCTTCATGTTGAAAATATGAGCATCGCTGCATCACCTTTGTGAAAACGATCTGTATCAGAGTCACATGTTGGCTTCAGAATGTGCAGCCGTTGGTATGAAGGGACGTATTATGATTCCCATTAATATTGACGTCAGAGCTAGCACCTAGTTTGAGTATTCAATCAACAATCACCACCGGCAATGAAAAGTTTCTATGTTGAGTTTTCTTTCTAAAGCGAGCCTTCTAGCTCACGAAAATGAATAAATGAAAAATGTGTCCACAACATGCCACCTTAGCATGTCGGACCTTCTGCCGATCCGGTAAGACAGGATAAACGTTAACTACGCTTTGGCGCCTTGTTGACACCAGGGTCGCATTAACCTCGCCACGGCTAACACCAGGACGTCGTCTAAAGGTCGAGGCATCTTTTGAAGATTTATACGGTGCTGTTTGAAGGTCATGTTTGTGACAGTTGAACATATGTTCAATAGTCCCTCTGCGTGCCTATATTGACTCATTATACACGCCAGCGCTCGATTGAGGTGATTTTTTTTCATGAGCTCCGGTTACACAACGAGACAACCAAGGCTGGCGGTAGGTCTGCGGGAGTCTGACAAGTTTTAGATTAAGAGTCAAACTTGACTCCCAAACACACCCTGACCACTACTGACTTACTCCAAACCACCAGCCAACCAATTGGAGACCTCCCGTTCACAGCGTTATGTTTTCAAAATTTCATAACACTTGGCTAGCACAGCCGAACACCAGCCAACCGCGCCGAACTCAAGCCAACCACAACGACCTAGCTCCCGAACCACTCCTACCCAAGGCTGAGGAAGGGTCTGGCCAGCTGGAGGCCACGTTCAGCTGTATGTAACCGGGGCTTTCTTTACCCATAGTGGCCCTCACTGAGCGTCTCTTGCCGTTAGACGTACGGTCCCCTGTGGGTATACAAAACTCTCTTGAGGTGTGTAAGATAAAATGAAGCTGAGCAGATACCGTTCGTCATGACAAATAGATGGTGTTCATCAACAGGACCATGCAAGCGCAGATCATGTTTCAAAACTTTGTAACAGTTTAGATTGTCTTTTCAGATAACATTATACGGAAAACAGAGTGCTACGTCGCGAATTTGAATTGCAAATCTTACGAAAAATTAGGCTTATTTGTAAAGCTAGCCATTTCATTCCAAAAAAAACGGCTGAAATAGATTTTTTGCCATATCTTATACTATGACATTTGAATCGTGAGGATACCAGCATTTGAAGTAATGACTGTAAAATGAAAATGCCTTAGGTTTGTGCATATTGGAAAGGGTTCTAAAAGTTTCAAGAAAATAGCTAGACTACCGGTACTCTCTCAGACTGAAAGCAATTACCCTACTCATACGGCTCAAACGATGGCCACATAAAGGTGCAAGTAATAGCACTCGAGCTATCACACAGCACATCTTTAAAATGTGCCTATATGTTATCTTAAAGTTGTGATTGGACATGTTGTCAGTTGACCATAGAATACATATAAGTCATTCATGTTTGTGTGTAGTTTCGACTGTAAAGAGCTTCAGATTCCTTTTTTTGCACGCCAACGTAGTTAAGCTTATCGTCTATTGCAAACGTGACGAATATCCATGGTGTTCATTGACGAGATAATGTACACGCTATGATTTATTACAGTAGCCTGGAGAGACTACTTACACGATTTCTCTGTGGTAATTCAGTAGATTAAGGACGTTTTCACCCGCCTTAATCAGATAACATTTTACAAAGACAGTGAGAAAGGTACCAATGTCTACACATTCGTTTTCCTAACGTATACTTTATTAAAGATTACTCATTTCTAGAATTTCTTTCGTCTGCTCACTTCAAGCCACGGAGGGGTAGATGAACCATCATTATGCTTTATCAAATAAAACTTGTAGCTACCAGTATAGTATTTTGTTGGATGAACGGAAAATAAATGGTTTTGGTTACTATAACGCATTTGTGTTTGTCTCTATAATTATTGACTGTCAAAAAACAGCTATGCTACCTGAGAGTTTGTGTAGTGCACTGTAACACTTGCCACTAAATGAATAAATAGATAAAGGTGTGACTGATATGATTATGTTATTACCATTTCGCAGTTTTCTGCCAAAAGATGTTTTGAATATCAATCATTCAAAATTGAGTTTTGAAGAGATAGATTTGGGATAATCATGAGTACTTAAGATGTTATCCTTAATCTTTTTGAGCTGATCATAGCCATTTGAGTTTGTTATCAACATGTGTATTGACGCATTCAAACAGCCTTTTCCCAAAAGAGTGAGATTCAATCTAAAGCAATTATCGCTTGACGATTACCAATGATTGCATGTCCCTTGTGATGCAGCAGCACCTGTGTTGACATCCTCTGGCGTCACAAAGTTGCACCTAAGTACTTGAAAACAGTTACGAAAGACACATAATGACAGGGTCAATCCCCGTGTCTACGTGAAAGTACCCAGGCGCAGTTACATGTCGTCTTGGTCATCCCTACCTAATCCGGAGAATTTGTCACCACCTTAAGTGCACGCTGTCAGATAAAGATGGATGGAAATACGCTATTCCAAGAAATAGCAGGAAGAGGGGGACACATACATCCGGGGACACAAGCTGATTGTTAACGGTTAAGATATGCAGTGTTTCCGCCCGTGCGCAGTTGTTTGATGTCACCTAGCGGTTTTAACGTGAAGTTCAGGTAGATGTGGCGGGGTCCGAATTTCCTGTTGTTGCGACAGCAATAACACAGGAAGGAAAATGTCATTGCTTAATTCCAAAATCACTAAGTAATTGAGACTTCATCCAAAGATGTTCTGAACACGAGTTCGATTTAGGAATGTTTCTTGCACTTATCAGTGGTGTCATGACAGAATTATTTCCAACTGTTCCTATTTTTCAGTATCATGTATATCAGACAATCATTTTTTTTTCTCTATCGCAACGCGTTCATACATTATAACGCCATATTCTAAAAATATTCCTACAGTGTAATACTCAAGATATATCATTCAAATCTGTCTCATGCTGATACCCAGTAGACCCAGCCATCCATGTTTTGTAATGTCAAAAAATAATCCCAAATCAACCTTGACTGTTCGGTCTACGACACACATCTACATGCTAATTATCATTACAATCCATCCAGAGGTTTTCTGAATATTGCCACGGACGCACACGCAAACACGCACGCCCAAACACAAACGGACCAAAAACTATAACTTCATTTTTCATTGAGGTAATTTTGTAAGGGATATTGATACTATTTGGTTGTATGGTGCCGTAAGAGAGATGATACTACTCTTTTGTTTATAGTTTTTTTCAATAAAACACAAGTAATTAACCCTTGTCCTGCTGGATTTCCAGAGCAAAAATATTCCCCTCACTGCCGAAGTGCCCAGGCACCTTTGAAACAAAGGGTACTAGTTTGATATTGCTCATTTTTACTTACTTCGCTTTGCAACAGCCACGCGGGTGCAACGTACGCATTCCAGAAATACCTTCAACCAGAAAATTGTCAGGGCTAGTATCTAGAGCGAACATGTGCAAACCGACAATTTTCGGGCTTAGCAGGACAATGTTGTTAATATTTTGAACACAACCGATTCCAACACTAAAGCCAGACGAACACGTTACGTTGTGGCAAGCATGTAGAAAAAGGTTTGTAACGATTTATTGGCGCTAAATGGCCCCTCGACACACCGCTTAGAAAGAAAAGGAACTCAGTTCTTGAGAGTAAGGAGTTATTGATTAAACATCATAGTAAAATCACTTGAACCCTAAATGAAGCAACCAGACTGGCAGGCACCGTTAGTTTGTTTAAGTGGTGTAAGCCTACCGAAGTTCCAAAGTGCCCTTGCTGTTTGAATAAGTGCACTCTCTTCGCAGTGTGCACTTTACAGTGCATTATTGGATTGCTGTCCTTAAGCCATATAAACGAAATGTAATTGGTTTGACGATAATCAATGAAGATCAAGTAAAGGACGATTATATGCCAATAAATCAAGACTTTTGCTTTTATGAAAGCCAATAAAGAAGGGAAAAAGAGCAATTCATCTGATAGTCATGTAAAATACGTAGTCAAAATCCGAACAACATTTCACTACAAAAATTACCCAACATCGTGTATGTATTTTAAGTTTCATGCAAGTAATGTAGCTATGGATGCTCAGGTCATACTGAGTACTCTAGCCACCCCCAAACTGATGGGAGTCTAAGTGGTTAGGACGATTGAATAAACTACTGATCATACAGAAATGGTATTCCAAACAATTAGTTTTTTGATGAATTTTTCTTCCAAAATTCGATATTTTTGGTGGAAATTTACGGCATAATTACTCATTTTGTAGCTTTTCTTGTATGATCTACAGTGAGGTCGAAGACCTTTTTTGGAAATGGAAGAAATTTAATGTGCGCGCGGATGTCATCCATATCAAGGCAGTATGGCCTGATGTTAAACCAAAATGGTTCAAAATGAGTGCAGAGAGATGATGATAATGTGAGAAGAAACTCTAACTGCGCCAGAACCGAGCAATGTGCTTATATTCACTGGTACTAGAGACTTATCCTTATCTGAAAATCACATTTGAAATGCTCCCCTTACCACTCACATGATGCTTGAGATACCTGACATCATCAACTGTGCCATCCACATGGATAGTGTAGTAGTCTAGATCTCTACATACAGCTTTAACTGCAGTGCACACACTTTCAAGAAGATATCCTTGAAAGATAACCAGATTTACAAGTCCATGATCGTTTGCTAAATTCAATTTTCCTCGCGGCAATATGGCCGTTGTGGCCTATCTAACTGCATATAGAGGCCATCTGGACGAATCTGTCTAGTTCCATGTGCATTCCGTAGAGTCAATATGCACGCATGCGAAATTTCACTCCAAGTTTACAACAGTCGAAATTGAATATTGCAAAAACGTCGCTCCGAGGTAATGTGTTTTCCTGAAATGTAATTAGATTGCTCCAATCCATTTTCCTTGTGATATTGCTTAATCATCCTCATAAACGAATATGATATGTCAAGGGAAAGATCATAATTGCCATCGAAAATAGAAATATCAATAACCAGTGCAGCAAGTAGTCTGTACTCCGGAATTCGAACATGCACATCCATACAACCCAGGGTATGGGCGATGTGTTTGAATCATAAATAGAATCGTACTGTTTCAGAACTAGAGAAAACTGCTGAATACAGAAAACAAATAGAGCCTGTAAGTTTAAACGCAGTGCATAGCACGAGTTTGAAGATCTCAATACTCCATGAAATATTTAGTGTTTCTAGTGTGCCTTGTTTGATAATAATTCATTAATTATAGAAATATAGTATTGGTTATAGGGTCAATTGGTAATTTTATGTCACTCTACGGTGGACGTGAGTAGCATATGGAAAATGCATAATTGCGAAAACGCCGACCAAAAGAATGACCAGAAGAATACCTTCTTCATTGGCCCTATGGTCTGGACTGTGACTATGACCAAATTTGATCACATAATACGTTCTACCAACTCTGACCTGTACTTTTCGCCACTCGACAAGTCTGATCTTTGCAGTCATCTTCCAACTAACTTCGTGTCACTCTACTGAAAGTGTATTCAAATAACTACGAAAACAAACCAACCCAACCCAAGCAAACATACACGCCGTAACCATATGCTCCGTACACACGGATTCAATAACAATTTCAGGCTAAGGCAATCTGTGTTGGACGACTGTAAAATATAAATAACATGGTTTCATATGCAACAAGGACATGTAAACCTCGATTTTATAGATGTATAACGACTCTCAAGGGGATCACTTTCTTGTAATTACAAATGTAGAAAGATGGTACGAGTTAACTGTATCATAGGAACATTCCCACAGTAATCTATCAAATTAAATGCCGATAACATTTGGAACAGATGTGACTCCAATCTAATCTTCTAGAATTCTTATTGATGACCACGAACGCTGCCAGCAATTTTGTATCAAAATTTATGTGTTTCAATCATACAGCAAGGGACATAAAAGTTCCTATTTATCCTACCTACTGTACCTTCAAATGACAATGTATTGATTGATTAACCAATCGACCAATCAAGTATAATCAAAGTATAATTCCAATTTTCTGTGCATGTATTGATATCCATCTTAAATTTTTGTATGAATATTGATTTTACGTATGTTCAATTGGAAGACGAATGGGTGACCGAAGACCTTTATTTTAAACAAATACCCACTGGGTTAAATAAAAGGCTACAATTAACAAAGGAATAGTATACTTCCTGCTGGAATGGTTTGGAGTGTGTGCCCACATAGACTCTGGACACTTATTTTTATACAGGCACAAGCCTCTTTCTGTTATGGCAATAGTCAACAGTATACAGATAGAGTCCATTCCAAGTCACCAAGAGGGTTGTTATTGTCATAATTTACAAATGTTTTCAATCTATTGTAATTATTTGTGTGAGAGATTTCATACTTTATAAATATTTTGAATGTGATTTCTACTTAATAAATATTCCTCCGGTTTTCTAACTCTTTATAAATATTCATCATGTGGAATATAACATTTCTAACATTTTCTAAATAATGGTAACAGCATTTTACCATTATTTACAATTCTTTACAATTTCTAACCATTTTCTACCATTATTTGTAACATCTTTATAAATAGGTCAGAGGGCTGTGAAGAAAGCAATTCACACATCATTGCGAAGAATAGGGAAGAATACTCTCCACAAAGGACCCAACAGTGTCCTGCAGTGAAATCTGAAGATATACAAAAGCAGACAGAAGGGCTGGATTAGCACCCACATTTATGGGGGCAATCACCTTTCTACCATTATTTACCATTTGCTACCATTTTTTGTAAATATTTCTAAACCTGAAAGAATCATGTAGATGTTAAGAAATTATTCAAAATTCTAGTATAAAATAGAGAGATTTTTGTGCTGTAGCTTTCAAAATGTTTCTAAACTATCTAACTGAATTTGAATAAATTCAAATTTTCATATTCAATCTTTTAGAAAAATTCAGAACTATTGTTGCTCAGATATTCTTTTGCTAGAAATAATTCAAAATTAGTACAAATATCATTCGAAAACACTCTTGGTGACTTGGAATGGACTCTACAGCTATAAATTGTCAAAATACCACAAGAATTATAAAATACATGGATTCGACTTCTCCTTGCTTCTTTGTAATAGTAAAAATGTAAGAGCACATATGCTTCATTATCAATCGTTTGTCCGAACTAAAGGGAACTATTGGTTTGTCTATGTGCTTAGCTGCATGAAATGGAGAAACATACGTTGTATCAGTCTATGAAGCTCAGTCATCTCTTTGTTATATAAGTACTTTACTACAAAGGATGGCAGAAAACTAGTAGCGTACTACGGATGATCCATAGGCATTTTTATACCGAAATGGAACAGGCCCCGGGGTCAAGCTATTGCCTGTTGAGTTATTGCCAGACGTATCCAGGCGGTTTTCGGAATTCCAAGTTGCCATTGGCCCTTGACCTCCGGATATAGAAAACCGCCCTATGATACCAATCTTCCACAAACGTTCTCAATCAGGGCTGCTCAGATACAGAATGTACACAATGACCTGCAATATCGGCGTATACATGCATCAATCAGTTGTACTCTGCTTTAACACTATGCAGCCTCCACAACATTAATCCGATTGGTTACATAAATCCGTCACTTTGAAAAACAGAAGGTTTGAATGATCTTTAGTGCAGCAACCCCTAATTACTTATGCAAAGTATAGATATACAGGAGTGCGCTATACTGGGGGACGTTTGGCTGGAGATCTGTTTGGACGTATCTTTTCAGGGTGGCAGAATTATGTACCCTGGTGGAATCATGTTAGTATATGTTATATATCGTAGCCATTTGTCTCAATAAATAACTCCATTTCATCTATAATCCTATTTTTAGTCAATAATGCAGTAATCTTAAAAGATTTTATGCATACTTGATAGCAATTTTGATTTGTGAGTAAAATATCGACGATGTCGTCACAAAATCCAATCAAGTTAGATTGAGATGATTTTCTGAGCTTACCTTGTTATATAGAAGAGGGGATTAGAATTTCAGTTTTTACAGACCTACAGTAGATACTTCCTACAATTCAAAATTATTATTTTTTGTAATTGTAACCGCTGCTATTTCTTAAACAAACTCCTGAAAATGCTAACTTTCCTTATAAAGACCCATTATAAATTGTGTTTGGTGGAACTTTTTGTGCGTTCAGTGCGTAAGATACTCTTTTAAAGTTTTAATGTCATGCTGCCTTTTTGTGAGATATTATGAATGTATAATATGACAAATGCCAAGTCAAGGACCCCTACACATCGTGCCACGTTGCTCCAGTTGGTCCATTTGTCATAAAGATAACGACGCCCGTATATCAATAACCAGTGTAAAGTTGGTTTAATTCGTCATTGCCCAAAATGTTATGAATATGAAACTTCTCTTTTACCGTATTGATACATTGATGTAGTGTTATAAACACATACAATCCAAACACATATTAAAAGGTAATTTATACATAAACACAAATTAAAAGGGAATTTATACATGACGTAACCAACATAGCTTCCATTGGTGTTAATGAATGCCAGTTTTCTCATTAAGGAAAATAATCATTTCAAATTAGCAAATTTGCAGAGTTCAGCGTCGTCTTTCGAATTGCTCAATTCAATAAACTTAAGGCAGATACTTACTTAATAGTAAAAGGAAATTTCTCATGCATACCTTCTCTTTGAAATGATGAATGGTGGCTGAATTTCTCATGAAGGAAAAGAAATCAAAATCTTACAAATTATCGAGAGGTCCAATGAAAATTTGTATAACGGCGTTATATTTATTTCTTACTGTGCTGATCACTAAAGGCAGATACACGGAGCAAATATAACTCAGTCTGTGAAAAATGCAAAGAACACAAAACTTTGTAAAAAGATTTCAAGGACACCACTGTGCGTAATTCCCCAACCATATGAACCTTGGTGCCCTGCAATCCTTCACAGCCCACCAGCCTGTTGCACGCCACAATCCCTCAATTACCAGAATCTATCACCGTGACAAATGTAAGTACCACACTATTCAGGAAAGGGCGTTTGTTACCGAGGCGTATAACCGACTTTGAACGTCAATATGTTTCTGGGCATGTATGGAATTACGTTCTATGTCGCCATTACAATAATCTGATAATAGGAATTATACGCCTTCGACAAATACATGTTTTGCTGTACCCTATGAAGTCATGGTTAATAGGCATTTAAAAACGTTTTGAAGAAGCTACTACCGGATTTACTAGGTGGAGTGTAACATGAATAAGAACTAGATACCAACAGTGTTATATGAAGAATTTAGTGCGTTTTTATACCGTGTTATTGCGAAGGTGCAACAAAGGTGCCGCCCATAGAAGAGGCAGAGCATCAGAGGGCAGGTCAATGTCAATCGTAATACTGATGCTAAGTCCAACTTACATCTTGTTATCTTCATGAAAAATGGAGGTATTGTTTTTGGCGTGTTTGTGTGTGCGTTTGCTGGTGTGTTGGTTTGTTTGCCTGTGGGTTTGTGTTTCCGGATATTTGTGGTCAGCATATTAACTTTAGAACGGCTGGGTGGATTGTGATTATATTTGGTATGTTGGTAGGTCCTGGGAAGACAAAGATCAAAGTCAAGTTCGGCCCCCTGTTGAGTGATCTTGTTACTGTAGCAGAACGGTTTTGTATATTTTGTCCTGGACATACTATATCCTTTTTTGTGTCAGATAGCTTTTAATGTTAGAAAGAGTGGTGTAGTTTTGGTCCTCCTACCAGCTTGATCGGGAACTGCATGGATTTATTTGTTAAATATTACAAAGAGGATAACTCAAGAAAGGAATGATACATCTTCATGACTTAGGACAAGTAGGTAGCTCAGAAAAAAGATGAATACAATGAAATGCAAATTTGGACTTGGAAATCATATGATTTCATTGTTTCACATACTAGGACTTTAATGCATAATTTATAGCAGGTGTTACAAAGACAGATTCTAAATATGTAAATGTAGGTACAATTTGCATGATTAATGCTTAAGTGCCATAATTCATCTATGTGCTGAATGATATAACTTTCATACATGCGACATGTGTAAGTTTGATCTTCATGATAGTGTATACATCATGAAGATAAGTCATTTGCATAATTAGAATATTTCATTGAGGTAAGTAGGTCTTCGAACTTTTGTTGCACATGGTTCCGTTTATGTACTGTACTGTAGTATCCAATACATTGTTAATGAGATCAGACACATACGACATAATAAGAAAATATCGAGACACAAGACACATGGTGTGGTAACTTTTATTTGATCATAAACAAAGGCAGTTACAACTTTTTCAACTTGAAGGTTACTTTTATCATGACCACAAACTGTTGTGAAACAAGGAAACTGTTTCAGAGACTGTAAAACAAAGGAAGAAAACAACCGTGCCCTCAGGTTATAGAATGAACAGAAGCATTGTGACTTGTGTTTCTTCTAAAGCCCCCTTCCCACTGGACCAGCGGCACGCTGGCGGCGTCGCTGCGGCCGATCGAATTGACAAAGCACTCAACGAATTTCATCGACAAAAAACGAATCCTTTTAAGCTTTGTGTGTTTTGTTGTCTTTTTGGTCATACTTGTAAGTTTTGAATGATATTCCCATTTTAAGGTCAGGGGTAACACAAATCCAGTTTAGGACGCAGCGACGCCGCCAGCGTGCCGCGGGTCCAATGAGAGGAGAGCTTATGATTGGCGATAAGTCGAGGAGTTAGATGCCGTCTTTTGATTGGTCCGGGTGTCCCTCGGAGAGACAGCATACATCAGGCGAGTGGATGTCAATTACTGTGCAGAAAAATATGTAAAAATGGCATAAATGACCAACAAAAATGCGTTTTTATTAAGTTTCCATTTAAGATTTGTAACATGTAAAGAGTATACACAGTGGAATGCAATAACTGTTACTCACTATCTTCAACACATTACCCCCTTACATAATCACATAGTAGACAGATGCATTACCACACACAGCAATGTAAAATGACAAAAAAATACGTGTTTTATCTTTTTGCTGCATCATAGATTCCTAAGATACAAAACCTTCATACAAAGTCAAGACGTTATCAGAGGTATACATAACTGGCAACATTCATAGAAAATTAAGACGTTATAAGAGTAATTGACTGGTGTGGTGAAATTAGACATTAAAAATCCACAACAATCCAAACTGTTATTGGGAATTATTTGTCCTCGTCTGTCTTTCTGTCATATGAAATTCACCAAAACTCCATAAACATAAAAACACTGTTGCAATCAGTACGAAAAAAAAATGTGTGTCATTACCTTCTGAAGCCGAGATGAAGATGACGTAGTTGGACGGAAAGAGCCCCACCCTGCCTGCCGTGAAACCCAGGCACCAATCACCAGCTTCTCCTTCCAGTACTTCAATCACATCTCCCGCCTCCAGACGTAACTCGTTATCGTCTCTTGGTTTGTAATCATAAATAGCCCTGGCGTATCTTCTTTCTGCAAAATGTCGTTAAAGAGACTTACTCTTCCAGGCTAAGTAAGCTAATAGACTATATCTTGTATCTCATTACCTACTCTAAGACTGAGAGGTTTTTGTCATTCCATCACATGTATGTTACGTGACGAGGATTCAGGAATTCGTAATTATCGTAAATACTAACTTCTGTTGCAAACTTTCTGTGGGTAAAAACGGATGCTTATATGCATACCCTTACCTTGTGTGTTTTTCCGCAACGTGTCAATTCCATTGTGATCCGCTGGGTGGTATTCTGGTTTGTCTGGGTGGAAGACGATATCACAGCATTGGAAAAAGGTACGATAAACCACTGCCACCTAACATAGGTTAAAGCTTAACTGGAAAACTGTTGTAGTATGTAAATGACGCATAAATCTGCATGGATTGATTTGTTTTATCTAGTGAAGGTGATGAGTAGGGTTCAATAAAAATTGATGGTAGCATTTTTTTGCTATTATATAACATTGACCGTTTGTTAATATCTGATTTTAGAACTGTCATCAGCGCGTGTTTGTATGGTGAAATCGAAAGTGCTTTCGTCTTGCAAACGGAAGATCGGTGGCTCGAAATACAGGAATGTCAATATAAATGATTAGTTAATTAGTTAATTAATCGGGCTCAGGAATTTCATTATGTCGTATTTTTGCAATTTCTTTTAGGATCTAAGAGTCAGGGTGATATAAGGCTTAACAAATCATATGCATAAGGTGTCTTTCGCAACATTATCAAAGATTGTATAGGTTTTGCTCTGATTAGTATTTTACAAATCTATTCCTATCAATATTGCAAGCGAAATATTGACGAGAACATCTTGCTAAGGGCCTCGGCCTTCTTAGATTGCATTATCGCATATTCACTATTATAACTTTACACCAAAAAGGCATACCAATCTCATTTTCCATAATACGCCACCACATTGCCAGCTTTATTTTCAAAGGCACTTAATTGTTTTAAGACTTCATCCAAATTCGATACAAGATTTAGTTGCACTACTACGTTATCTTATGCAAGGGTCCAAATTCCAATGCGGGGCCCGGCCGGACTGTTTGGGAATATAAAACAAATCAATCAAATGAACAATATATGGTTATCAGTTTTTTTTTTTTTTACATTTGGTGCCTCTTGTTGCCTTTTTTGTCATATTTTTTGTTTACACAAGCTGCCCGGCCGGGCCCCGGTAAATGGAACCGTAGCATAACCCATGGACGTGCCAAAGTAATGCGTACTATGTAGACGTATTAGAATTCATAATCCTCTTCCGAGGTCCTTTAGATAATTGGATTCTCTCTGGTCGTTTTTTTTGCTTATGACTACCTTCTTATGTCCATATCGCACTCCACACTCAAAAATTGCCAAGCCTCCCATTGTCCTCTATACCCCGCGGTGGGCTCCATAACAGCGAAATTACCATACAGGGAAAATAACCCATTTAGCCGAGCTCACTTGGTTCCTTGCTGCAAAATACCTGAACTATCGGCTTCGTCCCAGTCATTTTCTTTCCAATTTAGGGCTGTTATGTCTTACTAAAGTGATTCTCCCGTGTAATCTACGATATGTAGAAATCAGGAAATAATGACTGAGGTCTACAGGAGATCTGTACCTGGTAATGCTGAATGTCTCCAGAGGTCTTGACCCTCATTTTTGCTAGGTGCAGCGGGATCTCGTCTTGATCCAATGTCGTAGTAAAAGGCGAACTTCTTCCTTTCCTCTTGTTTCCGGCGCCTCCTCAAGACGTATCCGAGAAGGCAGATGCAGATAAGGAACCACAGACCGCCTGCTGTGGCACCGATTACTATGGCTAGAGCTGTGGCGGTGATTTCCTGTTGAATGCCTGTGTGAACAAAATTAGAATGTGGACAAAATTCAAATGAGAACAAAAATCTGTTGATTCTACTCTTCAAGCAAAAGTTTGGCTGTGACTGGCTTTGACGTATTTTAGGCGCTTTTGTCGATGTTGAGCTTTATATCGATAACTATATTTAGAACGATAACGATCTTAATACATGCGAAGTGTGGCTTGGCGACATAAAAAAAACATCAAAAATATAAAGTCCCACAAAAACGCCTATAAAAAACATCAAAAACCAGCCGGAGCCAAACATCGGCTTGTAGAGTACGTTGTTTTCCAAGATCTCTGAACAAATTTATGTGAAGACCAATTCAATTCCGACAGCCTTCAAGTTGGTTTTTACATTTCTGTTTGACACCATGCCAGTGATTAGGCCTCAAGCAACTGTTGGTTGTACTTCAGACTTTTTGGAATATGTTTGAACAAAATTTACGTGGTGCCAATTCCCTTCCAACAGCCTTCGGGTTGGCTTCTTCATATCTGATTGACACCATGCCTGTGATTAAGCCTCAAACAACTGACAAAGAACTCATTCATAGCCCCGGGCGCATTATTATCTCTTGACACTCACGTTACTGAAGAGAATTAAATGATAAGGCCATCGCAATAAACCAAGATAGGTATCACACAAGGGTCAGGAATACATGTAGAATCTAGATTGAATGTTGAGTCTGCGCTCGACTACCGAGAACTACATTTTCAAGTGTCAATGTTATATATGAACTATACGTACCCGTCACAGAGAGCTTTGTTGTGCGAACCTGCCTCTGTCCAACGCCGTTAGTTGTTGTGCATGAGTACGTTCCACTGTCCTTAGTTTCTACACTGTTCAGGACAAGGGAACTCGTACGGACATCACCGGACAAGACGTAAGAATTGGCCCTTAAAAGTCTTCCGTTTTTAGACCACGTGATGTTCGGAGTGGGGTTGCCGTCGGCCACACATTGGAAAGTCACGTGGTCGGAAACGCTAACGTCCATAGAGTCCGATATGCTGATAATCGACGCAGGATCTGTAAAATATGATTAATATTAGTAGTAGTACCTGTATAGCCATATTGATTGGATTATATGGATGAAATCTCCTGGATACTCCAGAACTGATGCGAGCGTGGGAATAAAATAAAGTTGGCAAAAAGTTGGTAGAAGTTGCCTTCATTATGACATCTACGTATTCAAGAATGATGAACAAAACTAAAAACACAGAGTATGGTATACCGAATAATGAATTATCAATTTTTTGGTGATTCTATATCTTCTTCGCTGACTTTGGAATTGAAATATTTTATTTTGCAGTTTAAAGCTTGTATTTTCTCATTTTGCAGTTGCTTTGTATGATTAACACTATGGCCGAAAAAAAACTTTATTTTGAGAGGGACGAAAATTGATGCGTGCGCGAAAGTCAACCGTTTAATCAAATCAGCATGGCCTAAGCACGCAATAGTCACATTTTAGACGTCTTTATTTACGATGCTATCATTTAATTGTAGTAATAAGTATAGTTTCTGAAGAAGCGAACTGCCTCATATAAATCTACCAACTTGTTTTACCATGCCTTAAAGTGTCGCAGCCTGACATGCATACACCAAAGTCCTAATAAGCAGATAGTATAGCTTCGTTTCATGACGTCTTACTTGTGCTTGTCTTACTAATCAGTTAGCTTTTCCTCGAAGAAACCGCTAAGTTCAGAATCGCCACCGTGGAGCCGACAAGTAAGACTTTTACACCGCATATATGACCATCGAGATGAAAGCGACTGTTTTATTAGATCTTGGCATCAGTGAATGGCCCAAACAAATGGAGTACTCAGAAACGAGATCGATAAGATGTGAGCCTTCAATAAGGACGAGAACTCTTCTTAATCCGGAAGATGGGTGCCAAAGCCCGTTTTATTACTCGCCAGAAGTCCAAGACGTAAAACAGGTTGGGCCAATTGCCGGTTAATGATCCCTGCAAGGGACTGAATGGAGAATTTTTGATTTAAAACAAGATATGCCCTCGGCCTTTTAGTAATAACAAGCGCCTAAACGGGGCTTTTAGCGTTATAAATGGTCAGTTAGATGAGAGCGAGCGTAAAAGGACTAAGATTATGTTACTTTAATATGCCATATAAGCAAGCCGTTTCTTCCATTACTGCACATCAACGACACATTACTGTCACTATATTCTGCTCTTCAAGATATGCTATTGGAGGAGTAAAATTGATCTTGTCAGGATTGTACTTTACAACCCCCCTTTTCATCACGACATGGGATTGGTATTGGCACTTACAACGCACCAATGCAAACTCACATTGTACTCTAACCAGCATACTTGCAGCAGCTGGCCGGACGGGGTGTTGTACAAAACAGGTGTACAGTCCTGCATCAGCTCTCGTCACGCGGCGGATGACTAAAGATGGTGACTTTGCATTTCCGCCGGAGTACTTCCCCTTGTAGCCATTAGCTTCGATTCTTCCGCCGTCTTTTTCCCAGTGAAGTGATGTAATGTTGGGTATGGCATCTCTCACAGTACACACCAGAGATACAGTCTTTCCCCACGTCGTGATGTATGGGTTGCTCGGTCCAACCTCTAGCGTTGGTGGGACTGAAATAAATATTTGAAACAAAACTATTAAAGTTGGTAAAATGTGAACAATACATTCAAAATGTACTGCATGCAAAAACATGGCAAGTACAAACAACACATATCATAATGATAAATGCAGTGCTATTAAGGGCCACATCCAATATCATGCTACATTCTAAAATGTACGTGGTGCTAGTATTGTTAGGTTTGATTTCTTCTTTTAAAGCAGTCTCAGACGAATATACCCACTTCTTTTATAATTTGTAGGTTCTTTGATTTTAATAGAAGAGTTGTTTTCTAATGTTAAGGAATAATGGGAAAGAAAGTGTATAAGAGATTCAATTGATTTCGATAGCTCAAAGTACATCATGACTGCAATCATGATAATCTGATTTACCAGCGTCACGGTTTGCCCTCCTTCTGTGCGAGTTCTCTCGTTTCCTTTAATTTGAAATAAGAAATCACATTGCTTGAGACCACTAATGACATCAAGTGCAAATTACCATCGATTGTTCCTTCCTTGCCCATGGTCTGCCAAGTTCTATGCAATAAAACCAATAAACTCATTACAAAATAAAGCAAATGCACTGGAGGAAAATTGCTATTGATCGTAAAGAAAACCCATTAGAGAAGTCCATTCGAGTGTTTGTAATGATTTGTCATCTTCACTAAGTCAGGTACAATCGAATAATTAGAAACTAACCATGTAGATCCAGGCGGATGAATTTCTCGTCGGTGCCTCGTTCGTCGGTCATGATTGACAGGGCGTACATCCCCTCGTCATCCGCCGTCGTGCGATCAATCCGCAGGGATGCTTGTCCCACCAACTGGGCTCTTCCCCTATAGACGCCATAAGCACGTCTTATGTTCAAGTCAGGAACATAGGAGAAGACACTTCGTCTCTGCTGGGATGTGCTGTCTATGTCAACTTTGTGCCATATGATTGAAATTACTCTGTAACTAGTTGAGTATTTTGCTGGCAAAGTTGCGGTACCACCCAATGTCGCTTTCACAACGTCCGGAAGGTTGATTGATACAGCATTCTCCGCCTCACAATCTGTAACAAGAAAATAAGTTCACTTTAATGTAACGTATCATAAACATGGAAACTACATGCGAGATACGCAGCTCAGGTAATCATGAGACAAAATAAGTGATTCTATGGTACTATTGTGGCTGTGTGGTGCTCTGTTGAATGTGCACAACTTCTCATTCAGGTAATCAGATACAATGTAACATTTATTCAAGGAACTGGATGGATTTTGAATACGGTTAGACGTTTCACTTTCAGGTGGCATATTTTGTGTCTTCATACTTTATGGTTAAAAATTTGGGTAAAACTTGCTTAACCCTAGGTATTGGTCCTGTCACTGCCAAAAAGGTAGTAAACCTCTGACTGGTTGCAAGTTGCTTGAGTAGCTTACTTTGCGATTTTGAGACTAATATCAAGAGATTTTTCATGATTTAGATACTATTTAATGTTGTGCCCACCTGGAACAATCTTTGTTATATATATATATATATATATATATATATATATATATATATATAAACTTATGTATGTAGTTTATGTTATTAAATACATGTTCAATTACGGATATTCACATAGCTCTACATTAATTAGCCTTTAATGAAAGTACAACTAATTGTACTAAGAGTGAGAGTGAGTGAGTGAGTGAACTAATTGAGGTTACACAATTACTTAGCAAACCAAATGTCAATAACTTAACACGCATTGACAAGTCATAACGTAAAGGACACGGTTATCGCTGATTGTCCACGTACGTAAGCCAATCAGAACGCTTCTCTGGGTTGGTAACAGAGGGGTGGAAGAAAATCACCCTGTGGAGCGGCACATCAATGTGCCTAATAGCGCGTAAAATTAAAACTATGGGGAGGGAATAAATGCTTTGCATTTCTAGTCATGAATATGGTGTGACAGGAAGATACTCAGGTCTTCAAATTGATATACTGTTTCTCACGTGAGGTAGACGGCAAATCTTTCACGTACATGTCATAAGCCATTATAATGTTTTAGGACGACCCGACATTCGAGACGACAATGTAAGTGTTATTTGAAACCTCCTGGTGCAACAATATACACATGTACACGCTGTTGATAAATAATGTACATCGGATAATAATAATCACACCAATACATTCCATTTGAAAAGTCAACTGTATACCTGTGAAGTAATCTAGATAATTACCCTATTAAATATCTATTGGAAAAGTTTCTATCCAATTCCAGCACCGTGATAAGTATGACAAAAAGCATGTTTTGTCAAAAGATTAGAATCGTATCTGCCTTACTGTGTTCTACATATCAACATATTCACACGTTTAAAGCAGGAGGTGGTAAAGCGGTGAGTTTACGATGGTACATTTCATAAAGACTTGGCATAAAGGTTAATAGCGCCGTTAGTGCAGTATAACATGGCTGTGAACGCCATTATTCTGAATTTATATTACAGAAATTACCTCAGTTATCATGGAAATTGCAGATTAACGAAATGAAACACCTCAGTTGTGGCTTAATCCACCGTGATCCTGTGATAGCGTTGCGACGTTGACGCCATCGTCTACGACTCTTATACAAGTCCTGTGCTGTAAGTAGTAAAACGGGAAAATTAGGTGTTATCTGACCGAAGACAGACGGCCCGGCGTTACCAGTGCAGCCATCCGTGAATGTAATCTGCGGCGCTTCCCGGTAGTAAAACACGCCCCAAAGTCCGGAACTAGGGACTTAGCAACTAAATAACTGCAATTACGTTCCTTGCTGTGAGAAGGATTTGGGACCAAAAAGCAATTGGACTAAAGTTTTGATTAGACGTCTTAGAATCTTCTGACGTTCAGAAATAGTATCCATTGCAAGTAGTCATCTTTGTTTCTCTGTAATCTGTTTATGGAGTGTGTGTGGCGTCGTGTGGCGCAAGTGCAGAGCGCACGGCTGTCAAACAATGGGACCCGGGATCGAATCCCAGGGTTGTGCCCATAGACATGTCCAAACATGCGCCCAGACGTTGTGCCCTTGGGAAAGGCACTTTACACGCATTCCCCCCTCAGTTAGAGGGACAAGTCTCCAACGGCAGCTGTCTTCAACTGGCGGACGAGAGCAGCGCCAGACGGGCTGGCGTTATCAGGGCGGACCTCGAGTGTAAGAGTCATCCGGCAGCTCGCTGCAAGCATCCCAACCAGAACCAGCACGTCTCCCTCGAATTGGTGCCGCTGGAGATGGCGGATGCCCAAAGTGTGTGGGTCTCAGATTCGCAACCTGTCATCCACCTTAAACAAATTCACGCGAAGGCTACCGTGTCAATTGACACGGTCACCATACTCGATCTGTATTTGTATCTGTACTATGTATCTGTACTATGTATCTGTACTATGTATCTGTACAATGTATCTGAATACGAATAAAGATAATACGAGTGGTTGCCATCACATTTATGGAAAGCTACACAACTCTCGACCGCTCAACGTCATGTTGACGACCCGTTAGAACTTATTCATTATGTATAAGGAAACTTTATAACTAGGAAGTAGACATATCCTGTCTCAATTTATGAGCAAGAAAAATTATATTTTAGCATTTCACACTTTGGATGGATATTATTACCGATTTGGAAGGGCTATAACATGTGATGTATCTTCAAATCTCGTTTTCTGTCTGCTGTAGATTTACAGATTCTCAAAAGTGCTGAGTAGATTCTGACAACATTTGTTGCTGTTTCGATCATGTTTCTTTTAAAAGATAACTTTCACCTCACGTTTTGTAAAAAAAAGCACATATACAAAGCGATACATATTGGCAACAAAGATCAAAGACACCCAACAGGGATTAATTAGGTTGTTCGAGTCTGCTCAATTATCAAAGAAGAAAGGGTTTCCGGGAACCAAGCTGTGATTAATAAGACAAACTTTCTTTAGAAGGAGTACCAATCGATTTGCTTCCTACGGTTGATTGACGTATACAAGTATCGATCTATGCTCTACAATGGAGACCGTCGTCCTCGGGACTGCCACCACTATAGTCATTATTTGTTGCTCACATATTTCCTCACTGCCTTGTATCTGAATCTAAAAAGGACCACATTGACTAGACAGGTTGATTCCTTCTTCAACATACGAATTGTTCTAGAACAAGAAAGGCTTCTATGTCGTCGTAAATCACGGAACGGTCGATCGGTACATGTTAAAATGTCTAACGTTACTTGTACCATTTTGTCGAGTAACTGTCTGCGTCATGCGAGATCGATTCGTCCCAACAAATTGCAAATTGAGAAGCAGAAGACATCTCCAACACATCAGTCGGAAAAAGAATTTGACTATCTGTCTTACTGCTAGGTTGATGTCCTCGGGTCCTTATATCAGGTTCATTATGTGGTTATAGGAAGATCTGTGGTTACTGTACGTGTGGTGTATCATTCGCCCCCCCCCCCCTAACTTCTGAACGGTATGATGTATCATTCCCAAATTTGTAGGGAATGATGCTCATTTAAAGTTTTATAATTCCTAGAATTTTGGTGACGTTATGACGTAATATGACGTAATTATGACGTCATTGATGTGATTTTATTGGCTGAATAGGGAATTCCCGTAATATCTAAAGGTATTAAAGAAATAGTATGTATTGTTGATTTTAAGGTATACCAGGACATATTACATAAATTGTAACAACGTTGACGTCAAAATGACGTCATTAAATGACTTCACATGTTGTAAGCGACCCCTTGGGATCCGCCATCTTGGATCGGCCATTTTGAAATTTTCAAAAATACTTTTTTTCCGCTTATGACCCCAAAAAACACAAGAAATAGACTAGAAACGTTAATCTAAATGTTTCTGGTAAAGAAAATGCCACGTGGTGACGATTTTGAAGGCGAAAAAGCCTGTTGATACCTAAAATAGTGTAATGGTCCGCCATCTTGGGTTTTGACCGATTACGTCATCAAATAAGCATAAATTATGAATATTAAATCTTGAAAGTTACATCTAATTACATATGATGCTATACATGTAGGAAAACTAGTGTGGTTGAGCAATAAAACCTAAGAAAAATCATTGTTTAAAAAAAATCAGTGATTTTTGCATAAAATGCCTTTCAGAATCCCGTTGCCATGGCAACACGAAAAGTCATAAACTCATACTTTTATCATAATATTGTTGCCAACTAAATTTTAGGAAAAGTCACCAAGTTTGGTAGTCCTAGCATATGTCGTTCGGCAGTTATACGATGTCAAAGTTGGCGCGGGAACTTTTAGCCAACCCCCCCCCACCCCGTCTGGATAGGGTTAAATTCCCTCTACACTACAGTTACGAGTGTCAATCCAAACTTGGTTGTACACAATGGATCCTCTGGATACATTACCACTAATCCACCGGGTTACATAGATCTGCAACTTTAAAAAAAGGTGGATTTGAGAGATATCTATTGCAGCACCCCCAGGTATGTATAGTTTAGATATGCAGGAGTGCGTTATACTGGGGGATGTTCGGTTGGAGATCTATTTGGACGTATCTTTTTCATGGTGGTAGAATTAGATAGCCTTGCCGAATTATGTCAGATGCACGTTCTTTTACGTGCTCGAACTCACGGGGCTCCATCGCTGGTTGCCAGAGAGTGGTCAGGTTTTGATGAATGAATTTTGAACACATTCATCTAAAGAACATACTTGGATAAGAAATGTATTCAGACAGTTCATGAGCCCTTCACGCTCCGCGTTACAAGCGGCAAACGCTGTGTGACGTTTTCACGAATGTACTTTCTGATTTAGTGCTACGCTTGATAGTATGCCTAACTTAGCACGCGTTTGTAACTTTATTCTCTTCGGAAGTTGGTGATTGAGTTAAGAAAATGTAAATAAGGCTTACAGTCTACTATATTCTAGCTTTCTTTTGACCGGAAAATTTTGACTGTGTGCACTTCTCACGTCATGTGTGAAGGGCTATATCTAGCGCATCCCAGCTCATGTTTTCACGGGAAATGGGCTACTACGCACTGTGTGCGCGGTCCGACGTACGGCTGGCATGCGACCCGACTGACAAAATAATTACGAAACCGCTTAAAGCAACAATACTCCGTCTACTTATTGCCTAATGTCTTCGCAATCTCTGTATTCAGTTTCCTTTTCATAGAAGGTACCAATCATATGTTAGAGCATAACGAATCTCTGAACCTCGCTGTGCGTTAAATCGCCCCGCAACCATCACGGCGAGGAAAAAAGGCGGGAAAACAACGTCGCCAGACGACACCGATGTTTACGTTGTTTTTCTTTGGTCGGTTTTCTACTCAACAAACACTTAAAGACCCTAATTATCTTAATGAAAAATGGAGATATAGTTTTGGGTGTGTCTGTGTGTTTGTTTGTGTTTCCGGACCACTGTAGTCAGCATAACTCAAGAACCTCTTGATGAATTACGATGATATTTAGTATGTGGGTAGGTGTTGTGAAGCCGAAATTCAAGGTCAATTTTGGGCCCTCTGGTATATGACCTTGGTACTGCAGCAGAAATTCCATTTTTGTATCTCTTGACCTGAACTTGCTATGGTCTTGATTTTTTGGTGGTAGATAGCTTGTGGTGTAATGAAGACGTGGTGTGGGTTTGGGCCCCCTAGCAGCTTGCTCTGGAACTACAGAGGCGTTATCGTGAAAATCTTCTAAGGGAAATAACTGAACAAAGGAACGATGGATTTCCATGATATTTATTATACAGATAGCTTAGACAGAGATGTACACAATGAAGTGCAAATTATGTTGATTAGCACTTAATCTGCATGACTTATGAGGTAAATCTGTATTTGCATTGTTTTCCATTATCAGACTCAAATACATGTAACATGTAGTTTATGGAAAGTGGATCATCAACAGATACCAATTATGCAAATAAATTCCTAATTTGCATAATTTATGAAAAGCACCATATCTCATCTTATTGGAAAATTGTAGGACTGTCAATATGATACTTAGTATGCAGGTAGCTTAGACAGAGAAATACATAATGAAGTGCAAATTATGCTAATTGTGACTTAATTTGCATAGATAATGAGGAAAATCTATATTTGCAGTGTTTTCCTTTATCAGACTCAAATACATGTAACATATGTAGTTTAAGGAAAGTGGAGCATCAACAGATACGGATTATGCAAATAAATTCCAAATTTGCATAATTAATGCAAAAACATCATAATTCATCTAATTGGAAAATTACAGGACTGTCAATATTGCAACATGTTTAAGTTAGATAAAGGTGTTTATGACCAAGCATATATTATGCAAATGTGTAAGTCATTTGCATGAATAGAATTGTTCATGGAGATATGAGGTCGTGGAACTCTTGTTTTTAGTGTTCGATGAAGTTATATTTCTTACGTGAATGGTAGTTGTGTATCAGCTTGGCACAGGTCCTATATTTAGGCGCCTGGACGTCTAGCTACGCAGTGCTTCTCTAAACAGCGCTACCAGCATTATCGTCAAAATACTATTTTTTGACAAAACTAGAAATGAATATGTACAAATTTGTTTTGAATGCAAATGACAGCTATGTGCATGAACTTCATTTATTTACCTTCCTTATCAGCATAGTCAGTGGTCACAAACACAGCGTACTTATGCAAAATACGGTCTGTAAAAAATCAGTGCGATGTTAGGGTACGTGCGATGTTAGGGCGCCCCCCGTTAACGTAGTTACGCCGTTCAGCACAAACAACAGTTGATGGAGAAACTTTCCCGACAGACGATAACAGAAACACAATTAGCGAGATTTATCGATCGCAGTTCTAGAAGGATGTCGGTATCTTTTAAACTGGGTCGGGTGACAGCCAGCAGAGTCCACGGCCACGTAAGGCCATGAGACATGTCAGTTTGGGAAACAAAGTCGTCCTATTCTATCTAAATGGAAATTGTATTACATTGATGGTGACACTGACGCTTTTCCATCACATAGACGCCACACTCAGGTGAGGTAGTTGATCCTAGGATTGCCAAGCAATAGGCGCTGGTGGAACATTTCCAAACAGTGTAGTGCTCGACTCACTTCTTTGTGAAGGATGTGAGCTGCATACTGAAGTCGTTGATGCATCCCCAAGTGGCAGCTGCCATGACGGGTACTTCAATCATATGAATAGGCTTCGGCAGCCAATCGTCTCAAGTGCCATGCTTATGGGAGATAAATTTTCCAGTAGAAAATGACTTTTTTTCCTTCGGGGAATACGACGTGATATAAGCATAACTAACTGAGTTGGGCTAATCAAGGTATACGTAGTTGAACTAATGAAATTACGATTCTCTCAATAGCTTTAAACAAACGTAATGTTATTGCAATGATCAACTGGATTTCCAATGATTGCTATCTAATATTGCTGTTATCGCCATGCGGAGTTTCCATAACTATAATCATTGCATCGTTATTGTAGCTATCGCAGTAATTACGTACAATCCCCAAGATACATAATTTGAGATTTAAGTTTTCAGAGTAACTTTAATGGCAAGCACACTTAGATTCGTTTCGATAAATGAACAGTCTTAAAGAACAAAAAGTAATCTAACGAGGAATTGACGATAAATATCAAACTTTTGATATCTCACCTTCAATGAAACTCCATTAACAAACCTATTTGGCTATCTCAAATGAGGTACACCTTGTTCAGAGATTAGAACGCACATGCCAGTTTCCCATGACGTGTGAATGTATTATATCATGGGACTATACTAGCAGCTCAAGTAAAACAACAGTGGCACTGTTGGGACTACAGTTCTAGTTCTCAGCTTACACATTTTAATATCAAAGAGGAATAGATTGCCCATGATTGGATCTTGTTGACATCTACCACAACAAACTATGATTACAGTACGAAAAAAGAATGCCAATAGCAAACCTCTGTCATAGATGATTTCGTAAAACGAGTCTAGAAATGTGCGGCATAGAAGCTACATGTACGCGTTGTATGTGCAGACGATTTCCCGGTACGTTTTGTACGGAAATGGCATATTGGCCAACTACTGATAGGCTGAACACTGTACATGAAAAATCAATGTAAACCGTCTGTTTGTAAATGCGAATTATTGGCCTAGAATACAACCTGCTGTACTTTTACTTGCGGAGGATGATTTGTAAGGAGACTTACTTCCTAACATCAGATTTCCTGACATAGTTTATGGTGCATCACAATATGTCATCAATTTCCGTGGAGAACATGAATGCACGTGTGATACAATTAGATCTATCTGTATCAGTGGACATATTGTAGATGCCAACTAGTTTACATTTATCCCCCTTTCCCATTTTACGCCCCGGTCTGAATCTTATTTAGGTTTCCATCTAGGTTTTCAAATCTCCCCAAAATGTATCCAATTCCAACACTTGTTATACCTTTTCTGTGACCTTACCTTCTAAGAAGATCGTTCCGATGAGGATCTGGATCAGCAGCATCTTCAACAGTCTTCACACTGGAACGAAAATCATACATGAGATTGGTCACAAGCTTCCGAGCACACGCGCATACGCAGAATCAATTTCTTCCTCTCCTGATTCTCTCGCTGAAATAACTCCATACTCAGTACGCCGGCTTCACAAGGCCTTATCGGAGAAAGTCTCGTGGCTCCAATCGTTAACACAAAACCGCAGCATACGCACCGTGGCTGCTCTCCGCCCTCCTCGTCCAGCTGATAGTGACACAGTCAAGGTAACGTAATTGCGGAGAGCCTAAGAAAGAAATCCCCGGTGGATTCCTGTTGACTGCGCTGACTCACAGTGTCTGAATACCGATACGACTACTTGTTCCCTTTAACCATGTGGCGCACTACTACAAGCCTTCACACATCGATGATTTCCGGCAGTTTCAAGACTGCCCTACGTTGGTGTAGTTTGCATTTATGGTTAAAGGAGAAAGAGGAATCATGAAATCACCCAGGTCTTGAATTGGTGGTTTAAAACATTCGTAATTGTTGATATCTTTTTAAAGAAAAGATATGCAAAACATTTGCAACCACCATTAATATATACTGGTCAACCTAAATTGCATCTTAAGTTTCTTAGGTTCTTAACAGATGGGTCTGAATTAATGTTCAGATAAACTATTTTCATTTCCATCATCACATTGGTAATGTTACGTATGTGCCAATATCCCTGTATCCACAATATATATATATTACAACAACACCAGTGCAACCCTTCTATTTAGCATTACTTGAACTGGTATAAAAGGAACATTATATTTTTTTATGTCAGAATACGAGTTTCAGGTGTATTTGAATCGACATAACTGAAAAGGAATGTTGATTAAGAAAAATGTATGACAGAGAAAGTGCGAGCTAGATACATTAATTTTGTCTCGGGTTATTTGAAATATGATGGAAGCTATAAATCATCTCTACACAGTGTGATTCATGACAAATGTGTTGTCATTGATGCGTCGTAAAGGCAATTAACAATAGACGTTGCCTTCAGGAGTCAAGGATGGACGCACTACGTTTTCTAGAGGGTCTGTCGTTTACGTTTTACTTTTTCATCCATACGAAAGCAACCTGGCACTAGGAATTGACCTTTTTGGGAAAATCGTAGTAGCAAAGAGGTCAAGTTTTCATCTAAGACCGATGGAACAGTGGGTCAGTGGAAACAATTGCTTTCTAACACAAATGCAAAAGGTATTGGCTTTTAAGTGTCCAGCTTGTATATGACTTATTTTCTGTGTAAATCAATATTTCATGTAAGCTGAAAATGTAATCTTGGGTTGTCTCCTGTGGCGTTTCTTATCGGCAAAATTTCACAAAAGTGTAAATCACAACATATTGTACCTTCAATAGTTTTATCATACGAAAAAATCGAATTATCATTTCAGAAAGTTGGACATTGTCTTTTAAAGATTTTTTTTTTTTTTTTTTTTTATTAAACAACAGAAGAATATACAGGACACAGAGGTGATGTACTCTAGCTAAAGCTAATATTAAACATCACCTCTGGAAAAAAAGATACAAGTTACATAGACAAGTACAATAACAATGATAAACAGCAATTGGGTCGTCCAATACAAACAAGCTAACAAACAAACAATGAATATATCAATATACCTGAACTAAGTTTTAAAACGTCTGCTTGTCAAAATATAGTGCTGAGTCAAGCCTAAAATGTTACAGTTGAAATCATACGAAACAAAGGATGAACCTCTTAATAATAAATAAATGAAGGCTTGATCAGACAAAGTATCGATATCAAGAATAGGGGCTAAAAGGTTCCGTAGGTTGCCCAGAAGGTTGAGTCTTTGTTGGTTGTATATAGGGCAGTACGAAAGATAATGAACAACGCTTTCGCTTCGACATCCGCAAGTGCAGGCTGGACTTGTTGCTAAGTTGCGTGTAAATAAACTTAGGTTAAGACTGCACGTGCCGGTGCGAAGGCGTGTGAGGAGGGCGCAAGTGTACCGGGGGCCATGACTAAAATGTGAATGGAAAGAGGGACGTACTAATTTCACTAGATGTTTTTTAAACAACGAAAGATTTAAAGATCGAACAGCTATGCCAATACCGTTCCAATGATGCGTTGCATAAGGAATAAAAGACTTTTGATATCGAGTTGTAGAGCAGAGCGGTATCCTTAGATTAAGTTTGTTGCGAAGATTATAAGAAGTAGAAATGGAGACTTCAGGAGGGATTAAATCCTTAAGATACTGGCGAGTATGGCCATGGACAATTTTGTAGAACATGATCAGAGAGTGAACGTGACGACGATCCGAAAGTTTTTCCCAACCTAATTCAGAAAGTAGCGAAGAATACGAAGACCCTCTTACAGCCCCTGAGACTGCAAGCGCGCATTCGTATTGGACACGTTCTAATCGCTGGGAATCATATAAAGTACATCCATGCCAAATAATGTCAGCATATTCAAGGAGAGGACGAATAAAGGATTTATAAATAACATCAAGTACTGTTCGTGATAATCTGAATTTCAATTTGTTAAGAGTGGACACTCGTTTGGACGCCTTGCCAATCATATGAGAAATTTGTGTTTCCCATGACAAGGTGGATGTAAGAAAAGTCCCTATATGCTTGTGGGTTTTGACTGATTTGATAACACAGTTATCAAGAAGAAGAGGGGGGTGGTCGGGAGGATTTGATTTCTTAGAAAAACACATTTCTTCAGTCTTTAAAGGGTTAAGGTTCATAAGCCATGTTGAAGACCAAAATGATATCTTCCTAAGATCAGTATTGAGTCGATCAGCTGTAACGTTAGGATCTCCCACAATGTCCAATAATGAACTATCGTCAGCAAATAAAAAAGGGCATGTAACTAGACCGTCCACCATGTCATTAATGAAGACAAGGAATAAGAGAGGCCCTAAAACTGAACCCTGAGGTACACCTGCGCCAACATAACTCCAATCCGAACATTGACCATCAATAACAACTCTTTGCTCTCTGTCAGAGAGGTAGCTATGGAACCAATTTAAGATTGGGCCGTCGACCCCGTTTCTCTGCAGCTTGAAAATAAGTCCTTTATGCCAGACTTTGTCAAATGCTCTAGAAAAGTCTAAGTAAACCGCTCTGACTTCTTTGTTGGAATCTAGAGCATTAAAGATTTTATCAGTAATACAAATAAGTTGATTTACTGTCGAATCTCCGCGGATGAAGCCCGACTTTTAAAGATTCATACGATATATTTGATTTTCCATGAATTCAAATGCGTTCTTCATAGGAAATCGTTTAAACATTATGTGGTTCAGGAATATAATGACGAAATCTATATCTCACTTATTACTCAGAGGAAATCCTAGCCTGTAAATATATATCAATGATTCAGATAACGATTGGACAAATGTGTAGATCGTAAAAGTATTTCGGGAAATAAATTTGCATATGGTTCGAAGTGTCGTCCTAGAACTTTTGCTGTTGCTTAAGCTATAATGTTTTTTTTAGATCTAGATCTTCTCATCGTACACACCTAGATCATTGGAATTGCAATAACAGATAAAACATACCCACAATAGGTACTGTTGTTGAATTGCAGTTGCGTTATTGGTAATGGCCTATCAATGACCGGACTAAACTTCAAACTTCTGTCAACTTATGATTTACAAACAGTCCTTTGATTCTAATTCTCGCATTGAATGATCTATCTTTGTTCAGTTTCTTCTTCCATTTACCGGATGAGGGAATCTTAAAATAAGCTTGGCGCAACAGATTGAAATATGGACGTTTATGTCTAAGGCCCCTTTCCTATCACGTTCACTTTTACAACACTTCACAGCACATGTCATGGCAGACAGATAGTTTTTGTCTTTAAACCGGAAATGGATGCCATGTACAATACCTGGGTACTTATCGACACCTTAAAGCTTGAGAAAACTCCGTGGGAATGCAAGATATAATCAGCAGTTGTAACATAAAGGCCACAAATATAGTGCAAAGGCACCAAAGATAAGTAGTAAACCGGATGCGTACTGACGCAATCTAAAACTTAATGTATGTACGTCGTACTCTTTGCTCTGTGGGGTACCCTTACGGTCGTTTTAGAAATATAATGTTAAGAGATTTATTCTTATTGGTAATGATTTCATGATGATGTTTTTCAGAATTCCAAATCTAAACAGGGAGGTAAATGCAAAAGTGAGTGAAAGTTGGCAAAATTTCAACAATCTTGGGATTATTCTTGATAAGACTAGTAGGAAATGACCCAATCAGGCATTGAAAGATTGGAAGGCAGACGACAGCTTCAAACGAACTCTTCCGTGAATGTCATCGGGAACATCATTGACGCTGCGGGTGATAAAACGGCCAAGTAGCGCCGAAAGCTCGCAGAATTAGCATCCAAATAAGTACAATTATCTTTTGATGGATTTGTAGCTCCGGAGGGACACTTGTCTTTCAAGGTTAGTTCTAGTTCAATATCAAGGAATTAAGGCCTAGAAGGAATTTAAGAAGAAGGGTGGTGACAGAATGAATCTTGAATCTGCTTCTCCTTAACTCATAAAAACACGACGAGAAGATATCTTTAGAACTTATTTTCCAAGATGACTTGCAATATTCTTCTTCTTTAGAAAGTTTTACGTACTTTCATAAGTGTATCATCGGTAAAAAAACAAAGTGTAATATAAACACTACCCAACGCGTGCGGAATTTTGCAACTTTAATAATATCAAGTTTCTTTCAACACCCTTGGCAGCCTGCCGGATTCTCAAGAGTTTTGAGCTCTCGCCATCCTCTCTCTCGTAATAAGATAGAAAAGTAAGTGAAAATATAGCATATCTGGCACACGTGTATAGGTTTTACAACTGTAACTGCAGGGTAAGGAAAGTGCTGACATGGGATCACTCTACATACTAGATGGAACAAGTTGTGACCTGAAGGTTGCGACTTCATTCACTGTGAGAGGGCCCACCCATTCATTGCCCCGATGACATCTATGCCATTACTACATACCAATTAGGAACACCCCGTTTGACCTCTGCTACCAGTCTAAATGTGTGGTCTTGTTAAGCTTGACGAGAACCCTTGATCATCACCCCGTCATCGAAAACTTTCAATCAGTCTAAAGTGGCTAGGCCAATCGAATATGCTGCAAAAGGACTTAGGCATAGGCTACTAATGTAATTTGCTGCTCTACGCTGACATCACATTTGCTGACGCTGTTGTGGAGACAATTGACCGTGTTCAAGCCGTCTGATCTGGCATGTTAAGTAAAAGATAAATTACCGTTGCAAGACACTGCCAATAGAGCGCGCAAAAGTCGCTAGAGTTCATTGATGCAGATTCGGACCTTTTCCAAGTCTGCACACAATGCGTTGTCCCATAGGGAGCTGCTACCTATATCATATTAGACGATGCACTTTCATGTCTACTGGAGAATGACTATCCGCTTTGTACCTGAGGGTCAAAGATTCGGTTCGACGTCTTAAGATAAATTACGCCTTACAAGTTGTGGCGTCTTGCCTGGGGCAGCAATTAAGGATCACACTTCAAGATAAAGCGTAAACGACCATCAGAAGCTGTCATGTGGCAATCCAATATATGGCTTGCTCTAAGGTGATAGACAACAGCGTGCTTCGATCGTAAATGCCCACATAACACCAATGAAGCTTTATAAATGTGAGAATTAGGCTATATGAATTTTTCATTTTTCCTCGTTGGAATTTCGGATGATACAATCAATCAATGTTTGGCGAATTGGTAAAGACGAAGAAGAAACGCGGCTAAATTTTGGCAAGGTGTTTGATGAATATGTAAAACAAACGAACAAATAAACTTAAAACATGGACATGTCTGTTAAGTTGAAACTTTTGGCGTTTATCTCTTAAATCAAAAGCCTTAGGGGAATGTCTTTCTCGGTAGTTTTCTTGTTTTGTATTACTTATTCATGGTGTGACACACCTTTTTAAAATTTGTACGGTAAGCGCAAACTGCGTTCAGCCTGAACTTTTACACACATAAATTTAATCCAGGTGCATTAATACATAATCATAATAAGTCTTTGCGAGATTGCACGAAGGCCTGCATGCAGGATAGAGAGTCATGGGAGATTGAGCAAAGTGGTTGCCAGTGGTTCCTCAGCGGTGAACGAACGACTGCGAGGACCTAGGGGAACACATGGAAGGAAGGTCATGAATCATTGCATTACCTCGTGTCAAATGTCGTGGTGCACTAAGTCACGGCCTGGGGTGATGCGTTGTCAGCAATTTGTATGTTTCACCAAGACTCAGGCATGATTTATGGATTTCAACATTGTAACCAATGGGAACATCTATATCTCATCAGCTTTTCTACTGTATTTGAAACGTATGTTTTAGTTATTTTGAAACCTTCATCAAGACGGCCTATCATTACCTTCGACGGGAATGTATGCATTCGCGGTAAGGTTATATTATCGGTTACGCCAGCTGTAAAGTGGGTCCGTATGTATGTCGAGATCATAAGTCGAGAGAACTTTGACGGATCTTGCTGATTTTTGATAGGTAAGCGGCGGTTGTGGGAACGAAGGTCAAGTTCGAAAATGGTTAACCTGGCGTTTTTCTAAAGTGCTCCAGTGGACTTTTTTTGTTAGTGTGTTTGTATGTAGACAACATAACTCGACGTATTGATGATGGATCTGCATGATTTTTGGTGGGTACGTAGAAATTGTGAAAACGAAGCTCAAGTTCAAAAATGGGTCACCTGGCATTTTCCTGCGGTACTGCAGTGGGCTGTTTATGTATGCGTATTTGTTTGTTGACAGGATAACTCGAGAAGCTGTTGATGGTTGTGTATGATATTTAGTGAATAGGTAGATTTATTAAAGGGGAAGGTCAAGTTCGATGATGGGCCTCCTAGCGGGTACTTTAGGTACCGCAGTGTAGCTTCAAAGTTTGAGGTCAAATTTTCTGCAAGTGCTACGGTCATGATTTTTGTGTGGTAGATAGTCCATGCCACATGAAGTAAGTTGTGCACGTTTGGGCCCTCTAGCGGCTTGTTTGGAGCTGCAGCGGGTGTTTTTAATTATTTGTTTGACCTTTGGACATGAATAACTAGACTTATGGTCAACGGATCGTCTTGATTTATGGTATGTAGATAGCTCGATTAATGATTTACCTAATTGAATATTCATTATGCAAATCAGGAGCTAATTTGCATAATTAGCAAGGAAAGTTTATAAATCTGCTGCCTTTCAAAATAGGACTCTCAAACATGTGACATATATAGCTGAAAAAGAGAGAGGTATCGATAGATACCAATAATGCTAATAGCTACCTATTTCGCATAATTAATGAGAAAATACTAATTGAAAATACCACAATAGTAAATGATTGGAATTTCATTCTTGTATCATTAGGAAGCTAAGTAAAGGTGAACAATATCAGACAAAAATTATGCATGACAAGGCCTCATTAACATAATTTATAAGGAAATGTCTACAATTCCCTTTCAATTTGCTATTTTTAAGTCTATATATTCAGATTAAATTGCACTGACAGGTGACCTAGTTTACCGGAGCGGGCTCCCTGTGAGACGTCCCTGGAGGACACATGTGATACTTTACTTGCCTGGTGCAGGGCTCTGTTTTGGGGTCAGGGAGGTCACACGGGCATTTAAACACAGCAGCCTTACGATCTAACGCTCTCCCTGTTGGAAGGTATAGGTTTGATAAAAGCTGATTGATATGTCGACTATGAAAATAAGGGCATAATTGAAGCAAATACATTGCCAACAAATTGCCTTATTTCTGTAGTAAAGATAAAAGTTATGATACCAATTAAGCAAAAATATTCTTACAGCGATTATTTTTATAACTCTTGGGAGAACTCGTGTAGGTATAGGTATGGGTTTGTTTTAAACTTTGAAAGAGAATACTAGTAACTCAAGAAGGTGATGACGGATCGTCATGATTTGTAGGGATGTACATAGTTTGAGTGATGATTTACATGATCGTATAAGAATCATGCAAATCAGGATCTGTGATGTGAAAAAGTATACAAACCCTTGCATTCCATTGTAGTCAAACACGTGACATGTAACTGAGAAAGAGAGGAATATTGATAGATATCAATTATGCAAACGAATACCTAATTTGCATAATTAATGACAAAATACTATAATTCCAGAGTGGTAAATGATGGGATTTCATTCTTGTGGCGTTTGGGAGATAATCAAATTTGGACGTTATCAGAGATAAATCATGATGGCCTCATTTACATGATATATGAGGAAATGCTACAATGGCCCTCTTTTCTAAGATTTTACTTTAATGCTGTGTTTTGTGTAGAGAAAAGGATCACTTGAAATTCATGCAATCGAGGACCTTATTTACATACTGAGTGATAAGCATTCACTCGAAAAGGCTAACATCAGTTGGCGAAGGTATGAGGTCGTAGAACTCTAGTTCAGTGTATTATTGCAGCCAACTACTAGTCACCTTACTGAGAAGACCAATGTTTCGAATATGAATGGAATAAGGTTGTCAACGGTTTTTTTTTTTACTACGGTCTATTCTATTCAAACGTTTACAAGACAAATGCATCAATGTAAATTTTTTTTTATAACCGAAAGAAATTGGAGTCAGATGAATCATAATAATTGTGTCATATATGGTATGCGTTTTAAGTCACCATACACCCACATGTAATTTTATGCATGTTGTATGTGACGATAATTCTCTGAGGGCGACAGTCATTTTAGTTCCATTTAAACACCCTATGAAACACCCTATAAAATCTTTTCCCCTGTAATCGGATTTGTGTTGGCAATTTTGACTCTTTGCATCTCACCTTCAAAGGCATCGACTTCCTGTAATTCATGTCGTGGGGTTTTCCTAGTATTATCTGTAAAAGCAACATCACAGTATCTGTGTTTTAGCTTTAGCAAAGTCGTAATCCCTCTTTTTCTTTCTCAAAAGTGGTTCAGACTGTCATAGTTCACTTTGATCAAAACTGTGGGACGAAATAATGATAATCCAATACGACGCATTTAGTCAAGTCGTACTTAAAGAGAAGCAATCATTCATGATTTATTCCCCCAATTTTGGGCATCCGCATTTTCCACGACTTATACGACATTGCTTTTACCTTAAAGTGTAATAAATTATGTTATTGGTGACAAATTTCGTTCCTCAATGGAAGCCAAAAGTGTTATCCAATCACAAAAGCTGTGCCCGTGAGATGCAAGAAATTCGACTTTGTCAGGAAACCCAGAAAATCGATCGTTACAGTCCTGTAGTAAAGAAATGCAATTCCACGTCTATTACAATTGGTATACAGGTGGTTTTCATACTCTTGCCGTTATGGGCCCTTGGCCCGTATCTTCAGATGGAAAAGACCATGAAGGTTAAATTGCTTTAGAAACTGGATGTGCTGGGATCGTTAAATATGGGTAGAAATATAAATCAGTCGATCGAGTATTCTCCACTTTCACGATGGGGTATCTCTCCATCAACACTCAATGCTGTCTTTTCTCGCAAACTACTAATAAGTATAGGCTTGTCCCCCTCTCCTAAAATATGGCCTTTAACCACCCATCCATACTTAATCGACCAAAACCAATGATGTCCATATAAACTCACCGATGAGATGTGCCCGTTGATGCTCTAGAGACATAACTTTCGGTCCAATGAGTTTTCCAATGATGTATAGATCCAATAGCTTAAGGCCCCGGAAAATATGCATACGCCGGAAGTATAAACCGGAAATACGATAAATTGTAAACTTTTACTACCAAACGATGCTCCAGAAAGATAACACATCACTAATTATACTTGCCATTTTGAGATATTCAATTTGCGTATCTTTTCAGCAGGTACACTAGATGTTGTTCGCATATAGATACATGGCGTAGATTGTGAAGACAGTTAACGTGAAAATGCTGTGGATGAATATTGTAGACAGGTGTTAGATCAACTGAGAGTACAAATGACAGGAATCAATATCTCTAAGATCTGCCATCTGCAAAGCATACTGCCTTAGGTTGGCATTGCCATGTCATTGTTTGATGTCTGCTAGGATCTTGTCTTCTCTCATACAAATGACTGTCTAAGATGACTTACAAACAATACGATCTTATTAGGACGCTAATAGTCTTTACCAAAGCCCAAGCCAGACAGTAGAGCAAAGCATGGTACCGTCAATAACACCCTGCAACACCAATTAGCATGTCACGTTGAGTCTGCAGATCTGCTGATTACTGTCTGCAAACGTCCTACGGGACAGAGTAAATTGATTATAAATATTACAAGAAAGTTTAGATCAAAATAACGTCACAAGAGGCATGCATTGCAGCTTATAAAGTGGCAAACTAAAAGGGGATGGTATTCCATACACTCTTATCGGTACATAAGGAATGTCTATGGAAACGAATATCGAATTCCTACCGACAAAATGTCCCAGACAGTCATTGTTTAGTTTCCTTGTACAGAGCTCTTCGGTATTATTGACCGTGGATAAGACGTCGCCTACTTGCCATGGTGTCTATGACCCCATGACCTGACCTGGACACGACCTAGAACTGATAGTGGAATCATTGGAGGCCTATTTAGCACGGTGGGATGAAGGGCTCTAGAGTTTTGAATATCTTTATATTTGATAAGTCAAACACAACGATATTCATTTTGCCTCAAACGCCTACACATTGAGCATATACCCGATGTCTCAAATGTATTTAAAAGCATCTTAACTTCAACGACCTCTGCACTTGAAAAATCCGTCTGGGAGTGTTTTATTGTCCGCAATAAGTAGGCGAGTAACACTTGCCAAGATCAAACCCTGAGAGGATTCAACATCGGGATGGTTGGAAGTGGCGAGAGGCATAACATATATTTTCATTCAGGATATTAAATGCAAGGTCATTAACTGTCCTCGCTCAGTTGCTGAAGTTTTTTAACAGGATAATCTCAGAGGGATCTTATGTAGTTTGGAAGAAGACTTCAAAGGGAAGTTTGGGAATCATAATGATAGACGATGGTACCATGAACAAGATTGAAAAGCTCTCTCTAGCTTTCCAAGGGAGTTCAATTTTAGGCACAGGGCAAAACGTTCATCCTGGCTAACTCTGTACAAGACGTCATACTCAAATCCTACTTTACAACAGATGGCTTAACTTTGGATTTGTACAGAAGAAGCGACCACGGCCAAGGAAGAGAGAAGAGCAAATGATGTTATCAAGCATGTTGGCCACTACGTATACGAACGAATTTTTCTTGTCGAACGTATTGTTCCTTTCGATATCGGAGCATTTTAGGGGAAATCATAGTGTAATTTGATTCTATACCTGCTCGTATCTATATAAGTGTTGCAAAGTTATCAAGAAAAAAGAATTATATATGAAATTAACATGACGGGGAACCTTAAATGAAAACACCAAAAACATATTACCGTCAGACAGAAATAACATGATAAGCATATAAGCCAGTAGCCTTTTCCAGGGTTTCATGGTGAAAGTGCTTTACTTTTCAAACTCAACGGCAACATCTGGGATGATTTACTTTGTTTACTACTACATGTGCAAATGAACTCTCTTAATTGGTTATCCTGAGTGCAAGCAATAATTGAGTTTAAGGTGACAGTTTACTGTAATTGTATCACATGACATGATTTATATCAGTGACAGACGTACTAGACGGGTCCCTATTACAATGTCCCAACGCTGTTGGCATGGAATTCAATTACATGGTTATTCTGTAGTATGATTTTTGAATTATACCGACCTTCTAGCCAGGTTTTCACGTGTTTAAGGAGTGGTATGCATGATGCATGAGGGTGGGTTGAAGATATTGAGACGTTGTCAAATTCATCTCCTGAGAATGTTGTAAACCCCACAAATTTTGATAAATGACCCTTTATTGCCAATTCCTAGTCCATTAAATGCTGGACTTCGTCACAACCAGAAAATTGCATCTTCGTCTGGGCAACATATATCGATTTGTAACGACCTTAAGCGGGTATTGTTGTGGAGGCAAAAATACCTACGATAGCAAATGAAAAATAAAAAAATGGGATGATTGCAAGTGTATATTGATTGTATCGTTTTACTAGAGACAGCTTATTAGTAAGAAATGTGGCAGTAACAAAAGCATCAGACAATTTTGCACTTGTAGATATAAAACAACCCATGAGTAAAATTTCAACCTAGATCTGGGTGAAGCTTAATTAAGATCGCACAGAGAGCTGTAAAACTGAACGCAATACATCAAATCATTGTCAGAAATTACTCTTAACTCTACACATAAAGCCTAGGTTGACATGGTCGTGATGAATCACGTAGTCCATGGTACAAGTAAATGCGTAAAGAAAGCAAACATTTGGGCACTTATTTCAGATAACCGTTACGTAATTCAAATGATTCCTGTGCTGCCTTCGATTTTAACTTCGATTCTCAACCTTTGACCTTCCCTCCAGCATACACGATTTTTTCAGCGATTGACCATTCGAAGTAAGTACAAAATAAGTCAAAATAAACACAATAATCTGTTTACGAGAAGGTGCTATGTTACAAATAACTACGGCTATTTGGCAGGCAGTGGAATGATTCGATCAGGAATTCTGTCGTTGTCAACGACGGGGAGTATGCACAAATCTTTGATGAGGCAGGCTTTGAACATGCAGTTCGTTAAGCGAGTTGCCAAGGACGCAGCGCGGACGTAACATTTATACTGTGTAACGAAAGACATGTCAGAACTAATGAGACGCTGTCGGATCAACAGGCCAATCTTTATGACATGCATACCACACGACTTGCAACGAAGAACAGCAGCGACATTCATTTAGCCTATTTCTGTCGTAAACGGTAACACACTTGTCAGAATGCATTGCAGATGTCGTCTAAAATGGAGATAAATGGATACGAATCATAGAAAGGAGCCTACATGTATCACGAACACTTTCCCTTGTGTGAGTGTTTCGTGGATTGTTGGCAACACAATGACGCCACCATTCAATACCATTGGATCTTCTAAAGTTTCAGCTGAATCCGTATTCCAAACCAGCAGCCGTACGGCTTTTCAAGGCCTTTTCTCACACGAAACCAAGCAAAAATGTCACTTTTGAGTGCAATATTCCTACCACTTCCATCAAGACAAACTCCGTCAGGCAAGATAGATTGATTTCAATGAGGGGCTCCTGCTGCTTTGAAGCAGTACTACTCCAATAGAGCTGGAGATGATTAAAGTCGTCGTTTCACTTATAGGACATCGACATATCCGTAGATGCTGAGAGTACGATTGCATACGTTTTTAATGCTTGAAAACACGTGATACCCCCTAGTGTAGTCCTCCAGTTTCCATCCAGTATCGTCTCCCTGAGCTAGTCATGAATTTGGGCCAGTTTGCCGTGCCTCTTTCAATACGTCCATGACTCTAAACAAGGAACCACGCACGAAACCCCAACGGCAATAAAGTAACTCTCGCAGTCTGCTACGCATTCCCCAGGATATCAATTTTGTTGTTCGCTTTCCCGTCGTAAATATTTAAATGCTAGATAATGCGTTTATGGTTGATGACGGGAGTCACAGGACGGCTCTGCGATGCATCTCAATCTTGTCAATCAAGTCTTTTACAGTTTCGTCTCGTTTAAGAATCTCCTAGAGAGCTAGAGAGGGGAATATGTTCTACAACGAGCCAATGTTACAGAAGGTATGCTTATCAATGCATTTGTGAAAACTCTAGTGCATTAGTCAAAAGTCTTTGTTGTACCATGGTAACGATCTTTGCCGACGGTGGCGATTTTGTGTCACGCATGGTGAAAAAAGATAAGCACTTAAGTTTGTTCTGCTCTCTTTGGACACTGACTGGAAAACTTCGTATGTCGTTTAAAATACTACAAAGGCTTTGCCAACACCAATTCTTATTGGAATATCAATGATGTAATGTACTGTAAGTTAATCTGCTTGAGGCTCTGTGCATGTACGCTTGAATGAGTTTCACATGGATACATATTCTTGACACAGCAACAGCACATTTCCTATACGAGGCATATTCCCATGACGAGTCGATGTGATTACCAAGGGTGGCCGTACTAATTGTTCTGGTAATGAGCAAGCCACATTGTTTTGAGTTTCCGTGATGACAAATTAAGTAATCAAGTGCTCGGGTGATGTATGAAATTAAATCCCAACAAGGAAAATGAATGATAGCAACTGAAAAAAATGTATTCAAAGATCCTGCTGGGAGCATAGTCACGCACGAAACCGCAAATCGCCAGTGTATTCGCCAGTTTAATATTGTATGGAAGCTGTGATAGATCATGCAATGTGACCACCAAACCATTACAGTGACCTTGCCTGTGGACACTGACCTTTTCTCATCATTATTAAACTAGCCAACTTAACATTCGGGACAACTAGAGCATGTTGTTTACCCTTACGTAACTTTAGTGTTTCAGAAATTGTTACATCATTTCCTAACCCTTAAAGGACAAACATGTATAAAGGTCACTCTCGGGCAGCCTTACACTGACCACTGCACATCAATTGATATTCATCTACCGCAATCAATTCTCACCATCGATTAATGAATGTTTCATGTATATTAAATATTTCAGGTTACTTACATCGAGCTTTTCGGATAATCACCATAGATGTATAAAAACTCGGTCCCTAATACCTGGCTGTGCAAGGTATAGTAAAAGTTAATGAAGTGTCAGACTACACTTTCCACATTGAGCAGGGCTGGTCTTCCTGGAATTCAGAAGCTCTCATTTGAAAGCCCGTAACACCGACTTGCACTGCATTACAGTCGAAAGGTCTGCCTAGTGATTTGAAAATAATTGAAACGCACCACTGCTGCCAAAGCTTGCTGAGTGGTTATGCCCAAGAGCAAAGTAGCCGTGAGAATTTGAAGGAGATGTTGGAGGGAATGGAAGAAAGTGCTGGTATACACATCATAGAAGCAAAGCTGTCGTACCCCACCAATACAAAAAATGTATATGATTCCTTACATTACCATACCGAACCTAGTCCCATCCTCATGTCTGAAGGTCGGGGGCTATGGTGGCATCTAGTGCCAGCCTTTTTCATTCCCTCCTCTCTCTGGCTCTACATTGTGTTGAGCTGAGACTTGCAACTCAGTAGTTTGTCGTCGTAAACAGAGTTTAACAGCTCCAACAATGATTTATGGTAAGTTTCCCCTCTTCCGTCAAGTGCAGCATATTTATGTTCCCGATACGGACGACCTATGGATATCCCGGGGAAATGTAGCATATATCTAAATCAGAGGCAAGCACCATTTTCGCCACAGTGACACACCATATGCGTTTATTATTAAATGGGTCACTCGCTGGCACTACATCCATTACCGAATATAAATGAATTGAGCATAAATCATTCATACGCATTATTGTAGCTTTTATATCGAATGCTACACTAGATATGCAACTAACCCGCGAGTGGAAGAAGGCGCCTGTAAATATTGCAACGCCAACCAATTAATTTTGGCTGGCTGTCCATTTCTTGATAGCGTAGCTGCAGACAATTGGATTCAAGAGAATAAATTATGCCAGGTAACTAACATAAGGCTTGACAAATGAGTAGCAGATTGATGTAAGGTTTTACTAATCATAATTAATGTCGCAGACGAATCAATAGAAAGAAAATCGTCATCTTGATATTGTATGTGAAATGAAAAAAAAGCGCTTCTCAGCGCAAACATCCAACATTGTGAAGAATACCACGTGTCTTTTTTTATTCACACGCAATTAAGCTGCGCTACATTTTTACATCAAAGAATTAATTCTGATAGAAATATTTCACAACATAATTATCAGGCGTTATAATCGTAGGGACGAGATATTCGCAGGGATGTAGTATTTCAAAAGTTTCTAACGTCCCATGCTTTCTAGCTACCAAATTATCACAATTAAGTGTCTGTATCACGGTAGTATTATTTTGTCCAAACTCAAAGTAGTTATTCCAATATAAAACACTCGGCCTTAGTGTGTAGCTAAAATACAAGATACAAGTATGTTGAGCATCCATGCTATTCAAAATGAACAACTCACGACAAATAGCTGCAGTATTAATAAAATGCCGGGTGACAAAATGAAACTCACGGAACCATACTATGCTATCACACTACATGCACTTGGGACCGAAAAACTGCCAGAGGGGCCAATATCTAATCAGTTAATTCGTTTGACACTTTTTGAGATATCCTATAACTTACCAGCCAATCGCGGTAAACATATTAACTTCCTCATCAGGAGTAATAATGCCTAAAGCTCTACATAGGCAGACCCTAGTGTATAATAAACTTTCATTATGGGCTCATGAATTATATCTGGAGACACGAAAGTGTTTTAAACTACTCCCTTAGGGCCTCCCGAAATGAACAAATATCCTCTAGTAATTACGGATCATAGATCTTTATATGTGCATTAAACGTAAGTGCATTTTCAGACAATTTTTATTTCATATTACTTTTTTTCATTGAGGTACCATCACTTAAAGCCATGCAGACACACAGGTGATATCTAACGAGGATCATCCTATGACCTTTGTGTCTGTGTAACAAATATAGAATGGTAAGGGATCTGTCAGCAAAGCCTTTTAACTATGATGGGTGGGTGGAATAACCATTGAGATGAATTCTGCTTTGTAGGCTCAGGCATCAATAGTTTTTGCATTATTTGGACTGCAGTGTCAGGAAATGATTTGTGTGCTAGCAGAAGAAGGTAATGTACTTTAATCAGAGAATTTCGCATCTGGGTAACGCATATGTTTTTCGACTGTAGTCTTATTTTTAACAAACTTCAAATGATAACGTGCAAAAGTCACGTGCGTAAACTAGTAACCTTAAGTTTATGTTCATGTTTATCAAGAAACTCCATTATCAAAATAACGTGTGTATATTAATCTTAGTAGAGACCTTAACACCTTATACAAAGGTTAACATTTAATAACCACAAATACATACAATTTAAATGACAATTACTTAACAATAACCAAAACCTACTATTACTTAGTTAAACTCAAATATATAATTATGAAAGCTAACAAAAAAGTTGCCGTTACCTTTTCAAGAGGACAGATGGATACTCATACCCCCTCAAAAAATGATAAAGTTGTATTTTGACATCATAATCTTCTTACTGACCATCTGATGGTCTAGATTTCGCTTCACTAACATGTATATCCTGACACCGTGTCAAACGTCCGGCAGGCTCTGTCACACATACTGTGTTGTCGTCTTAATTCCAAGACGAAAGAAGGATCTCCCCGTGCCCTTAAAAAAACGATAAAGTTGTATTTTGACATCATTATCTTCTTACTGGCCATCTGATGGCCGAGACTCTGCCTGACCAACATGTTCATCCTGACGCCATGTCAAACATTCACCCAGATCCATCCCCTATCCGGCAGGCTCTGGTTGACATGCTGTGTTGTCGTCATCTTTCTAAGACCACATAAGGACCCCCCAGCCCTCGACAAAATTATAAAGTTGTATTTGGACATTGTAATCTTCTTACTGACCATCTGATGGTCGAGACTCTGCCTCACTAACATGTGAATCCTGACACCGTGTCAAACATTCATCCAGATCCACCCCACATCCAGTAGGCTCTGGGAGACATGCTGTGTTGTCATCTTTCTAAGACGACAGAAGGACCCCACAGCCCTCGAAAACATGATAAAGTTGTAATTGGACATCATGATATTCTAACTGGCCATCTGGTGGTCGAGATTCTCCCTCAATAACATGTACATCCTGACACTTTGTCAAACATTCATCCAGATCCATCCAACATCAGGCAGGCTCTGGTACACATGCTGTGTCGGCATCGCGTTTCATGATTACCGTTGATCGATCTTAGCGTCGTGATGAATGTAAATGTTATGAAATGTACATTACCCCGGAAACAGTGATGCAATTAATAGTTAGTCTGCTGACAATACCATCAAGGTTGACCTCTTGCGGTGGAGGGAGCTTATCCCTCGTGGCGTGAATCGAGGCCCTTGTAAGGTGTTCTATTACAACTTCGACTTCCAGTGTACAATGGGAATAGACGTTCGATAAAGATAAACAAATTATTATCAAATGCCGAAAGTTGTACATCAACCAAGATACGGAGAAGTCGTTCTTAAGAACAGCGTTTTGAGAAATGTCGTCTTAATGACGATGAAACACAAGTAGTATTGGTACTTATTAAAGGTATCAGACGTATCAACTGAGCAGGAGTACTTACATGAAACAGCTTGCGCCGTGTGAAGATGACCGCAACGCCAAAGCACCCACCCTTGCAAGCACGTCGAAAACTCCCTTCCACTATGAAGAAAACCGCGAAGGCACTTTCTTCTTCTTCAGCTTTCTTGTTGGATTACGTGTATAGCTCCGGGTGAAGTGCACCCTTCGGCGCTAATATCGGACCTTGATGCTGATCCCTGTATATACATCAGGCCTTGACGGATCATCTGTTTAACCTGCCTGCAGATGCAAAGTACACTTTACTGCCAGCGGCATCTACTACCTTAATACATCATTCGCCTGTCCGCACCAACGCGTATGAAGCTAATGGCTATAATACCTATGGATCTGGAAAAGAATGCGTTGGCGGGCTGGCATGACTAGATGGGGACGATTAGCCCCGTTGTTTGGACCAACAGCATTAACAAAATCACTCCGTATTCCTTAAGCTACTAACGAATTCAACAACAGCACATGAGGATGGAAAGGCAATCTCGCTTTGTCGTATTCCTACTCTCAAGACTGTTGGCCGCAAATGGCCAGAAACACAGAGGGAGTCACGAGTGCTGAACTGCACATTTCTACACTTCTATTTTGGAAATCCATGTAAAACTTCACGTCTGCGAGTTGTTCCAAAGAGAATTCTATGCCAGTGCGGCTCCTCTGTGGTGTCTTTATTGGTATTAAAACCCTTTCGAGAGGAAGCGTTGCCCCATTCTCGGGAGGGGTCGATGAGATGGCATTTGGCGTATTGCTTGCCGCCCGTTAATAGGTACGTTCGTCGTCTGGTATGCCTGAGCAGTCAAGAAGGTCTCAAGTCTTGAAGGAACCACTGGGAACACATTGATGGATTGTATTAAGATAGATCACATCAGTTACCACAGATAACGTCATTTAGACGGCTTCTTAAATTCGACTCTGCTGTCAAGAAGATTTGGACCTATTTGATGGCATTTTCGATCCAAATGAGAAAGGATGGTTGGCGCATTGGTGGGTCTCTTTCATCGACTTTTCTTGAAGGCAGTCATTCAATGATCATTAAATCCTGTTACAGAGTGCAGCTTGGTGTCGTCACTGCACCTTTAAATCCGGGTTGTGGTGATCCTGAGACTTGCAAAGACCCAACTCATGCCCGAGCTTCATGCTATAAAGGTCAATGTACGATCTGAAAGACGAACTGAAATGTTTGGCCATGCCGGCCAGATTACATTTTGTAACTGTATATTGGCATGTTAAGAGTCGACCAAGCCGATTACAACACTGCAAAGGCACACACATTACAAGAAAACTAAGGTTTATCGAGTCAAGCAGAGTTGGACAATGGAGCGCCTCGTGAAGTTCCATCGACCTGGAAATAACCATCTTATCGATTTTGTTTTTGCCAGATTTGATTAGAAGATTGAATGACAGTACATGAACCGTTGAATGATCCGTCAATTACCACGAGATTACTCGGGAGGCTGCCAATTAATCTTTGATACCAGCTGATAATCCGATTCACTTTCCAAAGTGTAGGCTTATCCATCTTTTGTTTGTGTTTGCACAATAGCAACCGCCCATTAAAGCATTTCGATTGTGCTCTAGTTCTAGCGGGGGGGGGGGGGGCTGTGAAATTGCAGGCTACGATTAATCGCTAAGCCCCAAATGAGGTAATCAATTGACTCCTGCCGTTCTTCATTAAAGTATATTGATTTCTTACGCACACCAACTGCGAAAGAATGATCAAACTTTCATATCCTGCCGACATGCTGACATTTAGAAATTTGATCTGATTAGACATTTTGCAGGGACTTTTGAGGTTTGCTTTAAGATGAGCAATGCGTCATTCAGTCTAGAAGTTTTAGGTCATTTAAACGCAAACATTCCAACTGATAATACCAAAATGATGCGAGAAGCCATGCCAGATGCCAGGGTTTCTACTTGCACCAGGTCTGTCAGTTAGAGGTCGGATGTTACTGAAATGGATTTCTTACAACGGAATCTCCCCATGGGTGCTCAGTCAGACAACCATTCTAAATTCATTTTGAACTGCGCAGCAACCTCCTTCCGGCAAGGGTCATCCGATGCCAAGTCTTGTGTAACCCCAGTGCTCCCTGGCGCGCCTCAAAGCCCATCATTCACAAAAATGAACTCAAGTAAGTTTGAAACTAGCTTTAAGTAGCTTTTTGCTCTGTATTTTTCTACATGATCATGATATCATGTAGAAATGTATGAACACATTTAATATATCACACAGTCCCTGTGTAAAAGAAACCGACCATCCAGGCCGACGTTGTCAAAAGCATGTCGTCAGGCGTAACTGTAAGGTAATATGTTATTGGCTTGGTTTGGATTCTTTTTTAATTTCTAGTAACTAGTTTTTTTATGAATAAAAGGAGGGACCGTAATTCTAAATAGTCTAGAGTGGTATTTGTGCATGGTACACCACCAAGCAAATTACCGTAACAGTTACATACTAGGCCATATGAAAGGAAACTTCTCTCTATATTTACAACCAGCATGCACGTATTTGTGAAATGGCGAAACGACGTTTGAGGATGCATTCATTATGCAATATCCTTCCGTCAACACGTTCGAAGCTGATGTTATATCTGGAAACGACCATCACTGTCTTACAAGACTAATTTGTGCAGTTGGTTGGTGACTGCTATTGGTAAATAACGCGACGTTATCGCTTGGGAAGTGCATCGTTGAGATGGAAATGGCCAATAAATACCATCGGCAACGTAGAAGCACCCTTAATTGTGCACTAAACTAAGGAAGCCAAATAAGCATCAAGGTTGGAAAGTATTCCCAAGAGGCCAGATGCTTTGGAACGTCGTGGTGGTACTTTTTCGTATCCTGTGTACGAATGTTGAGGATATCATTCACCGCATAACGATAAATCTATAAAGAAGCATGACGGTATTCATCGCAGGCGATGGAATAGCTTACAGGCATTACTGCTAGTTCAGAAGGGAAGATAAAGGATGACTAACACATCCCTTCTTTTAGTGAAATATTTGCAGGTATCTTCCTCTTCAGAAAAAAAGAAGACATTTCCCTCAAGCTATATTCCCTGTTCTACATGTTAAGGCCAGGATTTATTAGGTCTGTTACATACATGGCATAGAAATAAGGATGGCAGTCCTATGAACAACCCAAGTAAACTGATCCCCCTTTTGGCACATTTATCATCTGAACTATAGGAATCAAAATGCCATGTAAGCGTCCCAATTCCTTCACATAAGAACGTGCACATAAAAAGCAAAGAAGATTGCTTTTCTTTGTAGTTTAATGCTAGGTAATGAACTACACAATCCGACAAGTACGTTAGTTACGTACAGCCCAAAGCAGGGGGGGGGGGGGGGGGTATCTGATGGTATTCAGCGATCCGAACTGTAGGCTTGCTGCCCTTTGTTGCAGCATGAGTAGTGACAGTTTGGAAAAAGTTGATCGTTATCATCATATATGTCAGTCCATCTATTTAGTACAGTCTGTGTGTTACATGAAATCGGCTTTTTTAATGAAAACGATAATTTTGGCCTAAGGCTATAACTGCTTTCTAAACTTTTCCTTAGTAGTTGTGCTTAGTACAAGACACAAAAATCATATACCATTTTGCACCTTTAACACCTCCCAGCCAATTATTTTCAAAAGTAACCCGTTCAATCCTCGAAAGCAGAAGGGAATTAACAGCGTCGGCTGCCAAAAAACCAATAATAAATCATGTGGAATACCATAATCTTAAAAGCCATGAAATCTCAGTAAATACCTCTAAGGCGTTTTGATAAAAGGCAAGACATAATTTTTGTATTGGTATGCATGTGTCCTTGCAGGGACATCCCAGTAATGTTTATTGAATACAAACGACATTATTAGTCTAAGGCCGTTCCGTATAAACGTCTCGCAATTGTTGTAATTGGACTGGGGTTTGTTTCATCACAGACGAAATCCAATTTATCAAAGCTTCAGAATTCGTTTTTGCCACAGTCACTGTAGAGCATTTTAAGTTTTCTCATGCCGTTTTGTGGCAAATCCCATAAGTATTTACTGCATTTCAACTCCGGCAGTGTTGACATGGATTTGTTTAGCCTTAGGGTGGGGCAACAATTCCATAAATCACTGGATTATATGAATTACTGCGTCTTCTTGTTTTGGCAAAATGCCTAATTGTTATTCCCCCATTATTCTGTTCAACCCGATATGTATTTAAGTGACCTTGCGGATTATTTTCTTTAAAAAATAGTGAGTATTGGCACTATTACTTATGAGTGGAAAATAAGTGGGAATAAAGTGCAGTGCACAGAGGCCCTGCCGATGTATGTAAATTGTCTGTGGAAGTTCCAAAATGGTTTAAAGGAGCAATATGCATGGATTCTAAATAGGGAGCCTATTAAAGTAGAAGGAAGGTATTGATTTTACTTTACGACTCAGAACTGCTGTAATTTGGCGTTCATGTTGAAAACATTGCAGTAGAACGTAGCGTTATACCTTCATTTTATGGCGAATATTAAAAACTCCCACCGAAATGATGGTATTGCCCTCTTTGGAATTGTGAATTTTCCGCCTCAGCGAAAGATTACGGGCCCATTTGAGGTGCTGATCATTTAGTCTTAACGACTCTATTGTAAGTCATAACAGACGCCATTTCCCTTTCAGTCACGGATGATGGGCCCAAGATAAAACGCTTTAACGTAAAACACCACGTCATGTTCATTTATGTGCGGAAGAAAGTTTTATTTCACCACCAATGACTGACCGGTACGAGCAAATCCCGCAGTCGCAAGCTCATTCCGTTGCACCCAAACTTGAGACCTGCAGTGTATGAATAAGTCATATTGCGTATTGGGCTGTCATTAAGCGCGAACGCTGAACGAGTGATTCTGCAGTTAGCGCTAAGTCCACATAAGCCCCAAAAGTGGACGTTCTATAATGTAAATTGCAGGTTTGAGTGCAAATTAAGCCTTCCACACTTTGGGTATTTTCTTAAATCGGTCAGACTTCCTTCCAAGATTTACCAACTGGCCTGAAGTGCACATGACTAGATTAAGGCCTGGAACTGCAGAGAAGGTCAAGGAATCATAAAAATGAAGTTTGGCGCCATGAAGGGGGTGACCTTGAGAAAATGAGTACAGGCTCTATTTGCATAGGCATTCCTTGCCCATATATTAACATTATTACTTTGAACAGCTAACGTGTGTTGTCCATCCTGATAACTACAACCTACAAGTCCGAATCATCTTAAATGGCATAAACCAGTTATATTATTATATGTGAGTGACAGCCGTGAGCTTAGGAACTCTTACATTGCTAGCAGGACGGTAGGTACTTCCTCTACGTGCGGCGGATGTTGATGCCCTTTGAGCAAATGGAGTCGGGGCTCCGCGACAACGGATGGAAGACCACAAGGGCCTCCTGGTGATTACCGCATGACGTACCGCGTAGGAGTAAGCCGAAGCGTCACCCAAGGAGAAACACCCCCGTTTTCTTTGAATATGACAGAAGGGTGCATTGAATGATAGATTGGATCTCCTGCTATTAGTTATACCCCCATTCCACTTGGACGGCGCTCTCACCGCGCTCTCACGGCGACCTCATTTTGGCCAGATCGCCGTGAGAGCGCCGACAGCGCGGCGAGAGCGCCATTGAGAGCGCCGACAGCGCGGCGAGAGCGCCGACAGCGCGGCGAGAGCGCCATGCGCGCCGTCACCTCGGCGATGGTTTTGAACATGCTCAAAACCTTCGCCGTGAGAGCGCCGAGGATGGCGATCAAAAAACGAGCGCCGAGAGAGCGCCGAGCGAGCGCGGTGAGCGCCGTGAGAGCGCCGTGAGAGCGCGGTGAGCGCCGTGAGAGCGCCCAAGGTGGGATCAAAGGGCCGCAGCGAGCGCTCAAGGATCGCAGCAAGCGCTCTATGAGGATTGAATGGTCCTAACTGTAGTTTAAACAAATTTTATTCTTGAAGTGGTGTATCTTGAATTTCTGGGAATTTTGTGGTCAAATCATACTTTTGTTCGTGGGTAATACAAATTGACCAATACCTACAAGTACTTGCTTCCATTCAAATTAAATTCCCTCGAAGTTTTATTGTCAGTGGTTCAAAATGTGTTTCAAAATTCTGTGATTTACGTTTCTATTATAACGTACAATGATGAAATATATTTATTACAAACAGTTTACATGACAGACCACACAAACAACACAGACAAAACAAGTTGAACATACATATATTACTTAAGACACACACTGAGCGACCGTGCAGCGACTAAAATTGAATCTGTTTTCCCCTTGATTCTATCATTCAAATATGATGCAAGAGGTAAAAGTATGACTGAGAAGACAACAAAGCACACAAAACGTAACAAAAATTCGTTCTTTATCTCTGGAATTCGTTGAGTGATCTGTGAAATCTTTAAAAAGTTGCTGACATTTGACATTTTGGTCGCGCTGAGAGCGCGCAAGGGTCGCCGTACAGATTCCACTTGAGCACGTTTTCCAGGAGTTCGGCGCTCTCACGGCGCTCTGGACCATTTTAGGTCGCCGTGAGAGCGTGGTGAGAGCGCCGTCCAAGTGGAATGGGGGTATAAATGTTCCTCAAAATGATTTATGACCTTCTAAAGATGCAATTTCATTTGCAGACGTCTGCACTTGCTTCATCAGAAAAAAAGTTTGTGAAAATTGAAACTTACGCTTGGATGAGTTTGTGACCAAGTATTATCACTTGGATGCCTGTTCATGTCTAAGAACAAGCCTAACTAAAGTCTCTAACATGAAGCCGATATCTACAATTTGACTTGCCTTTGTTCATAATTGTACTGTGCACAATTTGACCCATTGTCTTAATTGTCTAGACCCATAGACGTTCCACCAGCTTGATAGATGTTGTCAAAATTTTTGCTGTGTAATAATTCACTTTTCTTGGAAATATCTGATATGATAGTTCAAAGTCAGACCTTATGACTTTGGAGCTATGTCTGAGGTGCGCGCTAACGGCACTTGTGACTCCCACAGACATGAACCATACGTTACAAGCTAGGCTACGTCGTTTCCTTTCACCAATATGCTTCCTCACGCAAGGAACATGATAACGGGTACTCGATCATTGCATTTGCGGCTTATTCTTTCAGTCCATTTGTATCGCTCTCTCGTGATTTGATCTCGTTTTGTCCAAATCGAGTTCCAGTCTGTTTTTTTCTGAGGTACAATTTATCCCAGCGTGACTTATCCCCGTGCGTAAAGAGGTCGACACGCAGGTCTCCAAAGTGTCGTCACTGGCCATGCAGGTTTGCCATCAACTCAGAGAAAACAGCCTACCTTGATCCTTCAACCTATTATCAAAGTTGGCATCTCCACTCAGATAACAGCTACGCTTTTAGATTTTAGGTTTGCTATTCATGCTTGTCCAAAAGATCTACAGAAAAAGGCAAACGATGGGTAGTGAAATAATACAGATAAGTATCAGATGAAACAAGACATGTAAAATGTCTTAAAATAGGAATTGTGTTTAAAAGTAATATAAAAATAGATATAGCTAGCTAATGGATGTGTGGTTACGTTGCAGAATAAATATATTATTACTCGTTTCTTACCTCCCTTTAAAAGTTTGATTGCTGATGACGTCATACAGTGAATAAAACTAGATGCACCTTAAAGTTTCCTTAGGATAATGCATGGATGTCAAAGTTTCATGCATTGCTTAGCTTGTAGAACATCGCTTGCCATGTTTATATAATCTAACCATTGCCATCGTCAAGATTCGCCTCACTGTTGAACCAAATGAATGGCGTTGGGTCTTTCACACTTACATAAAATGGACCATGTACCATCTGGAGGCCAAGAATGTGTCAAGATGACCTATGGTGAGTTTGTCTACATGTGATAGTAAATCACGTGCCATCTGGTCATTTACATGTTGAACGCTTTTCATGGTCGCCCGCAGATGGTTGACATCATCTTCTCAAAAGCCTAAGCAAATCCCGAGCAAATGTTCATACCTTGGGCATCTACCCCAGCAGTTCATTGACACAAACGCCCGACTCAGAGGACTCGTTGTTTTAAGCTATTGCTGAGATCACGGACGTTTTGGTTATTTGATATTACAAATTGACATTATTAATATTAGATAAGCATACTTATCGCTGGTAAGACTGACCGGCTCGATGGGAACATTGCCATGAAACTTTTATATGACCGTCAAAACTTGCACGTACTCCATCTTGTCTTATTTGACCTTCACGGTGCTGTACGGTCTCCTATAATGTCAGTTCTGTGTCGAACAGTGTACACGTAAAGTACAGGTGACCAAGACAAATTAAGTTCCCCATGGCATGCTCTCAGACCAAAACGCTCCTTTGAATCATCCCTTTTTTTCAAATTCTTCTTCTTTAATAATTTCACTAATTAAATGGCTTGCATTATTTGATGTATAAATACAGCATATCCGAAAACCGCGCACTGTATACATACTTATTCTTCTTGTGATTTCTAAGCATGATTGATTGACCACAAAAGGGAATGGTATTTCCGTTCTATTGTGTTGATTCATGCTTTAATGCTTATATTCCGTATCTAAGCTCAAATTTACTCTTCTTGTGAAGCGTAGACATTGGTGTTCAGCCCAGGCGAACTGTTTGCCCTTCATCTGACCTGCTCACGGATTGCTGGCTGTCGAACTTGTCTTCACGTCCCAGGACTGTAAGCTTAAGATAATCAAGCAGCCGAACATTGCACACTGGTAGAATCAAAATTCAAGTATGGTAATTCACTTCCACCGACTTCCTATCATGTTGTAAGGCAGCAAACTCAGTACTTCAACATCCAACTAGAATTTATCCATTGTAAGCTGCTCCTTGATTTATCATGGGGTGTCGTCTGATTCAGTTAACAAGCACTCTGTTTAGGAATTAAGACAATCTGTGTCAGAACGGTAGATAGCTACTGCTGAATGAACTTACTCATACACCTCTTTTTCAGCTTTGGGATAGGGTACGTGTTTTGAATGATAACCATACCGCCCATTGCGTTGCGGATTGTCATCTATCTATCGTTCTTGTATCAGAGGGTTCTAGTTAAATTCCAAGAAGACCGTCGACCTCTTGTTTCTGGCATCGCGTTCCTCAATCCTTCTCACCGTGATCAACGACCATCGTCCCACCCTGGACGCCGTGATCCCTGCCGGTGAGATTGGGGAGGAGACGAACAGTTTATCTCTATAATATAGTAACGTATGTTGTTATCAGTCATGTGCGGAAACGAACATGGTGTAAGCTGCAGTCCATATCTAAACCGCTGTCTTCTTGCCAACGATGAGGACATACGTTTAGCCCCCATGAATTAATTTTGAAATTGCCGATGATATCGATTGCTTTGTGAAGTAGGATATCCTAGGAAAAAGCATTTAAGTTCTACATGTTCAGTCCTAAATGCGATTTATGAAAGTCAAGTCAAAGTTTATTGCGCAACAATTGTATCAGGTACAATTTTTGGCAATGACATGGGATATCAACAACTACCTATTATTTATACTAGTGTACTAAACTAACATCACTACTCGTTAGATGATGATGACTCGCTACATCATGTAATGTAATAGCACGCTTCACATTATGGCACGGTTTCTATTTTGGATGGCATTATATATATATATTGGCCTAGGTATACAAAATCAGGGCATGGTAGAAGTACATTGCATAATTCTCTACTTGTTTCAGGTAATGTTGTTATGCCATTACATATAGTCATTGATATTTCCCTTCCTTCATTATAATTTATTTATTTATATATACAACATTACATGCACGTTGTGCAGCACACTCGTTCACCTTTAATAAGACGAAACGGGTCTTTATATATCAAAGTTTGTGAATCCACGGTTGACCAAGCGTTCCTTAATGCACCTTTTACAGACTAGGCTTAATCGATAACACACCGCTCTCTCGTGGATACTGGAAGTTAAAGGACGGCTAGACCGGACGGATCGGTACGTTGGTGCACTAATTGGTAATCACCACGTAATCGATGACTGAGATTTGTAGCCCCTGAACAGAGGTAAATAGAGGCTTTTTATCGATCTATTGAACTCCGTATCCAAACAAGTACCTGCGGGACTGAGTTCGGCGCTGAGACGACACTGAAAGGACGTCGATACTTATGACCCAAGGATAACTTATAAAGACTTACTCTCCAGTACTGTCTGCGTGCAGCGTATGTCTGCTAACGCTAAGTAGTGAAGTTGCCCTCTCCTATATTTCTACGTCAGAATAAACTCACGGCACGTTCGTACAACCCCAAAAAATGAGACAATAAAACTATTTCTTTTATCAATAAAGCGCCATACAGAAAGTACTTTACCATCACCATTGTATTACCAATGTCTTTTGTTCGTATGATTGATGAAGAAATATATTGCATATCATATGTCATCGGTTCCATTTTGGTGACAGATGCACATGCAAGGAAAGGCCTACCGAAATTTGATTTTTTGTCATTGCTGCAGATATGGACGGATTCAACAATATCACTCTCTCGTCGTCCTCCTTCGTAAGATGAATCTGCATGGAGGCTTGTCCTTCAAGCAGGAATCTGGATCTTCTCTTACATACACGATTATATTAAAGTCAGGAACATAAGAAAAGACAATTTGTCTCTAGCTCTGCGGGATGTTCTGACTGTGTCAACTTTGTGCCATATGATTGAAACCATTATGGTTTTCAAAGAGGTAATATCTAATACAGGACCAAAAGACAAAAGAACTTAGTTCGGAGACGACTTAAGTCCAAACTATTTTTGTTCCTCGTTGCACTATGGTCGGAAACATTGAACACCAACTCTTCAAATAGGCAGACGCGTGTTTTTGCCCTGTCGTGGCATGTTGCCGATTCAACTGTACCTCACACCACTTTACGGGACAAATGACATTGTGATACCAGCTATTGTGTATCTGATGTACTGACAAGTGTCGTTGGGTTCATCAATATTAATTTAATTAAGGTAAATCGTTCACATGCGTTATATTTCTCTCGATTAACATATCATTCTGAAAGGTTCATCGCTTGTAAAACTGCGGTGGGTCACCAAGTATTCAAAGAGCCAATCGACAAGCTCCTAGGAAATGGACAGAGTATGGTTGACGAATATTACCCTATTGAGGACATCAATGTCTCTAACCCTCATCCGACCGTATGGGGTCCGTTTGGACCCCAGGCATGTTTTAATGTGTGCCATATCAACATTTTTCGTTGGACAAAAAACTCGTTCCATGAGTTTGTTCATGTACATGTCTTACAACTCCTGAGAAATTTTTACCGGGATTGGCCGATTTTTGCGGAAGTTATACTCTAAAGTGTGCGTGTTGTCCGCTGGGGTCCAAACGGACCCCAGATGATTTCGCATTGTTTATTACGTAATTAGAAAGAAATTCCTCATAACTTCCAAACGGTATAATGTATTCTCACCAAATTTGGAGGGAGTGATATTCACGTAAACTATTATAATTTCTGTAAATTTTGTGACGTTATGACGTAATATTACGTAATTATGACGTCATCGATGTGATTTTATAGGCTAAATAGGCAAGTCCCATAATATTGAAAGGTATTAAACAAAATTGAGTGTATTATTGATTTTAAGGTATGCCAAGGCATACAACGTCAATGGCGATTACGTTGACGTAAAAATGACGTCATAGAATGACGTCATGTGTCGTTAGCGATCCCTGGGATCCGCCATCTTGGATCGGCCATTTTGAAATTTTTGAATTACATTTTTTTCCATTTATGACTCCAAATCACAAAAGAAAGAGACCCGAAACATTAATCTGAATGTTTCTGGTTAAGAAAATACCAGGTAGTGACGGATTTGAAGGCAAAAAGCCTGTTTATACCTAAAATAAACATCTTGTCCGCCATCTTGGATTTTTAGCGATTACGTAATCAAATTAGCATAAATTATGAATTATAAATCATGAAAGTAACATCTAAATACATATGATGTTATACATGTTGGAAAACTAGTGTGGTTGAGCAAGAAAACCTGAGAAATATCATTGTTTTTAAAAAATTAGTGACGTTTCGTATAAAATGCCTGTCAGAAACCCGTTGCCATGGCAACAGAAAAAATGATAAACTCAAACTATTATCATGGAATTGTTGCTAACTAAATTTTAGGAAAAGTCACCAAGTATGATAAGCTTAGCATACGTCATTTGGCAGTTATACGATGTCAAAGTTGGCGCGGGCACTTTTTTTGCCCCCCCCCCCAGTCTAGATAGGGTTATAGGAAAATGCGGGTTCTCCTCATTTTCTGCATAAATTATGATAATGAGCATTAATCATCAACACCAAAACTTGTCAAAATATTCTCCATAGATTATTGTAACAGGATATGCACAATAAGTACAATAAGATCCACCAGAAATATATTTAGGGGGCAAAGCAAAATGGGGTCCGTTTGGACCCCATACGGCCAGATTCGTCGCAAAAATGTGTCGGTCGGATGAGGGTTAATGGCGTGTAAAATTAAAGCGATATGAGGGCCATAAATGTAGAAGGCTCGACCCACAACGGCACGTTTCAATCTTACAGTAATGTTCTATTCGTGACAAGAAAATACTCGAGATCCAAATATTTATATACAATATATAATGGGGTATAGACCACAAGACTTACACATCCTTGTCTTTAACAACTATTAAAGTGCGATCAATCATCAAGGGATGTAAGTACACTGTATCATCTCAATGCTACATGTACCACAACGCAGAAAAGGAAATTACATAAGCATTGATCACATCTTTGTTGAATAATACTAAAGCAATTAACCTTTGTGAACGCCTTTGAATTTGAACCTGACGTCAGCAGGAACCTGGAATGGCTCCTTTACGACCTCGTTTCAGTTTCAGTTTCAGTTTCACTTTAATTGGTACAAACTTGCATGTAACAAATGTACAAGTCACATGGAATATGTTGAAACTACAGTATTTGTGGGTTTTAGTCGTGCTTTTGGCATATACAGAGCCACTTTTGTAATGTGAATTCAGAAAGGTTGCAGCACATTAAGCCTTACGTAGTTGCAGTAAAGTTGTAGCCCATCGAGCAACACGTCGTTGCAGTAAGGGTGCAGCACATGATGCTGCCACGATATAGTGCCATATGAGATCTAGCAAGCTTAAAGCTATGATTTGAATCCATATGGCATAGACATATTCTCTATCCAGGTTAAAGTTTTCATTGAAGATACGCTATTTCATGGGCCATTGCTTAAAGGTTTAAAAAAGTGTGGTCATAAGTTTTTCGCTGATTCTATCCTACCGTATCTTACATCAATATTCTACTGATTTGACTTAATCATTTTTTTTCTGTTGTTAAGTTGCCTTACTAGGTTGATTTCTATGCTGACTTTAATAATTTTCTCATTTTGTCAATATCTATTAGTCTGAGAATCTGACAGCAAGTACTTTATGCATTGCATGCATACACCAGACGCGACACCACAGACATGCACAGAAAAGTGCTGACAAAGGAACGCTGTCAACCAGATGAAGAGAGCTACAGCGTTGCACTTCCCTGTGGCTTTAGATATTCACCTTGGTGACATCAACGCCATCAATACCACCCAATTAGTAAATCCCTGGTTTCCCCCTGTTACTTCTCAAAGATCTGACCTTGTTAGCATCGGAAACGAATCCTCGTCGGAAGCTTTCAATTAGTATCATGTTCCTAGAGTGTCTTCCTGCAAAGCGACTGTGGCTATGATATTATTTAGATACCATAGCTAGGTTGTCGATCTACAATGACATTTGCTGCATCTCTTGAGGGTAAAGTATACCGAGTTTAAGCGTTAAGCTGTTCTGTCAGGAATGATAGATATCCAGGGCAAATTGCTGTTCGCGGCGGTTGCCGGACGCCCAATCAAACCCCAAAGCGTACCATTGACAGGTGCTATCTGTATCATTTAAGGAGGTGTATTATTTAACTGTACAAGAAAGGTGACATGTACTAGAAGGTCAACAACTTGGCCCTGAGTGTGTAGATAAATGAAACTCTGCCACTCGCGGCGTCCACCAGCTCTGCTTGCCTTTGAAAGGGATCTATCTCAAGGGATATTGTTTCCAGGAAGAGTGAATTAGACAGACAGAAGCTAGTACATGATCGTGAAATCTCTGGCATACTGTCAAGAGATCGACACAAGCTTGCCGTGCGATGGTTGCATAAGATGCGACGACATTTCATTTACCGCAGTGCCTTTACTGCATGAACACACATGTACCAAAGCATGTCTAAACCAATATCTCTTCTCTCAATAATCATAAACAGAGTGATTAGTTATCCAATCACAAAGTGTGCGCCTGTGAGAATTCACTGTAATCTGAGACATCGACTCCTGAACCCCCATAGTACAGGATTGCACTCACATTTAGTACAGTTGGTAGACTGACAATTTTACTGCCCCTATGATTATCATCAAATGGAAAAGACCTTGGAGGTGAAATTGCTTCAGGGAGAAGATGTGGCAAGAGTGTTAAATGTTGGGGGAGAAGTAAATCAGGAAATCATAGTTTGATAATATACGCTCTATCATACTTCTACTAGCCCTCATTTCACAGATACTGATACATGCTTGTAAATCATCATTGTGGTCGAACATATGGTTGTCCTGATTTGGGCGTTGCATGCAAATTTGTTACAATCTACAACGTGGAGATCAGTATAACATATCTGTGCCTTCAAAATATGTGTACCCTCTCTGCCATGGGTGTTTCTGATATCTACGATTGCCTTTAACCATAAACACTCTTTTCTAATTAGGACGCGTACAAAGTGCGAAACGTAGAGTACACGTGGGTGCATTTGATACATTTGGATGCTATAAACTTTATCTGCCAAGAATTGTAAACGCCTTGTAAAGCCTGTTACACCAGTCCCAGGTTCATTCGTTACTGCCAGAATGTACCATTCTCCCCAAGACAACCTAGCAATATTAGTATGGAAAACAATGCAACTCATTGAACAGTTTAATGTGATTAAGCCAAAACATATTTGGTAGGCAACGTACCCTCCATAGACGATTGGCATGTTGCAGGGCTTTACGGGCATGTCAATGACAAATGTCAAAAGTTTGTCTTAATTGGTTCTTTTGACTTCTCAAGTTAATTGCAATAGCTTCAACAAACCTAGTGCAAATGACGCTGGTAAGAGGAGCAAATGATTTCGTATACAAAAACAACGGTTGCGTTAACATCCAATGAACCCATCTAGATAAGCTGAACCAGCTTCCACTGTCTGGCACAGTCCCTGAAGTCTGGGTTTCCAAGAGACTGGATAGCTGTAGGAATAGCCCTGACTAACGTAAGCTGGATGTTCTTCCACATATATCAGAAACTTTAAATCAAATGAAGATTATAAATGAAGCCTTGGTTTTGCTCTACCATGATTTTATAATTGCGGATAATTTTTGATCAAAAATATGTAGGGGATATATCATAGGAGTCTGGAAAAGTTAGTAGAATTGTATAGTCAGGCTAGGAATAGTTCTTGCCTGACGCCTGGTATACAGCCACGATGTTATCAGGATGATGACAAGCGTAAAATGTAGCTGATACATTACTATTGAGTAGCAAATTTATACTGTATATGCCGGCCTACTGAACAATGCATGGATATGACTACATTATATTTTATGATTAACAGCTACATTAGGTTGATAACACGAAGACTATCTTCCATTGACATACTCAGACATACTACAAAGACCGAACAAGCTACGCAGGTATGAGTGGCTGGAAAAATAATGGCGGGAACTAAGGGGGAGGGGGGCATGCTGAGATGAAATGGCTGGGAATTAATGAGCAAACCTGTCGGCCACCACCATAGCCAATCATCATACCAGTTTCAATTCAAAACGCCAATCATACTAACCTAGCACCATTGAACGTAAACCAAGAACTTGAGCACCAAAAACACAATGAAAGACGGAAACACAGAGCTCAATAGCCGCACACCACAACACGTCACGAACAGCTTCAACGCCACCGAATTCCACGACACAGGTGACCGACGTGTGCTGGCAATACCAATTATCCATCCGCACATCTGGTGGGACATAAACAACTAACACTCTTAGATGTTAGATAAAGATTAAGTTGGACATAAACGTGTAATACTCACATGGAAATGCACGACAGGAAACAAACAAGAAAATAATCGATACCCGTATCAACTGTCGGGTGTAGTGTACTATTTTCTGTTCGCGCATCAATATTGTCCGAGGATAGTAGTGTGACAGGCTGTCGCAAAAGTTCAGGGGTCATGAGGGTCTGTATGGCCTGTTCCGTGAGGTGGTTCAAAAGTAGAAAAATAACAAAATTTTGCACGTAAGCCACCAAGACGAGGCACCCGATTTTATTTAGCACAAAGCATAGTCAGTCTATCTGAATTAGCCGTGAAACGTAGCTAACCTCAGCAGACCACTTGACCTTGCTAATAGTAATCCGTAATCCGAATATCCGCATGCAAACCCAAAGTTCTAGGCCTTCTGTCGCGATGTCGTCTATCAATGGAATTCATAAGATTTTTAGTGCTGCTGTTATCGTCGTCAATGGTGTCCACAGGTACCTCGCCAGTTGACTGGTTTATGTTAATTGTTATTCTAGATAATAGTATGGTTTGTGTTCTAAATCGATGCAAGCGGGGTAAAACGGTGTTCATAATGGCCGAGCTTGTCTGTTTAGTCTCAGGTCAGTTCCCTCCACATTTCTGCTGTAACAAGGTAAACAATCTTACCTTGTGCTCGTGTGTCTGCAGAATCCTTCCCTTGGACACGGTTTCGTTTTGGAACCCTAACTAAACTCGCGTGCACGTTCTAACTACGCACTATAACAACAACTTGTCGGAACTTGTCAAATAACTCAACTGGAACCTTTTGGAAGTACCTGTAGAACATCCGGGGCATTGATCAGGGTCTTGACCCATGACCCCTTAGATAACCTGGTTACAGTGTCATAACTTTATCGCCACTCTCCCATCCCAGCTACCCTTAAATGTATGTTTGAGTATCTGATGAGCCTAGTATGCACATGTGATGTAGATTGTCTTCGTGTTATCAATACTTCAAATGCATTATGCAAAACTCTTCGTAATTTTTTGGCGTGTTGCCATGTGTAGGCGCTGTTTGGTAGCCCTTGGTCAAATCTCTTTATTTGTCATATTTCTGCTACATGTTTTGGATGTTAGATCAGGCCCCATGACCATTTAAAGCAGACCCAAGGTTATACACTAGAACTATTTTCTGGCCTAGTCTACTGTGATACAGTTGCTTAAATGACGATGGACGGCAGTGCAAGGAGACGAGTAGAGCAATTACAGAATGGAACTGTCACTAATTCCGATACTACAGTCCAGACAGGAGGCCTTCACCCTCTGTATTCATCGATTTTACACATGCGTTTGACACAAGAACTGACCAAGGCTGACTACTGCTGACCCTTGCAGACCTAGTTATCCGATGGAGTTTATGCTTCATCATCCGTAGTCGCCTCGAGGATAGAGTCCAGAAAGTAAAACCCTGGCAGGTGTCCGACTGGGAGTCCTGGCTGACATGTTAGATGCTATCAAGAAGTACAAGCTGTCCATTCATTTGACCTTGCCACGGTATATGACAATTTCGTTACGCGTACGTATTGTAAATTATTGGTCTGAATTTTCCCTTGATACGGATTTCTTAAGGCAAAATATATTTATGATTTAACAGCTAACATTCTCATGCCATGCAATCGACCTGGATACATTACTACGGGTACTCTAAACTAACGGTCTTATGCCACAATTATTACCTACACCACGCAATATTCACACATCTTCCAAATGAGAAAATACACTTTTACCTTATTGATGTGTGGCACATTTGATTGCCTCACCTCATCGTTGGTAAGCGCATTTGGGGTAGATATGTCAACAAGGTTATCTGCTCTGTTCAGCCCGTAGCACGTGAAGCATCGACTTTCTACCCACCCAGATTGCACTCAATGATCCCAACTTCCTTGATGTTGGAGAGCGGACAGTGACGGTTTAGACTTAAGAAAGTAGAGGGATCGAAGATGAATTAGGTGATCGTCAAACCTCAAACCTGACACATAACATTAGTTTGTTCTTTAAAATATTTATGAGAACTTGGTACCTTCTGTAATTGATTTGGCGTCTTCTTCATCCCAAGTAAAATGTCATCTACTGACTTGCCATAATGCGTTGATATTAGGACATGAGATTGTCGAACGGTATTCCGTCAGCATCGCTGATATTTGACGTTATGAAATTAGTAATATAAGTAAATTAAGTGATATAACACTAGCTAGTTGAAATGAAAACATGCACTCTATTGAACCACCACACAAGAAACGTGTCTCAAACGACATGTACTTCCTATGCCAACTGTAGGAGCTTTCCTCTCCGAATACGAAAGGAATCGATATCAATAATAAGTTCTCTTACCTCAGCCGGAAGATATTGAGTTAGTCAATACATATTGCATGGTAGATACATTACATGCCCAAGTCTTGATAAATAACATTTGTTGGTAACGTTCCAATCTTTGGCAGTAAGTGTTGAAACGAGTTCCACCACCCTCGCTCGAACCCGTCTGGTGTTACGGCTTGAACGTATCGACCGTTTCTCAACATTCTGCATTCTGAGCAATTCTAAATGACTGACCTTTTACTCCGACAGCTGATTAGAAACCCACCTTTCTATCCTCTTCTCAACATAATGAGAGTGCTATATCGAACTTGACAACGACGACTTTCCTGCACATGGAGGGCGACAGGTGCAGCTGATTGACATTCAGGTTTGCAGCTTCGTTTTGCATTTTGCTGTAAGGCAACCGCAACCTTCTATTTGATTCAGTGCCTCGCTGTTATATCATATACGTAAGAAATGATGAACGAATCTAACATTTGTTAGGAAAGTAAGGAACATCCCTCTTGACTAATTATTTTACATGACGTTGTACTTACAAGGTCTGCTTGTTATGACAATTCGTACCTGCTTTTCCTATATTTCACCTGCCCAGCAAATTAGGACTCTGCAAGGAACGCGTTATGATAAGTCGTACCTACACTTCCTATAATTTACTTGTCGACCCTGCCAGGCATGCATAGGTCATATCTTGTAGTGTGATGCCATTAAGTGGAAACCTAAACGAGTAATTTTGCCGCCAGTGGCGAGTCCACAGAAGTCCCACGGGTAGCATGTCTTGTTGAAAATCGGAGGCATGAGTGCACTTAGATCCCTTTACACTTTGGGCATTTCCTTTATTCGCTCAAACGACTTCCATGACTTCCCTAGTTGACTAAGGTGCACATGACTAGATTATGGTCTTTGACTATGAAGCAAAACCATCACTTATATAAGGGAATGTCAATGTCACGTTGAGGTTGACTTTGAACTATGCACACATCGCCTATTCTTCTCATCAGATATCATGTAATCTAAATAGTAATAAAACTATATATCTATCAAATAGATATAACTTAACTTTGAACATAATTTCGTGTATTGATCCTATTGTGTTCTTTTGCGACCCAGTCAACACAGTCTTGCTCTTCGCACGAGCGTGAAAGTCAGTTTCACAAATTTGCAATATTCAGTTTGTTAATGTAATGATTTGACAACTTAGACTTTAAAAGGTGAAAAGTAATGTCCCCTGTGAACATGGCTCAGGTGCGTTAGCGGCACTGCTAACTTCCACAGACATGAACTATATTTTGCAATCTGAGACACGTCGCTTCTTCTTAACAAGTTGCTTCCTCACGCAAAACGCATGGCACCGGGCACTCGATCACTGCATTTGCGGCTAATTCTGCCAATCCATTTGTATCGTTTTTCTGTGATCTGATGTCGTTTGTCTAAATTTAGCTCTAGTATTTTTCATCTGGGGACCAATTTGACGCAGTGAGGCTGATGCCCACACGGACCGAGGTCGACTCGCAGGTCTCTAAAGTGTCGTCACTGACCGCGTTCGTCTGCTACCAACTCAGAGGAAACAGCCTACCTTAAACCACCCTCTACTTCAAAGATAATTTTTCACTCCCCCAACGTTTACGATAATGTCAGTTGGGACACTTCTGGCGTGTACGGTTGAAGTCCAAAATAGCCTTGCATAACGGGTGCACTGAAAACATTCACGGTATGAATTAAGCTGGAAATAGGTGAAAACAAAAGGAGACACCGTAACTAAGAATAAAGGATTTGCTACCAATGATAGCTTAGTAATGTCAATCAAAGTCATATTTCTCATGCATAGGTATATTGTATCAAGTCAAGTCAAGGCCTTTATTTTTCATTGAATGCTTGTTCTGCCACACAGGGCGAAGTTTGCGAGCGTTTTTAAATCCAATAGATTAATGAATAAAAAACACTTAGTATGTTTTGGTCATTGAACCATGCCACTTACATACCTTAACTTATTTCAGTGCAACTCTTTTGTGCATTAGTGTCAAAACTCTAAGTACTGTCTAAAAATAGTTCAACCAATACATGCTGACCTCACCATGACCTCCATTATCTGTACCCCCTAGGTTCAAGAATGGTTCTTTAAACCTGATATTCAGACAATTACGTAGGGCCATTTGACTTGGCAACTCTTAAAACAGCTTGTGCCCTTACCACCATAAGAACGTGTTGACATGACCGATGGTGAGCCATTCTACACTGGGTAGAAGATAACATACATTACCGTCCTTTTCGTATGAATCGGTATGAATAATTGTACTCATCACCAGACCTTTACATGTATAAGTTCCCCAGATACAGCCGATTGTGGGCTATACCAGCTTTATAGATTCTAGATCTGGCAGATTTTAAAAATCAAAATTTCACATTTGCCCAAAATGCCAATTTGGTAATTGGTTTGGTTCACATCGTTAAACTTGGTTAATCAAGATTATTCATTTTGTGCGCATCCCAGATTTAACATCGGGTAGCTAGTAAAATTATGTCTTTCAATATCTTTTACGATGTAATCTGTTGTGCTCTAGGAGTGCAGATTGAATTTACCCGTATTTGCACGGATTGAGTTATTCCATGTCTTCCTTGGGGGTATACGTAGATTCGCTACCCGTATCATATACAACATTAATCATACGGCACATGTCCTTACTTGACTCCATCGTAGGAAGGGGGGCAATTGGGTATACTGGTATGGTCGTATCATATTATAATCCCCGGTGCAATGCATATTTCACAAGCAGTGTTATGTAATAGTGAATAGGATGCTTGGGGTGTTGATGCTATGTGCCCTTCATCTGACCTTAGCACCCTCTGCTGGAAGCTGAAACCGTCTTCATGTTCCGGGGCTATCATCTACAAAGTAATCAAGCAGTGGAACTTGAGCCAAAACTGCGTCAGTGGGATCAACATTCTAGCACTGTAATTCACTTCTCCAACTTCTTATCGCAATGCACGAAAATTAGTATTTCAAAAGATAGGACTCTAATGTGCGTTTGTGAAGCCTTGCTTTGATGTAGCGTGTTCAAGAAAAATAACTTTAAAAGCTTTAAAACCAAGTTGCCATTCATGCTTGCACAGCTCAACCAATCTGATCACGGAGCCTGCGGGGTGTTCAATAGTGTTGAGATCTGGGCTGCCGGAAGGCAAGGCCACTCTATCCTCTGTATTCCTGCATCCTTGTGGGAGTCTGAAATGACTCTCATTCTGTGAGCACGTGCACTGCCATCTTGCAGAATGGACCTCGGTCACATATTGCAACGATTTGGATCTAGGAGATGTAACTGGATGGAGAATGGTGTCCCTATATATTGACGCATTGAGGTTGTCTGGGATGATTAACCTTTCCCACTGGCATCTATACTATCCCACACCATGACGATGACTTTAACAAATTTAATCAGTCTGTGTGTGTGTGCAACAGTCGGCATGCATTTAGGGTTCTCCTCGCTGCCTCCACACTTTGATTTATCCATCCAACAGTCGAAGGGTGAATTTACTCCTATCTGTAGCTGTGAACCTAACATTCCTCCACACACTGTTCCATTCACGATGCGGACGAGTCCATTGCAAACGAGCTTGGCACTGAGCTGAGTGTTCGACACTAGCAGGGAAATTTCGGCACTTTTTTTCTACAACCCACTGGCGTAAGCAGGCCTGGTGCTCGCTCCATTAGATTAAAATCATAATGAGCTAGGTATCATAGGAAAATGACATTACACAAGCTTTTCAATAATATATGTACATGAAAGTTTTAAAACTTTTTGTGCTAAGTTTGTATACTCTGCATAAATGAGAAGCATGGTCTTGTTGGAGAAGCCCATTAGTTATCAGAAAAGCATATACATCAGTCCTTTATAGTTTTACTTTATAACTTATATGTTGGCTTCTTATTGACAAAACAAGTTGTTGAAAGAACTTCGAAAGTTTACTTTCTGATATGTTTATCCATGGCTGTTGCGCTTGAGTTTTAGATAATCTAATGAACAAGTAGTAATTACAAAACGATTGATAATTACAGAACAATGGAAAAATTCAATACAAATCATGTTTTTCATTACCGATCAATATTGTTTGACCACTTATTGGACCGTCCACTTGGAAATTGGGCACTTTGGTCAGAAGCCATTACTGACAATTGTTTAGTCAAACACAGAAGCCGCTACAGTTGGCCATCTGCAGCTAGGTGTGAAAGCTGTTGTAGTGTCATACTTTGGGGGTGGGCCGTTTCTCGGATTCTGCCAGTACACTGTAGGTGTGATCATCCTCAGCCGCTGAAAATAAGGGATATACAATTGAAATAATGATAACAAATAGAATCCGGTGTAAACTACAAATGGATAAGAAAAAATCGACGTTCTCTTACCTCCCTGAAATATTCTTGTAAATTTCATGACAAAACATATCACAACGACGTACATTTCACACATTATATGTTTTATTCTCGGGCGCATGCCATCCTTGGGTTTTTAAACTTTTTTCCATGTGCCAAAGTTCCCGTTCTACCAGCCTGTCGAACAAACTTGGATCCGTTCAAACGGGAACAAACTTGAAAACACATCAAGACAAACAAACAAACAAACAAACAAACAGACATAATGGCAATACCTTCTGAAGCAGAGATGAAGATGACGTAGTTGGACGGAAAGAGCCCCACCCTGCCTGCCGTGAAACCCAGGCACCAATCACCAGCTTCTCCCTCTAGTACTTCAATCACATCTCCCGCTTCCAGACGTAACTCGTTATCGTCTCTTGGTTTGTAATCATACAAAGCCCTGGCGTATCTTCTTTCTTCGAAATGTCGTTAAAGAGACTTAATCTTTAGGGCTACGTAGACTAATAGACTATATCTGTATCTCATTATGTACTTTAAGACTTGGAGCTTTTTTCCATGCCATCATATGCATTTACGTGACGAGTGTTCGAATCAGGAATTCGTAATTATCGTAGATACTAACTTCTATTGCAAAATTTCTGTGGGTAATAACGAATGCTTACATGCATCTTCGTACCTTGTGTGTTTTTCCGCAACGTGTCAATTCCATTTTGATCCGCTGGGTGGTATTCTGGTTTGTCTGGGCGGAAAGTAATATCACAACATTGGAGAATGGTACGATAAACCACTGCCACCACATATGGGTTAAACAAAGCTTAAGTGGAAAACGGCTGTTACATGTATATGGTGCATTCATATGCATGTTTTGATTTGCAACATTATCAAGGGGTGCATGGTATGATTGAATCCTTACAAATCTATTTCTGTCAATATTGCAAGAGCAGTTATCATTCTCAGGAACATTATGCTAAATGCTTATGGCCTCGGCCTTTTTAGATTGTATTATCGCATACTCACTCTTATTGCTTTACAACAAAATAGGGTTAACGAATTTCAATTTCCATAATGGTTAACGAATTTCGATTTCCATAATTGCGCCATTGTAATGTTATTTTTTTCCAAAGACACTTGTTTAAACAAATTTCATTCAAGATTCAGATGCACTGAGCACCAGGTTATTCAACGTGGCAAAGTAATGCTTACTATATACACATATTACAATTCATAATCCTCTTCCAAGTTCCTTTAAGTAATCGGATTCTCTCTGGGTGTTTGTGTTAATGAGTACCTTCTTATGTCCATATCACATTCCACACTCCAAAATTGCCAAGCCGCCCATCGCCCTCTATACCCCGTGATGGGCTGTATAACAGCGGAATTACCGTACAGGGAAAATAACCCACTTAGCCGAGCTTACTTGGTTCCTTGCTTCAAAATATCTGAACTGCCAGCTTCGTTCCGGTCATTTTCTTTCCACTTAAGGGCGGTTATGCCTTACCAAAGTAATTCTTCCATGTAGTCTACGATATGTACAAAATCAGGAAATGATGGCTGAGTTCTACAGGAGATCTGTACCTGGTAAAGCTGAATGTCTCCGGAGGTCTTCACCTTCTTTTGTACAGGGTTCAGCGGGATCTCGTCTTGATCCAATGTCGTAGTAAAAGGCAAACTTCTTCCTTTCCTCTTGTTTCCGGCGCCTCCTCAAGACGTATCCGAGAAGGCAGATACAGATAAGGAACCACAGACCGCCCGCTGTGGCACCGATTACTATAGCTAGAGCTGTGGCGCTGATTTCCTGTTGAATGCCTGTGTGAACAAAATTAGAATGTGGACAAAATTCAAATGAGAACAAAAATCCGTTGATTGTACTCTCCAAGCAAAAGTTTGGCTATGACTGGCTTTGACGTGTTTTCTGGGGCTTTTGTCGATGTCGAGAATTATATCTATAACTGTCTTAATAACGATAACGATCTTATGATCAATGCCTAATAAACCTAATCACTTCAACACCTTACATCCGCTTTACAAATATGTGCGAAGTGTGGCTTGGCGACATAAAAAAACAGCAAAAATGTAAGGTCCCACAAAAACGCCTATAAAAGGCATCAAAAACCTACAGGAGCCAAATATCGGCTTGGAGAGTACGTTGGTTGTACTCCAAAGTTTTTCCAAGATCTCTGAACAAATCTATGTGGTGACCAAGTCAATTCAGACAGCCTTCAAGTTGATTTTCTACATTTTTGTTTGTCACCATAGCTGTGATTAGGCCTCAAGCAACTGTTGGTTGTACTCCAGGCTTTTTTTGGAGATATTTGAACCAGATTATGTGGTGCCAATTCCCTTCCAACAGCCTTCAAGTTGGATTCTACATATCTGTTTGACACCATGCCTGTGATTAAGCCTCAAACAACTAAAAAAGAGCTCATTCATAGCCCCGGGCGCATTATTATCTCTTGACACTCACGTTATTATACCAACGCTTGTCAAGGTAAGGTACTAAAGAGAATCAAATGATAAGGCGCTCGCAATAAACAAAGATAGTTATCACACAAGGGGCATGGATACATGTAGAATATAGATTGAATGTTGAGTCTGCGCATGATCACCGAAAACTACTTCGACTGAAACAAAAGGCATGGTTGGAGCATAGTAGGATTAATTTTGTGTCAATTATGTAATATCTGAACTATACGTACCCGTCACAGAGAGCTTTGTTGTCCGGACCTGTCTCTGTCCAACGCCATTAGTTGTTGTGCATGAGTACGTTCCACTGTCGTTAGCTTCTACACTGTTCAGAACAAGGGAGCTCGTACGGACATCGCCGGACAAGACGTAAGAATTGGCCCTTAATAGTCTTCCGTTTTTAGACCACGTGATGTTCGGAGTGGGATTGCCGTCGGCCACACATTGGAATGTCACGTGGTCGGAAACACTAACTTCCATAGAGTCCGAGATGCTAATAATCGACGCAGGATCTGTAAAATATGATTAATATAAGTAGTAGTACCTTAGATGAGGCAGCCGTTTATCTGATACGGATACAATGCACGGCCACGAGCTAATGCCGATGATAATGATGAGTACCTGTAAAGCCATGTTGATTGGATTATATGGATGACATCTCCTGGAGACCTCAAAAAAGATGCGAACGTGCGAATGAGATAAAGTTGGAAAAAAAGGTGGCAGAAGTTGCCTTCACTATGACATCTACTTAGTCAGGAATGATGAACAATAACTGATCACACAGAGTATGGTATACCAAATAATAGATTATACATTTTTTGCTATTCTCCTCTTTTTCTTTGACTTTGGAATTAAAATATTTTGTTTGCAGTTCAAAGCATATATTTTCTCATTTTGTAATTGCTTTGTGTGATTAACAGTATGGCCGCAAAACCTTTATTTTGACAGGGACGAAAATTTATGAGTACGCGGAAGTCAACTGTACAATCAAATCAGCATGGCCTAAGCACGCAACAATCACATTTTCGGCGTCTTTATTTACGATACTATTCATTTAATTGTAGTAATAAGTATAGTTTCTAAACAAGCGAACTTCCTCATACAAATCTACCAGCTTGTTTTACCATGCTTTAAAGTATCGCAGCCTGACATGCATACACCAAAGTCCTAATAAGCAGATAGTATAGCTTCGTTTCATGACGTCTTACTTGTGTTTATCTTACTCATCAGTTAGCTTTTCCTCAAAGGAACCGCTAAGTTCAGAATCGCCACCGTGGAACCGACAGTAAGACATATTACACCGCATATATGACCCACGAGATGAAAGCGACTATTTTATCAGATCTTGGCATCAGTGAAGGCCCAAGCAAATGGAGTACTCGGAAACGAGATCGATACGATGTGAGCCTTCTATAAGGACGAGAAATCTTCTTAATCCGGAAAATGGGTGCCAAAGCCCGTTTTATTACTCGCCAGAAGTCCAAGACGTAAAACTGGTGGGGCCAATTGCCGGTTAATGATCCCTGCAATGGGCTGAATGGAGAATTTCTGATTCAAAACAAGATATGCCCTCAGTCTTTCAGTAATAACAAACGCCTAATCGGGGCTTTTAGCGTTATAAATGGTCAGTTAGATGAGGGAGAGCGTAAAAGGACTGAGATTATGTTACTTCAATATGCCATATAAGCAAGCCGTTTCTTCCATTACTGCACATCAGCGACACATTACTGTCACTAGATTCTGCTCTTCGAGATATGCTATTGGAGGAGTAAAATTGATCTTGCAAGGATTCTACCTGACAACCCCCCTTTTTATCACGACATGGGATGGGTATTGGCACTTACAACGCACCAATGAAAACTCACATTGCACTCTAACCAGCATACTTTCAGCAGCTGGCCGGACGGGGTGTTGTACAAAACAGGTGTACAGTCCTGCATCAGCTCTCGTCACGTGGCGGATGACTAAAGATGGTGACTTTGCATTTCCGCCTGAGTACTTCCCCTTGTAGCCATTAGCTTCGATTCTTCCGCCGTCTTTTTCCCAGTGAAGTGATGTAATGTTGGGTATGGCATCTCTCACAGTACACATCAGAGAAACAGTCTTTCCCCACGTCGTGATGTATGGGTTGCTCGGTCCAACCTCTAGCTTTGGTGGGACTGAAATAAATATTTGAAACAAAACTATTAAAGTTGGTAAAATGTGAACAATACATTCAAAATTTATTGCATGCAAAAACATGGAAAGTACAAACAACACATATCATAATGATAAATGCAGAGCTATTAAGGGCCACCACCAATATTATGCTACATTCTAAAATGTACGTGGTGCTAGTATTGTGAGGTTTGATTTCTTCTTTTAAAGCAGTCTCAGACGAATATACCCACTTCTTTTATAATTTGTAGGTTCTTTGATTTTAATAGAAGAGTTGTTTTCTAACGTTTAGGAATAATGGGAAAGAAAGTGTATAAGAGATTCAATTGATTTCGATAGCTCAAAGTACATCATGACTGCAATCATCATAATCTGATTTACAAGCGTCACGGTTTGCCCTCCTTCTGTGCGAGTTCTCTCGTTTCCTTTAATTTGAAACTAGAAATCACATTGCCTGAGACCACTAATGACATCAAGCGCAAATTACCATCGATTGTTCCTTCCTTGCCCATGGTCTGCCAAGTTCTATGCAATAAAGCCAATAAACTCATTACAAAGTAAAGCAAATGCACTGGAGGAAAATTGCTTTTGATCGTAAAAAACCCCATTAAGGAAGTCCATTCGAGTATTTATAATGATTTGTCATCTTCGCTAAGTCAGGTACAATCGAATAACTAGAAACTAACCATGTAGTTCCAGGCGGATAAATTTCTCGTCGGTTCCTCGTTCGTCGGTCATGATTGACAGGGCGTACATCCCCTCGTCATCCGCCGTCGTAAGATCAATCCGCAGGGATGCTTGTCCCACCAACTGGGCTCTCCTCTTATAGACGCCATAAGCACGTCTTATGTTTAAGTCAGGAACATAGGAGAAGACACTTCGTCTCTGCTGGGATGTGCTGTCTATGTCAACTTTGTGCCATATGATTGAAATCACTCTGTAACTGGTGGAGTACTTTGCTGGCAAAGTTGCGGTATCACCCAATGTCGCTTTCACAACGTCCGGAAGGTTTATTGATACAGCATTCTCCGCCTCACAATCTGCAACAAGAAAATAAGTCTACTTTATTGTAACGTATAATAAATAATAATCTTTATTGCATGTTCGTTCCCCGGGGGGATAAATGCACATGGGGCCACAGGGGCCATACATAGGGTAATTGAGAGAATATAAAAATGACGTTAACGTCTAAATATACTACTAAGCACTATTCTAAATGTCCTACTGTATATCTAGGTTCTAGTGGCTTCTTCTCTCTTTTTAAAACATATGGCTACATAATTACATACTTCGTTCATCACATTAACATCTTTGCATGACATCAAGTGTCTAAAAGTATTTTGCTTTGATATTGTTTTACATCTCTTGTCAAGCTGAATTAATTTGAACAGTGACTGACGTTCTTCTTCATACAATACACAGTCTAGTAAGAAATGCATTTCATCTTCAATACAAGAGTTATTACAAAATTTACATATTCTGTCGTGTAGAGGGGTACGGCTATGCCTGCCAGATTCTATATGTAATGGATGGTCACTGATACGAAGTTTACACATTGCTCTGCGATTTTTGAAATTTGGAATATTTAGGTATGGTTCTTTGTCATATATCTCTTTGAATGTTTTGTATGTCCTTAACTTGTTGCCTTGATTTCCTTCTCGTCCCTTTGTTTTTAATGCTGAGTTGAATTTTTGGATAAATATATCTTTCAATCTTTGTCTTAGTTCATGAAGGTGGAAGGGTTTGTTGATATAATCGTGTGTAAAAAGGCAGGCATAGCCAGATTCCTCTAAAACTGTCTTCATGTTCCACAACCAACAGGGTATTTTACTACTTACAAGGTCTTTTTGTACAATGTAAGCCTCATATTGAAGACTTTCAATAGGAACATTCCGAACCAATCTATAATAGTAACTATACATCCTACAACACGCTTCAATCCATAAGGGAAAGCGACCAAGTTCAGCTCTACTGGCATAATTACTAGCGTTTCTTCTTACTCCTAGGATATGTTTACAAAATTTCAAGTGAGTTTGTTCAAGCGGAGAGTTATCATTCAATTTGCTATTAATAAACATGGAAACTACATGCGAGATACGAACGTCAGGTAATCTTGAGATAAAATAAGCGATTATATGCTACTAATGTTGCTGTGTGGTGCTCTGTTGAATGTGCACAACTTCTCATACAGGTAATCAGATTAGCAAAGTAACATTTACTCAAGGAACTGGATGGATTTTGAAAATGATTAGACGTTTCACTTTCTGGTAGTATCTTTTGTGTCTTCATACTTTTTGGTTAAAACTTGGTAAAAACTTGCTTAACCCCAGTTATTAGTCCAGTCACTGAAATAAAGTAGTGAACGTCTGGCTGTTTGCAAGTTGCTTGAGTAACTTACTTTGCAATGTTTAGACTAATTTTAGGAGATTTGTCATGATTAAGATACAATTTTATGTTGTTCCCACCTGGACCAATCTTTGTATAGTAACGTATAGCTATGTAGCTTGCAGGAAGGTTTAATCTTCAATACTAATACATAGTTTAGTTTATGTTATTAAATACATGTACAATTACGGATATTCACATAGCTCTACGTTAATTAACCTTTAGTGAAAGCACAACTAATTGAGGTTACACAATTACTTAGCAAACCAAACGTCAATAACTTATTATGCGTTGACAAGTAATAACATAAAGGCCAGGGTTATCGCTGATTGCTCACGTACGTAAGCCAATCAGAACGCTTCTCTGGGTTGGTAACAGAGGGGTGGAAGAAAATCACCCTGTGGAGCGGCACATCAATGTGCCTAATAGCGCGTAAAATTAAAACTATGGGAAGGGAATAAATGCTTTGCATTTCTAGTTATGCATTTGGTGTGACAGGAAGATACTCAGGTTCTAAAATTGATACATTATTTCTCACATGAGGTAGACGGCAAATCTTTCACGTACATGTCATCAGCCATTATGATGTTTTAGGACGACCCAACATTCGAGACGACAATGTACGTGCTAATCGAAACCCCCTGGTGCAACAATAAACAAATGTACACGCTGTTGATAAATAATGTACATCGTATAATAATAATCACACCAGTTTATTCCATTTGAAAAGTCAACAGTATACCTGTCAAGTAATCTTGATAATTGCCCTTTAAGATATCTATTGGAAAAGTTTCTATCCAATTCCAACGCCGTGATAAGTGTGACAAAAAGCATGTTTTGTCCAAAAATTTGAATCTTGTCTTTCTTACTGTGTTCTACAGATCTTAAAATTCACACGTTTAAAGCAAGAGTTTACGATGGTGCATTTCACAAAGACTTTGCATAAAGGTTAATAGTGCCGTTAGCGCAGTATAACATGGCCGTGAACGCCATTATTCTGAATTTATATTACATAAATTGCCTCAGTTATCAGGGAAATTGCTAATCAACGAAATGAAACACCTCAGTTGTGGCTTAATCCACCGTGATCTTCTGATAGCGGTGCGACGTTGACGCCATCGTTTACGACCCTTATACAAGTCCTGTGCTGTAAGTAGTAAAACGGGAAAATTTAGTGTTATCTGACCGAAGACAGACGGCCCGGCGTTACCAGTGCAGCCATCCGTGAATGTCATCTGCGGCGCTTCCCGGTAGTAAAACACGCCCAAAAGTCCGGAACTAGGGACTTAGCATCAAAATGACTGCAATTACGTTCCTTGCTGTGAGAAGGATTTGGGACCAAAAAGTAATTTGAACTGAAGTTTTGATAAGACGTCATAGAATCTTTCGACGTTCAGAAATAGTATTCTAGTAGTCATATTTGTTTGTCGTTAATCTCTATATGGAAAGCTACACAACTCCCGACCGCTCAACGTCATGTTGACGACCCGTTAGAACTTATTTATTATGTATAAGGGAACTTTATTACAAGGAAATAGACATATCCTGTCTCAATCTATGAGCAATAAATATTATATTTTAGCATTTCACACTTTGGGATGGATATTATTACCAATTTTGAAGGGCTTTAACATGTGATGTATCTTCAAATATCGTTTACCTTCTGCTGTAGATTTACAGATTCTCAAGAGTGCTGAGTAGATTCTGACAACTTTTATTGCAGTTTCGATCATTTTTCTTTTAAAAGAATACTTTCACCCCACGTTTTGTAAGATAATAAGCGATACATCTTGACAAAAAAGATCAAAGACACCCAATGGGGATTAATTAGGTTGTTCGAGTCTGCTCAATAATTAAAGAAGAAAAGGTTTCCGGGAACCAAGCTGTGATTAATAAGACACGGCGAACTTTCTTTAGAAGGAGTGCCAATCGATTTGCTTCCTACGGTTGATTGACGTTTACAAGTATCGATCTGTGCTCTACAATAGAGACCGTCGTACTCAGGACTGCCATAGCTATACTCATTATTTGATGCTCACATATTTGCTCACTGCCTTGTATCTGAACCTAAATGGGACCCCATTGACTTGACAGGTTGATTCCTTCTTCAACACACCAATTGTTCCAGAACATGAAAGGCTTCTATGTCGTCGTAAATCACGGAACGGTTGACCGGTACATGTTAAGATATCTAACAGTACTTGTACCATTATGTCGAGTAACCGTCTGCGTCATGCGAGATCGATTTGTGCCAACAAAGTGCAAATTGAGAAGCAGTAGACATCTCCGACCCATCAGTCTGAAAAAGAACATGACTATTTGTCTTACTGTTAGCTTGATGTCCTCGGGTCCTTTTATCAGGTTCAACATATGGTTATAGGATGATCTGTGGTTACTGTACGTGTAGCGTATCACTGGAACTGCTTTGGCTTTCGATCATAGTTTTCCTTAAGGTGAAGGTAAAGGCTTTCCTTCGGGACCAATGCATCACACAGTATTCACGGTGTATACACGGTGTCATAAGTCAGTAGTTAGCTTAAGCATTTAAAAATGTATATACTAAGTTTAGGTCTTTAAATCACAATAAGCCAATAAAGATAATAAAGTCTCGAGTGTCAGATGGAGTGAATACATTTCTTGAAAAAATAAACGGTCGAACATTCAGGTGAATTCAGTTATTCAACCTTAGATGGGAAGTTTAAAATTCTTTCTACAATATGGTTACGAGTGTCAACTTGGTTGTACACAATTTAACCCCCATTACATTAGTCCGCCAGGTTACATAAATCCGACACTATGAAAAGTAGTGGGTTTGAGATATCTCTATTGCAGCACTCCCAGCTTTGTAAATTTTAGAAATACAGGAGTGCATTATACTGGGGGGGGGGGGGTGTTGGGTTGGAGATCTCTAGTTTTATGACGTATCTTTTCAGAGTGGTTAAATTGTGTACCATGGTGGAATTATGTTATTAGTTACGCCTCTCAGCACATACAACAGTTGATGGAGAAACTTTCCCGACAGGCGATAGCAGAAACACAATTAGCGAGATTGATCGATCGCGGTTCTTGAGGGCTGCTGGGATCTTTTGAACTGGGTCGGGTGACAGTCAACAGAGTCCACGTAAGGCCGCGAGACATGTCAGTTTGGGAAACAAAGTCATCCTAGTCTATCTAAATAGAAATTGTATCACATTGATGGTGACACTGACGCTTTTCCATCACATAGACGCCACTCTCAGGTGAGGTAGTTGATCCTAGGATTATCAGGCAATAGGCGCTGATGGAACATTTCCAAACGGCGTAGTGCTCGACTCACTTCTTTGTCAAGGATGTGAGCTGCATACTGAAGTCGTTGATGCATCCCCAGGTGGCAGCTGCCACGGCGGGTACTTCAATCATATGAATAGGCTTCGGCAGCCAATCGTCTCAAGTGCCATGCTTATGGGAGATAAACTTTCCAGTAGAAAATGACTTTTTTTCCTTCGGGTAATACGACGTGATATAAGCATCACTAAAATTAACTGAGTTGGGCTAATCAAGGTATACGTAGTTGAACTAATGAAATTACGATTCTCTCAATAGCTTTAAACAAACGTAATGCTATTGCAATGATCAATTGGATTTCCAATGATTGCTATCTAATATTGCTGTTATCGCCATCCAGAGTATCCTTAACTATAATCATTGCATCGTTATTGTAGCAATCGCAGTAATTACGTACAATCCCCAAGATACATAATCTAAGATTTAAGTTTTCAGGTTAACTTTTTTGGCAAGCACACTAAGATTCGTTTCGATAACTGAACCATCTTAAATACCAAAAGTACATGCAGCAATCAAACGAGGAATTGACGATAAATATTAAACTTTTGATATCTCACCTTCAATGAAATTCAATTAACTAACCTATTTGGCTATCTCAAGTGAGGTACACCTTGTTCAGAGATAAGAACGCACATACCCTTTCCCCATGACGTGTGAATGTATCATGGGACTATACTAGTAGCTCAAGTAAAGCAACAGTGGCAGTGTTGGGAGTACAGTTCTAGCTTTCAGCTTTCATAGTTTAATATCAAACAGGATTAGCTTGCCTATGATTAGATCTCGTTGACGACTGCCACAACAAACTATGATTACTGTACCAAAAAGAATACCCATAGCAAACCTCTGTCATAGATCATTTCGTAAAACGAGTCTAGAAATGTGTGGCATAGAAGCTACATGTACCTTTTGTATGCGCAGACGATTTCCCAAAACGTTTTGTACGGAAATGGCATATTGGCCAACTACTGATAGGCTGAACACTGCACATGAAAAATCAATGTAATCGTCTGTTTGTAAATGCAAATTATTGGCCTAGAATGCATATGCTAACTATTGTACTTTTACTTGCGGAAAATGATTTTTAAGAAGACTTATACTTCCCAATATCAGGTTTCCTAAGATATTTTATGGTGCATCACAACATGTTATCAATTTCCGTGGAGAACATGAATGCACTTTTTATACAATAAGATCTATCTGTATCAGTGGACATATTGTAGATGCCAATCAGTTCACATTTATTCCCCTCTCTCATTTTACTCCCTAGTCTCAATCTCATTTTATTTATATCTAAATCTTTCAATCTCCCACAAATGTATCCAATTGTTTTCCCTTTTCTGTGACCTTACCGTCTAAGAAGATCGTTCCGATGAGGATCTGGATCAGCAGCATCTTCAACAGTCTTCACGCTGGAACGAAAATCACACATGAGATTGGCCACAAGCGCCCGAGCGCACGCAGAATGGAATTCTTCCTCTCCTGATTCTCTCGCTGAAATAACTCCATACTCAGTACGCCGGCTTCACGAGGCCTTATCGGAGAAAGTCTCGTGGCTCCAATCGTTAATACAAAACCGCAGCATACGCACCGTGGCTGCTCTCCGCCCTCCTCTTCCAGCTGATAATGACAGAGTCAAGGTAACGTAATTGCGGAGAGCCTAAGAAAGAAATCCCCGGTGGATTCCTGTTGACTGCGCTGACTCACAGTGTGTGAATACCGATACGAGTACTTGTTCCCTTTAACCATGTGGTGCACTACCAAAAGCCTTCACACACCGATGATTTCCGGCAGTTTCAAGACTGCCCTACGCAGGTGTAGTTTGCTTTTATGGTTAAAGGAGATTGAGGAATCATGAAAACACCCAGGTCGTGAATTGTTTGTTTAATACATACGCTGTTGTTGATATCTTTTTTAATGAAAAGATATGCAAACATTTGCAACCACTATTAATATATACTGGTAAACCTGAATTGCATCTTAAATTTCGGCTTAGACAAGTAAAACGGTAACGTATGGTATATACTGCCTCATCTGATGTTTTTCTTTCTAAAAATATGAATTGAAGTTTAGATAAAGTATCATTTTGAATCGACATAACTTAAAAGGAATGTTGATTAAGCAAAATGTATGAAAGAGAAAGTGCGAGCTAGATACATTAATTTTGTCTCGGGTTATTGGAAATATGATGGAAGCTATAAATCATCTCTACGCAGTGTGACTCATGACAAATGTGTTGTCATTGATGCGTCGTAAAAGGCAATTAACAATAGATGTTGCCTTCAGGAGTCAAGGATGAACGCACGACGATCTCCAAAGGGTCTGTCGTTTACGTTTTATTCTTTTATCTATACGAAAGCAACCTAGCACTAGGAATTGACCCTTTTGGGAAAATCGCAGTAGCAAAGAGGTCAAATTTTCATGTAAGACCGACGGAACAGTGGGTTGATGGAAACAGTTGCTTTTTAATACAAATGCAAAAAGGTATTGGCTTTTAAGTGCCCACCTTGTATATGACTTATTTTGTGTGTAAATCAATATTTCATGTAAGCTGAAAATATCATCTTCGGTTGTCTCCTGTGGCGTTTCTTATCGGCAAAATTTCACAAAAGTATAAATTACAGCATATTGTACCTTTAATAGTTTTATCGTACGAAAAATTATTAAATCGGATTATCATACTGCAGATAGTTGGACAGTCTCTTTAAAAGATCTATACGATATATTTTTTCCATGAATTCAAAAGCGTTCTTCATAAGAAATCGTTTAAACATTATATGGTTCAGGAATATAATGGTGAAATCTATATCTCACTAATTACTCAGAGGAAATCCTAGCCTGTAGATATAGATTCAATTATTAAGATAACGAGTGGACAAAGTGTGCAGATCGTAAACAGTATTTCGGGAAATAAATGTGCATATTCCTGACCGCAGGTACATGGTTTGAAGTATCGTCCAAGAACGTTTGCTGTTGCTTAAGCTATAATGTTTTTTTAGATCTAGATCTTCCCAATGTAAATCACCTAGGTCATTGGAATTGCAATGACAGATAAACATTCAGACACAAAAGGTACTGTTGTTAAATTGCAGTTGAGTTATTGGTAATAGCCTATTAATGGCCGGACTAAAACATTCCAATATAACCTCAAACGTCTGTCAGCTTATGATTTACAAACAGTCCTTTGATTTTAATTCTCGCCTTTAATGATCTATCTTTGTTCAGTTTCTCCTTCCATTTACCGGATGAGGGAATCTTAAAATAAGTTTGGCGCAACAGATTGAAATATGGACGTTTATATCTAAGGCCCCTTTCCTATCACGTTTATCTTTACAACACTTCACAGCACATGCCATGGCAGACAGATGGTTTTCGTATTTAAAGCGGAAATGGATGACATGTACAATACTTGGCTACTTATCGACACCTTGAAAGCTTGAGGAAACTCAGTGGGAATGTGAGATATAATCAACAGTTGTAACATAAAGGCCACTAATATAGTGCAAATGGACCAAAGATAGATAGAAGACTGGATGCGTACGGACGCAATCTAAAACTTAATGTGTGTACATCGTATTCTTTGCTCTGTGGGGTACCCATACGGTCGTTTTAGAAATATCAGGTAAAGGGATTTATTCTTATTGGTAATTATTTAATGATTATGGTTGTCAGTATTCCAAATCTTAACAGGGAGCCAAATGCAAAAGTGAGTGAAAGTTTGCAAAGTTTCAACAATCTCGAGATTTAGTCTTGATTAGACTAGTAGGAAATGACCCAAGCGGGCATTGTGATTGAAAGATAGGGAGGCAGACGACAGCGTCAAAAGAAGTCTTCCGTGAATGTCATCAGGAATATCATTGACGCTGCGGGTGATAAAACGGCCAAGTAACGCCGAAAGCTCGAAGAATTAGCATCAAAATAAGTACAATTATCTTTTGATGGATTTGTAGCTCCGGAGGGACACTTGTCTTTCAAGGTTAGTTCTAGTTCAGTATCAAGGAATCAAGGCCTAGAAGTAATTTAAGAAGAAGAGTGTTGACATAATGAATCTTGAATCGCTTCTCGGTATCTGATAAAGATACGACGAGAAGATATCTTTAGAACGTATTTTCCAACATAACATGCAAAATTCCCCTTATTTAGAAAGTTGAATATACCTTAATAAGTGTATCATCGGCATGAACAAGCGTAATATAAACACTAACGAACGCGCGCGGAATTTTGTAACATTAAAAATGTATCGAGGTTCTTGGAACACACACTTGGCAGCCTGCCGGATTCTCAAGAGTTTTGAGCTCTCACCATCCTCTCTCTCGAAATAAGGTAGAAATTTAGCATATCTTTCACACGTGTATAGGTTTTACAAGTGTAACCGCAGGGTACGGAAAGTGCTGAAAAGGGAACACTCTACACACTAGATGGAACTTGTGACAGGGAGGTTGCGACTTCATTCGCTGTGAGAGGGCCCGCCCACTCATTGCCCCGATGACATCTATGCCATCACTACATGCCAATTAGGAACACGCCGGTTGACCTCTGCTACCAGTCTAAATTTGTGGTCTTGTTAAGCTAGACGAGAACCCTTGATCATCACCCCGTCATCGAAGACTTTCAATCAGTCTAAAGTGGCTAGGCCAATCGAATATGCTGCAAAAGTACTTAGGCATAGGCTACTAATGTAAATTGCTGCTCTACGCTGGCATCACATTTGCTGACGCTGTTGTGGAGACAATTCAAGCCGTCTGATCTGGCATGTTAAGTAAAAGACAAATTGCCGTTGCAAGAAACTGGCAATGGAGCGAGAAAAAGTCACCAAAGTTCATTGATGCAGACTCGAACCTTTCCAAGTCTGCACACAATGCGTTGTCCCATAGGGAGCTTCTACCTATATCATATTAGACGATGCGCTTTCGCGTCTACTGGAGAATGACTCGCCGCTTTGTACCTGAGGGTCAAAGATTCGATCGGTTCGACGTCTTAAGATAAATGACGCCTTACAAGTTGTGGCGTCTTGCCTGGGGCAGCAATTAAGGTATATCTACTTAAGGAATCACACTTCAAGGTAAGGCGTAAACGACCATCAGATGCTGTCATGCGGCAATCCAATATATGGCTTGCTCTAAGGTAATAGACAACAGCGTGCTTCGATCGCAAATGCTAACATAACTCCAATGGAGCTTTATAAATGTGAGGATTAGACTATATGAATATTTGATTTTTCCTCGTTTGAATTTCAGATGATACAATCAATCAACGTTTGGCGAATTGGTAAAGACGATGAAGAAACACGGATAAATTTTGGCAAGGTGTTTGATGAATATGTAAACAAACAAACAAACACATAACAGCATGGGAGTTGTTTTCAAAGTTAATGATTTTGGCGTTTTTTCCAAAATAAAAGTGCCTTAGGAAAATGTATTTCTTGGTAGTTTGCTTGCTTTGTATAAATGATTCAATGTGAGAAACACCAGTTTGAAATTGGTACAATAAGTGCAAGCTGCGCTTGGCCGCAGAGTTACAGATATAGGTTTAATCCAGGTGCATTAATACATAATCATAATAAGTCTATGCGAGATTGCACGAAGTCCTGCAGGATAGAGAGTCATGGGAGATTGAGCAAAGTGGTTGCCAGTGGTTCTTCAGCGGTGACCAAACGACTGTGAAGACCTAGGGGAACGCAGGGAAGGTCATGAATCGTTGCATTACCTTGTGTCAAATGTCGTGGTGCACTAAGTCACGGCCTGGGGTGATGCGTTGTCAGCAATTTGTATGTTTCACCAAGACTCAGGCATGATTTATGGATTTCAACATTGTAACCAATGGGAACATCTATATCTCATCAGCTTTTCTACTGTATTGGGAACGTATGTTTTAGTTATTTTGAAACCTTCATCAAGACGGCCTATCATTACCTTCGCCGGGAATGTATGCATTCGCGGAAAGGTTATGTTATCGGTTACGCCAGCTGTAAAGTGGGTCCGTATGTATGTCGAGATCATTAGTCGAGAGAACTTTGACGGATCTTGCTGATTTTTGATAGGTAAGTGGCGGATGTGGTAACGAAGGTCAAGTTCGAAAAGGGTTAACCTGGCGTTCTTCTAAAGCGCTCCAGTGGACTTTTTTTGTTAGTGTGTTTGTATGTAGACAACATAACTCGACGTATTGATGATGGATCTGCATGATTTTTGGTGGGTACGTAGAGATTGTGAAAACGAAGCGCAAGTTCAAAAATGGGTCACCTGGCATTTTCCTGCGGTACTGCAGTGGGCTGTTTATGTATGCGTATTTGTTTGTTGACAGGATAACTCGAGAAGCTGTTGATGGTTGTGTATGATATTTTGTGAATAGGTAGATTTATTAAAGGGAAAGGTCAAGTTCGATGATGGGCCTCCTAGCGGGTACTTTAGGTACCGCAGTGTAGCTTCAAAGTTTGAGGTCGAATTTTCTGCAAGTGCTACGGTCATGATTTTTGTGTGGTAGATAGTCCATGCCACATGAAGTAAGTTGTGCACGTTTGGGCCCTCTAGTGGCTTGTTTGGAGCTGCAGCGGGTGTTTTTAATTTATTTGTTTTGACCTTTGGACATGAATAACTAGACTTATGGTCAACGGATCGTCTTGATTTATGGTATGTAGATACATGTAGATCGATAATGATTTACATAATTGAATATTCATTATGCAAATCGTGAGCTAATTTGCATAATTAGCAAGAAAAGTTTATAAATCTGCTGCCTTTCAAAATAGGACTCTCAAACATGTGACATATATAGCTGAAAAAGAGAGAGGTATCGATTGATACCAATAATGCTAATAGCTACCTATTTTGCATAATTAATGAGAATATACTAATTGAAAATACCACAATAGTAAATGATTGGAATTTCATTCTTGTATCATTAGGAAGCTAAGTAAAGGTGAACAATATCAGACAAAAATCATGCATGACAAGGCCTCATTAACATAATTTATAAGGAAATGTCTACAATTCCCTTTCAATTTGCTATCTTTAAGTCTATATATTCAGGTTAAATTGCACTGACAGGTGACCTAGTTTACCGGAGCAGGCTCCCTGTGAGACGTCCCTGGAGGACACATGTGATACTTTACTTGCCTGGTGCAGGGCTCTGTTTTGGGGTCAGGGAGGTCACACGGGCATTTAAACACAGCAGCCTTACGATCTAACGCTCTCCCTGTTGGAAGGTATAGGTTTGATAAAAGCTGATTGATATGTCGACTATGAAAATAAGGGCATAATTGAAGCAAATACATTGCCAACAAATTGCCTTATTTTCTGTAGTAAAGATAAAAGTTATGATACCAATTAAGCAAAAATATTCTTACAGTGATTATTTATATTAACTCTTGGGAGAACTCGTGTAGGTATAGGTATGGGTTTGTTTTAAACTTTGAAAGAGAATACTAGTAACTCAAGAAGGTGATGACGGATCGTCATGATTTGTAGGGATGTACATAGTTTGAGTGATGATTTACATGATCGTATAAGAATCATGCAAATCAGGATCTGTGATGTGAAAAAGTATACAAACCCTTGCATTCCATTGTAGTCAAACACGTGACATGTAACTGAGAAAGAGAGGAATATTGATAGATATCAATTATGCAAACGAATACCTAATTTGCATAATTAATGACAAAATACTATAATTCCAGAGTGGTAAATGATTGGATTTCATTCTTGTGGCGTTTGGGAGATAATCAAATTTGGACGTTATCAGAGATAAATCATGATGGCCTCATTTACATGATATATGAGGAAATAATACAATGGCCCTCTTTTCTAAGATTTAGCTTTAATGCTGTGTTTTGTGTAGAGAAAAGGATCACTTGAAATTCATGCAATCGAGGACCTTATTTACATACTGAGTGATAAGCATTCACTCGAAAAGGCTAACATCAGTCGGCGAAGGTATGAGGTCGTGGAACTCTAGTTCAGTGTATCATTGCAGCCAACTACTAGTCACCTTACTGAGAAGACCAATGTTTCGAATATGAATGGAATAAGGTTGTCAACGGTTTTTTTTACTACGGTCTATTCTATTCAAACGTTAACAAGACAAATGCATCAATGTACTTTTTTTTTTATAACTGAAAGAAATTGGAGTCAGATGAATCATAATAATTGTGTCATATATGCATAATATGGTATGCGTTTTAAGTCACCATACACCCACATGTAATCTTATGCATGTTGTATGTGACGATAATTCTCTGAGGGCGACAGTCATTTTAGTTCTATTTAAACACCCTATGAAACACCCTATAAAATCTTTTCCCCTGTAATGGGATTTGTGTTGGCAATTTTGACTCTTTGCATCTCACCTTCAAAGGCATCGACTTCCTCTAATTCATGTCGTGGGGTTTTCCTAGTATTATCTGTAAAAGCAACATCACAGTATCTGTGTTTTAGCATTAGCAAAGTCGTAATCCCTCTTTTTCTTTCTCAAAAGTGGTTCAGACTGTCATAGTTCACTTTGATCAAAACTGTGGGACAAAATAATGATAATCCAATACGACGCATTTAGTCAAGTCGTACTTAAAGAGAAGCAATCATTCATGATTTATTCCCCCAATTTTGCGCATCCGCATTTTCCATGACTTATACGACATTGCTTTTACCTTAAAGTGTAATAAATTATGTTATTGGTGACAAATTTCGTTCCTCAATGGAAGCCAAAAGTGTTATCCAATCACAAAAGCTGTGCCCGTGAGATGCAAGAAATTCGACTTTGTCAGGAAACCCAGAAAATCGATCGTTACAGTCCTGTAGTAAAGAAATGCAATTCCACGTCTATTACATTTGGCATACAGGTGGTTTTCATACTCTTGCCGTTATGGGCCCTTGGCCCGTATCTTCAGATGTAAAAGGCCATGAAGGTTAAATTGCTTTAGAAACTGGATGTGCTAGGATCGTTAAATATGGGTAGAAATATAAATCAGTCGATCGAGTATTCTCCACTTTCATGATGGGGTATCTCTCCATCAACACTCAATGCTGTCTTTTCTCGCAAACTACTAATAAGTATAGGCTTGTCCCCCTCTCCTAAAACATGGCCTTTAACCACCCATCCATACTTAATCGACCAAAACCAATGATGTCCATATAAACTCACCGATAAGATGTGCCCGTTGATGCTCTAGAGACATAACTTTTCGGTCCACTGAGTTTTCCAATGATGTATAGATCCAATAGCTTAAGGCCCCGGAAAATATGCATACGCCGGAAGTATACACCGGAAATACGATAAATTGTAAACTTTTACTACCAAACGATGCTCCAGAAAGATAACACATCGCTAATTATACTTGCCATTTTGAGATATTCAATTTGCGCATCTTTTCAGCAGATACACTAGATGTTGTTCGCATATAGATACATGGCGTAGATTGTGAAGACAGTTAACGTGAAAATGCTGTGGATGAATATTGTAGACAGGTGTTAGATCAACTGAGAGTACAAATGACGGGAATCAATATCTCTCAGATCTGCCATCTGCAAAGCATACTGCCTTAGGTTGGCATTGCCATGTCATTGTTTGATGTCTGCTAGGATCTTGTCTTCTCTCATACAAATGACTGTCTAAGATGACTTACAAACAATACGATCTTATAAGGACGCTAATAGTCTTTACCAAAGCCCAAGCCAGACAGTAGAGCAAAGCATGGTACCGTCAATAACACCCTGCAACACCAATTAGTATGTCACGTTGAGTCTGCAGATCTGCTGATTACTGTCTGCAAACGTCCTACGGGACAGAGTAAATTGATTATAAATATTACAAGAAAGTTTAAATCAAAATAACGTCACAAGAGGCATGCATTGCAGCTTACAAAGTGGCAAACTAAAAGGGGATGGTATTCCATACACTCTTATCGGTACATAAGGAATGTCTATGGAAACTAATATCGAATTCCTACCGACAAAATGTCCCAGACAGTTATTGTTTAGTTTCCTTGTACAGAGCTCTTCAGTATTATTGACCGTGGATAAGACGTCGCCTACTTGCCATGGTGTCTGTCACCCCATGACCTGACCTGGACGCGACCTAGAACAGATAGTGGAATCATTGGAGGCCTATTTAGCACGGTGGGATGAAGGGCTCTAGAGTTTTGAATATCTTTATATTTGATAAGTCAAACAAAACGATATTCATTTTGCCTCAAACGCCTACACATTGAGCATATACCCTAAGTCTCAAATGTATTTAAAAGCATCTTAACTTCAACGACCTCTGCACTCTGAAAAATCCGTCTGGGAGTGTTTTATTGTCCGCAATAAGTAGGCGAGTAACACAAGCCAAGATCAAACCCTGAGAGGATTCAACACCGGGATGGTTGGAAGTGGCGAGAGGCATAACATATATTATCACCCAGGATACTAAATGAAAGATCATTAACTGTCCTCTCTCAGTTGCTGAAGTTTCTTAAGAGGATAATCTCAGTGTGATCTTGTGTAATTTGGGATAAGACGTCAAAGAGAAGTTTGGGAGTCATAATAATAGACGAAGGTACCTTGAACAAGACTGCATAGCTCTCTCTAGGTCTCCAAGGGAGTTTTGGGCAATTCTAGGCACAGGGCAAAATGTTCATCTTGGCTAACTCTGTACAAGACGTCATACTCAAATCAAACCTTACAACAGATGGCCAAATTCCGGATTTGTACAGAAGAAACGACCAAGGGCCAATGAAGATAGAAGAGCAACTGATGTAATCCAGAATGTTGGCCACTACGAACGTATTGTTCTTTTCGAACGGGGCATTTTAGGTAAGATGATATGATAAGTTAACTCTATGTCTGCTCGTATCTATCTTAGTGTTGCGAAGTTATCAACAAGAACGAATGATATAGAATACACATGGCGGGGAACCTAATTTCTAAACACCAAAAACACATTACCGCCAGACAGAAATAACATGATAAGTATGTCTTAGGCCTGTAGCCTTCATGAGGGTATCATGGTGGATGTGCTTTACTTTTCAAACTCAACGGCAACATCTGGAAATATTTACTTTGTTTACTACTACATGTGTAAATGGAATCTCTTAATTTGTTCTCCTGAGTGCAAGCAATAATTGAGTTTAAGGTGACTGTTTACTGTAATTGTGTCACATGATAAGATTTATATCAGTGACAGACGTACTAGAGGGGTCACTATTACAATGTCCCAAAGCTGCTGGCATGAAATTCAATTACTTGGTTATTCTGTAGTATGCTTTTTAAATTACACCGACCTTTAAGCCAGGATTTTACGTGTTTAAAGAGTGGTATGCATGATACATGATAAGGTTGGCTTGAAGATATTGAGACGTTGTCAAATTTATCTCCTGAGAATGTTGAAAACCCCACAAATTTTGATAAATGACCCTTTATTGCCAATTCCTAGTCCATTAAATACTGCACTTCGTCACAACTAAAAAATTGCATCTTCGTCTGGGCAACATATATCGATTGGTAACGACCTTAAGCGGGTATTGTTGTGGAGGCAAAAATACCAACGATAGCAAATGAAAAATAAGAAAATGGAATCATTGCAAGTGTATATTGATTGTATCGTTTTACCAGATACAGCTTATTAGTAAGAAATGTGGCAGTAACAAAAGCATTAGACTTTGGATGTATGGAACTTATTTTCAAATGACGTAATTTGTGATCAATCGATGTTGCCTTTGTAGATATGAAACAACACGTGAGTAAAATTTCAACTTAGATATGGGTGAAGCTTAACTAAAATTGCACAGATAGCTGTAAAAATGAACGCAATACATAAAACCATTGTCAGAAATTACTCATAACTCTACACATATAACCTAGGTGACATGGTCGTGATGAATCACGTAGTCCATGGCACAAGTAAATGCGTAAAGAAAGCAAACATTTGGGCACTTATTTCAGATAACCGTTAGGTAATTCAAATGATTCCTGTGCTGCCTTCGATTTTAACTTAGATTCTCGACCTTTGACCTTCCCTCCAGCATACACGATTTTTTTCAGCGATTGACCATTCGAAGTAAGTACAAAATAAGTCAAAATAAACACAATAATCTGTTTACGAGAAGGTGCTATGTTACAGATAACTACGGCTATTTGGCAGGCAGTGGAATGATTCGATCAGGAATTCTGTCGTTGTTAACGACGGGGAGTACGCACAAATCTTTGATGAGGCAGGCTTTTAACATGCAGTTCGTTAAGCGAGTTGCCAAGGACGCAGCGCGGATGTAACATTTATACTGTGTAACGAAAGACATGTCAGAACTAATGAGACGCTGTCGGATCAACAGGCCAATCTTTACGACATGCATACCACACGACTTGCAACGAAGAACAGAAGCGACATTCAATTAGCCTATTTCTGTCGTAAACGGCAACACACTTGTCAGAATGCATTGCAGATGTCGTCTAAAATGGAGATAAATGGATACGAATCATAGAAAGGAGCCTACATGTATCACGAACACTTTCCCTTGTGTGAGTGTTTCGTGGATTGTTGGCAACACAATGACGCAACCATTCAATACAATAGAATCTTCTAAAGTTTCAGCTGAATCCGTATTCCAAGCCAGCAGCCGTACGGCTTTTCAAGGCCTTTTCTCACACGGAACCAAGCAAAAATGTCACTAGTGAGTGCAATATTCCTACCACTTCCATCAAGACAAATTCCGTCAGGCAAAATAGATTGATTTCAATGAGGTGCTCTTGCTGCTTTGAAGCAGTACTACTCCAATAGAGCTGGAGATGATTAAAGTCGTCGTTTCACTTATAGGACATCGACATATCCGTAGATGCTGAGAGTACGATTGCATACGTGCTCTGCTGAGAGTACGATTGCATACGTTTTTAATGCTTGAAAACACGTGATACCCCCTAGTGTAGTCCTACAGTTTCCATCCAGTATCTTCAGTATGCAAGAATGTCAATCGTCTCCCTGAGCTAGTCATGAATTTGGGCCAGTTTGCCGTGCCTCTTTCAATACGTCCATGACTCTAAACAGGGAACCACGCACAAAACCCCAACGGCAATAAAGTAACTCTCGCAGTCTGCTAGGCATTCCCCAGGATATCAATTTTATTGTTCACTTTCCCGTCGTAAATATATAAGTGCTAGATAATGCGTTTATGGTTGATGACGGGAGTCACAGGATGGCTCTGCGATGCATCTCAATCTTGTCAATCAAGTCTTGTACAGTTTCGTCTAGTTTTAGAATCTCCTAGAGAGCTAGAGAGGAGAATATGTTCTACAACGAGCCAATGTTACAGAAGGTATGCTTATCAATGCATTTGTGAAAACTCTAGTGCATTATAAGCCTTAGTTGTACCATGGTAACGATCTTTGCCGACGGTGGCGATTTTATGTCACGCATGGTGAAAAAAGATAAGCACTAAAGTTTGTTCTGCTCTCTTTGGACACTGACTGGAAAACTTCGTAGGTCGTTTAAAATACTGCAAAGGCTTTGCCAACACCAATTCTTATTGGAATATCAATGATGTAATGTACTGTAAGTTAATACGCTTGAGGCTCTGTGCATGTACGCTTGAATGAGTTTCACATGGATACATATTCTTGACACAGCAACAGCTTATTTCCTATACGAGGCATACTCCCATGACGAGTCGATGTGATTACCAAGGGTGGCCTTACTAATTGTTCTGGTAATGAGCAAGCCACATTGTCGCGGTTGTTACGGCTCCCACCGTTGAGTCTTTCCGCGCCAGGCTGGAGGCCTGCCCGCCTTAGCCTGGGACCTCCTCCCCCCTACTTTGCCCCTAGCGGGGTTATCTGGGGGCAGTTTAAGTTGAAGTTGAAGTTTTGAGTTTCCGTGATGACAAATTAAGTAATCAAGTGCTTGGGTGATGTATGAAATTAAATCCCGACAAGGAAAATGAATGATAGCAACTGAAAAAATCTATTCAAAGATCCTGCTGGGAGCGTAGTCACGCACGAAACCGCTATCGCCAGTGTATTTACCAGTTTAATATTGTATGGAAGCTGTGATAGATCATGCAATGTGACCACCAAACCATTACAGTGACCTTGCCTGTGGACACTGACCTTTTCTCATCATTATTAAACTAGCCAACTTAACATTCGGGACAACTAGAGCATGTTGTTTACCCTTACGCAACTTTAGTGTTTCAGATATTGTTACATCATTTCCTAACCCTTAAAGGACAAACATGTATAAAGGTCACTATCGGGTAGCCTTACACTGACCACTGCACATCAATTGATATAAATCTACCGCAATCAATTCTCACCATCGATTAATGAATGTTTCATGTATATTTAATATTTCAGGTTACTTACACCGACCTTTTCGGATAATCACCATCGATGTATGAAAACTCGGTCCCTAATACCTGGCTGTGCAAGGTATAGTACAAGTTAATGAAGTGTCAGACTACACTTTCCACATTGAGCAGGGCTGGTCTTCCTGGAATTCAGAAGCTCTCCTATGAAAGCCCGTAACACCGACTTGCACTGCATTACAGTCGAAAGGTCTGCCTAGTGATTTGAAAATAATTGAAACGCACCACTGCTGCCGAAGCTTGCTGAGTGGTTATGCCCAAGAGCAAAGTAGCCGTGAGAATTTGAAGGAGATGTTGGAGGGAATGGAAGAAGTGCTGGTATACACATCATAGTCATAGAATCAAAGCTGTCGTACCCCACTAATACAGAAAATGTATATGATTCCTTACATTACCATTCCATACCTAGTCCCATCCTCATGTCTGAAGGTCGGGGGCTATGGTGGCATCTAGTACCAGCCTTTTTCATTTCCTCCTCTCTCTGGCTCTACATTGTGTTGAGCTGAGACTTGCAACTCAGTAGTTTGTCGTGGTAAACAGAGTTTAACAGCTCCAACAATGATTTATGGTAAGATTCCCCTCTTCCGTCAAGTGCAGAATATTTATGTTCCCGATACGGACGACCTATGGATATCCCGGGGAAATGTAGCATATATCTAAATCAGAGGCAAGCACCATTTTCGCCACAGTGACACACCATATGCGTTTATTATTAAATGGGTCACTCGCTGGCACTACATTCATTACCGAATATAAATGAATTGAGCATAAATCATTCATACGCATTATTGTAGCTTTTATATCGAATGCTACACTAGATATGCAACTAACCCGCGAGTGGAAGAAGGCGCCTGTAAATATTTCAACGCCAACCAATTAATTTTGGCTGGCTGTCCATTTCTTGATAGCGTAGCTGCAGACAATTGGATTCAAGAGAATAAATTATGCCAGGTAACTGACATAAGGCTTGACAAATGAGTAGCAGATTGATGTAAGGTTTTACTAATCATAATTAATGTCGCAGACGAATCAATAGAAATAAAATCGTCATCTTGATATTGTATGTGAAATGAAAAAAAAGCGCTTCTCAGCGCAAACATCCAACATTGTGAAGAATACCACGTGTCTTTTATATGATTCACACGCAATTAAGCTGCGCTACATTTTTACATCAAAGAATTAATTCTGATAGAAATATTTTACAACATACTTATCAGGCGTTATAATCGTAGGGACGAGATATTCGCAGGGATGTAGTATTTAAAAAGTTTCTAACGTCCCATGCTTTCTAACTACCAAATTATCACAATTAAGTGTCTGTATCACGGTAGTATTATTTTGTCCAAACTCAAAGTAGTTATTCCAATATAAAACACTCGGTCTTAGTGTGTAGCTAAAATACAAGATACAAGTATGTTGAGCATCCATGCTATTCAAAATGAACAACTCACGACAAATAGCTGCAGTATTAATAAAATGCCGGGTGACAAAATGAAACTCACGGAACCATACTATGCTATCACACTACATGCACTTGGGACCGAAAAACTGCCAGAGGGGCCAATATCTAATCAGTTCATTCATTTGACACTTTTTGAGATATCCTATAACTTACCAGCCAATCGCGGTAAACATATTAACTTCCTCGTCAGGAGTAATAATGCCTAAAGCTCTACATAGGCAGACCCTAGTGTACAGTAAACTTTCATTATGGGCTTATGAATTATATCTGGAGACACGAAAGTGTTTTAAACTACTCCCTTAGGGCCTCCCGAAATGAACAAATATCCTCTAGTAATTACGGATCATAGATCTTTATATGTGCATTAAACGTAAGTGCATTTTCAGACAATTTTAATCAGAGTTCGAGAAAAACTTTTTTATATGGAGTTACCATCAATTAAAGACATACAGCCACACAGGCGATATCTAACGAGGATCATCCTATTGAGACCTTTGTTTATGTGTAACAAATATAGATAGTAAGGTACCTGTCAGCAAAGGTTTTAACTATGATGGGTGGGTGGAATAACCATTGAGATGAATTCTGCTTTGTAGGCATCAATAGTTTTTGCATTATTTGTATTGCAGTGTCAGGAAATGATTTGTGTGCTAGCAGAAGAAGGGAATATACTTTAATCAGAGAATTTCGCATCTGGGTAACGCATATGTTTTTCGACTGTAGTATTATTTTTAACAAACTTCAAATGATAACGTGCAAAAGTCACGTGCGTAAACTAGTAACCTTAAGTTTATGTTCATGTTTATCAAGAAACTCCATTATCAAAATAACGTGTGTATACTAATCTTAGTAGAGACCTTAACACCTTATACAAAGGTTAAGATTTAATAACCACAAATACATACAGTTTAAATGACAACTACTTAACAATAACCAAAACCTACTATTACTTAGTTAAACTCAAATATATAATTATGAAAGCTAACAAAAAAGTTGCCGTCACCTTTTCAAGAGGACAGATGGATACGCATACCCCATCAAAAAATGATAAAGTTGTATTTTGACATCATAATCTTCTTACTGACCATCTGATGGTCTAGATTTCGCCTCACTAACATGTATATCCTGACACCGTGTCAAACGTCCGGCAGGCTCTGTCACACATACTGTGTTGTTGTCTTAATTCCAAGACGAAAGAAGGATCTCCCCGTGCCCTTAAAAAAACGATAAAGTTGTATTTTCACACCATTATCTTCTTACTGGCCATCTGATGGCCGAGACTCTGCCTGACCAACATGTTCATCCTGACACCATGTCAAACATTCACCCAGATCCATCCCACATCCGGCAGGCTCTGGTTGACACGCTGTGTTGTCGTCATCTTTTTAAGACGACGGAAGGTCCCCCAGCCCTCGAAAAAATGATAAAGTTGTATTTGGACATCATAATCTTCTTACTGACCATCTGGTGGTCGAGATTCTCCCTCAATAACATGTACATTCTGACACCGTGTCAAGCATTCAGCCAGATCCATCCTACATTAGGCAGGCTCCGGTACACATGCTGTGTCGGCATCGCGTTTCATGATTACCGTTGATCGATCTTAGCGTCGTGATGAATGTAAATGTTATGAAATGTACATCACCCCGGAAACAGTGATGCAATTAATAGTTAGTCTGCTGACAATACCATCAAGGTTGACCTCTTGCGGTGGAGGGAGCTTATCCCTCGTGGCGTCAATCGAGGCCCTTGTAAGGTGTTCTATTACAACTTCGACTTCCAGTGTACAATGGGAATAGACGTTCGATAAAGATGAATAAATTATTATCAAATTTCGAAAGTTGTACATTAACAAAGACATGTAGAAGTCGTTCTTAAGAATAACGTTTTGAGAAATGTCGTCTTAATGACGATGAAGCACAAGTAGTATGGGTATATATTGAATGTACCAGATGTGTCAACCAAGCAGCAGTACTTACATGAAACAGCTTACGCCGTGTGAAGATGAGCGCAACGCCAAAGCACCCACCCTTGCAAGCGCGTCGAAATCTCCCTTCCACTATGAAGAAAACCGCGAAGGCACTTTCTTCTTCTTCAGCTTTCTTGTGGGATTAGGTGCATAGCTCCCGGTGAAGTGCACTCTTCGGCGCTAATATCGGACCTTGATGCTGATCCCTATATATATATCAGGCCTTGACGGATCATCTGTTTAACCTGCCTGCAGATGCAAAGTACACTTTACTGCCGGCGGCATCTACTCTCTTAATACATCATCCGCCTGTCCGCACCAAGGCGTATGAAGCTAATGGCTATAATACCTATGGATCTAGAAAATAATGCATTAGCGGGCTGGCATGATTAGATGGGACGATTAGCCCCGTTGTTTGGACCAACAGCATTAACAAAATCACTCTGTATTCCTTAAGCTACTAACTAATTCAACAACAGCACGCGAGGACGGAAAGGCAATCTCGCTTCGTCGTATTCCCACTCTCAAGACTGTTGGTAGTAAAATGCCATAAACGGCAGGGAGTCACGAACGCTGAACGGCACATTTTTACACTTCTGAGTCATCCTATGTTTGGAAATGTTAAAGTTTCACGTCTGTGATTGTTCCAAAAAGATGTCAATTCCAGTGCGGCTCTTCTGTGGTGTCTTTATTGGTATTAAAACCCTTCCGAGAGGAAGCGTTGCCACATTCTCGGGAGGGGTCGATGATCTGGCATATGGTGTATTGCTTGCCACCCGTTAATAGGTACGTTCGTCGTCTGGTATGCCGGAGCAGTCAAGGAGGTCTCACGTCTTTAAGGCACCACTGAGAACACATTTTATGGATCGTATTGAGATAGATAATTCACATCAGTTACCACATACAACGTTATTTAGGCTGCTTCTTAAATTCGACGCTGCTGTCAAGAAGATGCAATTTTGTACGTATATTTGATGGCATTTCCAATCCAAATGAGAAAGGATGGTAGGTGCATAGGTGGGTCTCTTTCAACGACTTTTCTTGAGGGCAGTCGTTCAATGATCATTAAATGGTGTCACAGAGTGCTGCTGGGTATCATCACTGCACCTTTAAATCCGGGTTGTGGTGATCCTGAAACATGCCAAGACCCAACTCATGCCCGAGATTCATGCTATAAAGGTCTTAATGAATGTAAGATCTGAAAGACGAACTGAAATGTATGGCCATGCCGGCCAGATTACATTTTGTAACTGTATTCCTGCATGTTAAGAGTCGACCAAGCCTATTACAACACTGCAAAGGCACACACATTACAACAAAACTAAGGTTTCTCGAGTCAAGCAGAGTTGGACAATGGAGCGCTGCGTAAAGTTCCATCGACCTGGAAATAACCATCTTATCGACTCATTTTGTTTTTGCCAGATTTGATTAGAAGATTTAATGGCAGTACATGAACCGTTGAACGATCCGTCAATTACCACTAGATTACTCAGGAGGCTGCCAATTAATCTTTGATACTAGGAGATATTCCGATTTACTTTCCAAAGTGTGGCTTGTCCATCATTTGTTTGTGCTTGCACAATAACTCCCCCCCCCCCATTAAAGCATTTCGATTGTGCTCTTGTTCCAGCAGGGGGCTGTGAAATTGCAGGCTACGATTAATCGCTAAGCCCTAAATGAGGTAGACAATTGACTCCTGCCGCTCTTCATTAAAGTATATTGATTTTCGTACGTACACCAACTGCGAAAGAATGATCAAACTTTCATATCCTGCCGACATGCTGACTTTAAGAAATTGGAACTTATGAGACATTTTACAGGAACATTAGAGGTTTGTTTTCAGGTGAGCAATGCGTCATTTAGTCTATAAGTTTTTTGTCATTTAAACGCAAACATCCAAACTGATCATGCCAAAATGATGCGAGAAGCCATTCCGGATGCCAGAGACTGGCAGAGTTTCTACTTGCACCAGGTCTATCAGTTAGAGGTCGGATGTTACTGAAATGGATTTCTTACAACGGAATCTCCCCATGGGTGCTCAGTCAGACAACCATTCTAAATTCATTCTGAACTGCGCAGTAACCTCCTTCCGGCAAGGGTCATCCAATGCCAAGTCTTGTGTAACCCAAGTGCTCCCTGGCGTGCCTCATGGCCGATCATTCACAAATAAAAACTCAAGCAAGTCTAAAAGTTAGCTTTAAGTTGCTTTTTGCACAGTATTTTTCCACAAGATTTTGATATCATGTAGAAATGTATAAACACATGAAATATATTATACAGTCCTCACGTGAAGAATACGTTCTATCCAGGCCGACGTCCTTAAAAGCGTCTGCAATTCTAGCCAAATCCTTGTCATTTATAATTGTTTTGACGCAACCGCTAATGACATCTCGTATGTAAGTTAAGGCTTCTCCCTTTTTCTGGCTATGTCATCAGGTGTTACTGTATGGCAATGTATTGCTGGCTTGATTGGAAATTTTTTTGCCAATCAATTTTTGTCATATTGTTTTTTTTGGGTCATATTGTTATTAGTCCTTTTATTGAATGAAATGAGGAACCATAGTTCTAAAAAGTCTAGAGTCGTGTACATGGGTATACCACCAACCAGATTACCGTTACATACTGGACGTAATGGAAGGAAACTTTACTGTATTTTTATAACCAGCTACATGTATATGTGTTTTAAATGGCAATGCCCTTCAGTCAACACGTTCGAAGCTGATGTGATATCCCAATACGACCATCACTGTCATCCAAGATTTACAAGACTAATTTTTGCGGTTTGTTGATGACTGCTATTGGTTAATAGCGCGACGTTATCGCTTGGGAAGTGCATCGTTGAGATTGAAATGGCCAATAAATGCTATCGGCAACGTAGAAGCACCCTTAAATGTGCACTAAACTAAGTAAGCCAAATAAGCACCAATGTTGGAATGTATTCCCAAGAGGCCAGAAGCTTTGGAACGTCGTGGCGGTACTTTGTCGTATCCTGTGTACGAATGTTGAGGATTATCATTCACCGCATAACGATAAATCTATAAAGAAGCATGACGGTACTCATCGCAGGCAGTGGAATAGCTTACAGGCATAACTGCTAGTTCAGAAGGGAAGCTAAAGGATGACTAACACATCCCTTCTTTTGGTGAATTATTTGCAGGTATCTTCGTCTTCAGAAGAAGAAGACATTTCCCTCAAGCGGTGGATATTCCCTGTTCCATACTTAAAGACAAGGATTTTTTAGGCCTGTAACGGACATGACACAGAAATAAGGATGACAGCCCTCCGAACTACCCAAGTAAACTGATCCCCCTTTTGGCACATTTATCATCTGAACTATGGGAATCAAAATGCTATGTAAGGGTCTCCATTCCTTCACATTGGAACGTACACATAAACAGCACAGAGGATTGCTTTTCTTTGTAGTTTAATGCTAGGTGATACCCCCATTCCACTTGGACGGCGCTCTCATCGCGCTCTCACGGCGACCTCATTTTGGCCAGATCGCCGTGAGAGCACCGACAGCACGGCGAGAGCGCCGTGAGAGCGCCGACAGCGCGGCGAGAGCGCCGTGAGAGCGCCGACAGCGCGGCGAGAGCGCCGTGAGAGCGCCGACAGCGCGGCGAGAGCGCCATGCGCGCCGTCACCTCGGCGATGGTTTTGAACATGCTCAAAACCTTCGCCGTGAGAGCGCCGTGAGAGCGCCCAAGGTGGGATCAAAGGGCCGCAGCGAGCGCTCAAGGATCGCAGCGAGCGCTCTATGAGGATTGAATGGTCTTAACTGTAGTTCAAACAAATTTCATTCTTGAAGTGGTGTATCGTGAATTTCTGGGAATTTTGTGGTCAAATCATAGTTTTGCTCGTGGGTAATGCAAATTGACGAATAACTACAAGTACTTGCTTCCATTCAAATTAAATTCCATCCAAGTTTTATTGTCAGCGGTTCAAAATGTGTTTCAAAATTCTGTGATTTACGTTTCTATTATAACGTAGAATGATAGAATATATTTATTGCAAAAAGTTTACATGTCAGACAACACAGAAAAAACAAGTTGAACATACATATATTACTTAAGACACACACTGAGCGATTACTTTAGACACACACTGAGCGACCGTGCAGCGACTAAAATTGAATCTGTTTTCCCCTTGATTTTATCATTCAAATATGACGCAAGAGGTAAATGTATGACTGAGAAGACAACAAAGCACACAAAACGTAACAAAAATTCGTTTTTTATCTCTGGAATTCGTTGAGTGATCTGTGAAATCTTTAAAAAGTTGCTGACATTTGACGTTTTGGTCGCGCTGAGAGCGCGCAAGGGTCGCCGTAGAGATTCCACTTGAGCACGTTTTCCAGGAGTTCGGAGCTCTCACGGCGCTCTGGACCATTTTAGGTCGCCGTGAGAGCGCGGTGAAAGCGCCGTCCAGGTGGAATGGGGGTATAATGGAGTACACAATCCGACAAGTACGTTAGTTGCGTACAGCCCAAAGCAGGGGGGGGGGGGGTACTTAATGGTATTCAGCGATCCAAACTGTAGGCTTGCTGCCCTTTGTTGCAGCATGAGTAGTGACAGTTTGGGAAAAGGTTGATCGTTTTCATCATTTATGTCAGTCCATCTATTTAGTACAGACTGTGTGTTACATGCAATCGGCTTTTTTTAATGAAAACCATAATCTTGGCCTACGGCTAGAACTGCTTTCTAAACTTTTCCTTAGTAGTAGTGCTTAGTACAAGACACAACAATCTTATACCTTTTTGCACCTTTAACACCTCCCAGACAATTTTTTTCCAAAGTAACCCGTTCAATCCTTGGCAGCAGAAAGGGAATTAACAGCGTCGGCTGTCAAAATACAATAATAAATCATAAGGAATACCATAATCTTAAAAGCCATGAAATCTCAGTAAATACCTCTAAGGCGTTTTGATTAAAGGCAAGACGTAATTCTTGTATTCGTATGCAAGTGCCCTTGAAGGGACATCCCAGTGATGTTTATTGAATACAAACGACATTATTAGTCTAAGGCCGTTCCGTATCTAACGTCGCGCAATTGTTGTAATTGGAAGGGGGTTTGTTTCATCACAGACGAAATCAAATCTATCAAAGTGTCAAAATTCGTTTTTGCCGGAGGCACTGTCGAGCATTTTAAGTTTTCTCGTGTCGTTTGGTGGCAAATCCCATAAGCATTTACTGCATTTCAACTCCGGCAGTGTTGACATGGATTTGTTTTGCCTTAGTGCGTGGCAACAATGCCATAAATCACTGGATTATATGAATTACTGCGTCTACTTGTTTTGGCAAAATGCCAAATTGTTATTCTCTCATCAGTCTGCTTACCCTGACATGAATTTTGAGAGCATGATCTTGCTACATAGTTATAGCAACACCCCGCCCGAAAAAGTATATATATTATTGACAAGTGTATCCAACAAGATCTTTTTTCAGAAGGGTACTTCATGTAATTTACCGCATTGTAATATTTCATACATGCATATTTGTCAGCTTTGACGACCTATAAATCTACATAGCAACTATTACCAGTAACATGTAAGGTAGAATAGGCGGCTTAAATGGTTCATTATTGGGTTTTGATAACAATGATCAATTTTGATAAATAGTGGTAAATATATACCAGTCTGTTTTGAAGAAGACTGCAAAATATCCGTGTGTTGTGTCTGATGTTTATGATTCTGTGTACATTTTAACATTGAAATACGCCACTAGCAATAACCAACTTGGGCAGGACTCCAAAACTTCACACCCGCCGTCCACATCTACCAGACAACCTGGCGGGCCTTACGCGGATTGTTACAACAGAAGACGACTTAGTGGCGTCATGATTTCCGAAAAAGTTCCAAACTTCTACAGTACGTGTACTTAAAACTTCAATGCACATTTGTTGAATACGGATTCTTTTCTTTGAAAAGTAGTGGGTATTGTCACTATTACTTATGAGTGGAAAATTTGTGGGAATAAAGTGCAGTGCACAGACGCCCTGCCGATGTATGTGAATTGTCTGGTGGTAGTTCCAAAATGGTTTAAAGGAACAATATGCATGGATTTTAAATAGTGAGCCTATTAAAGTAGTAGGAAGGTATTGAGTTTACCTTACGACTCAGAACTGCTGTAATTTGGCGTTCATGTTAAAAAATTGCAGTAGAACGTAGCGTTATACCTTCATTTTATGGTGAATCTTAAAAACTTCCACAGATATAGTGGTATTGTCCTCTTTGGAATTATGATATTTTCGACCACAGCGAGAGATTATGGGCCCATTTGAGGTGCTGATCATTTAGTCTTAACAACTCTATGGTAAGTCATAACAGACGTCATTTCCATTTCAGTCATGGATGATGGGCCCCAGATAACACGCTTTAACTTAAATAGCACGTCATGTTCATTTATGTGCGGAAGTTTTATTCCACCACCAATGACTGACCAGTATAAGCAAATCCCGTAGCCACAAGCATATTCCGTTGCACCTAAACTTGAGACCTGCAGTGTATGAATAAGTCATATTGCGTAGTGTGCCGGTATTAGTGCGAACCCTGAACGAGTGATTCTGCAGTTAGCGCTAAGTCCACATAAGCCCCAAAAGTGGACGTTCTATAATGTAAATTGCAGGTTTGAGTGCAAATTAAGCCGTCGACACTTTGGGTATTTTCTTAAATCGGTCAGACTTCCTTCCAAGATTTACCAACTGGCCTGAAGTGCACATGACTAGATTAAAAATATATAGGGGTCTGGAAAAGTTAGTAGAATTGTATAGTCAGGCTAGGAATAGTCCTTGCCTGACGCCTGGTATACAGCCACGATGTTATCAGGATGATGACAAGCGTCAAACGCAGCTGATACATTACAATTGATTGAATATGCCGGCCTACTGAACAATGCATGGATATGACAACATAATATTATATGATTAACAGCTACATTAGGTTGATAACACTAAGACTATCCACTGATGACACACTCAGGCATATACTACTAGGAAGATAAGACCGAACAAGCTACGTAGGTATACGTATGAGTGGCTGGAAAATAATGGCGGGAACTATAGGGTGGGGGCAGCATGCTGAGATGAAATGGATGGGAATTAATGAGCAAACCTGTCGGCCACCACGATAGCCAATAATCATACAAGTTTCAATTCAAAACGCCAATCATACTAACCTAGCACCATTAAACGTAGACTAAGAACTTGAGCACCAAAACACAATGAAAGACCTAAACACTGAGCTAAATAGCAGCGCACCACATCGCGTCACGAATAGCCTCGACGCCACCGAATTCCACGACACAGGTGATCGATCGACGTGTGCTGGCAAGACCACTTATCCATCCGCAAACATGATGGGACATGAACAATTAACACTCTTGGAAATAAGATAAAGATTAAGTTGGACATAAACTTGGAATACTCATTTTTGGAATGCACGACAGGAAGCAAACAAGAAAATAATCGATACCTTGATTTTGTATCAACTGTCGGGTGTAGCGTGCTATTTTCTGTTCGCGCATCAATATTGTCCCTGGATAGTAGTGCGACAGGCTGTCGCAAAAGTTCAGGGGTCATGAGGGTCTGTATGGCCTGTTCCGTGAGGTGGTTCAAAAGTTGAAAAAAAAAATTGCATGTAAGCCACCAGGACGAGGCACCCGACTTTTTTTAGCACAAAGCATAGTCAGTCTATCTGAATTAGCTGTGAAACGTAGCTGACCTCAGCAGACCACTTTACCTTACTAATAGGGTAATCCGAATATCCGCATGCACACCCAAAGTTCTAGGCCTTCTGTCGTCTATGGAATTCATAAGATTTTTAGTGTTGCTGTTATCGTCGTCATTGGTGTCCACAGGTACCTCGCCAGTTGACTGGTTTATGTTGTTATTCTAGATAATAGTATGGTTTGTGTTCTAAATCGATGCAAGCGGGGTAAAACGGTGTTCATAATGGCCGAGCTTGTCTTTTTAGTCTCAGGTCAGTCCCCCTCTACATTTCCTGCTGTGAAAAGGTAAACAATCCTACCTTATGCTCGTGGGTCTGCAGAATCCTTCTCTCGTATCGGAACCGAACTAGGACCCTAACTAAACTAGCGTGCACGTTCTAACTACGTACTTTAAACACAACCTGTAGGAACTTGTCAAATAACTCAACTGGAACCTTCTGGAAGTTGAACATCCGGGGCCTTGATCAGGGTCTTGACCCCTGACCCCTTAAACTACCTGGTTACCGTGCCATCACTTTATCGCCACTTTCCCCTTCCCAGCTGATGACCCTAGTATGTTCATGTGATGGAGATTGTCTTCGTGTTATCAATACTCCAAATGCATTACACAGGACCCTTAGTACTTGTTATGACGTGTTGTCATGAACAGACGTTAACGTTGTTTGGTAGCCCTGGGTTTATTATGTCATAGCCTTTTATATGTCGGCTACATGTTTTGGATGTTAGATCAGGCCCCATGACCATTTTAAAGCAGAACCAAGATTATGCACTAGAACTATCTCCTGACCTAATCTGCTGTGATAAATCTGGTGCAATGGCGAAAGAACGAAGATCAACTCGATCCTTTTGAACTTTTTTTGCTTGCTAAGGCATAAAATCCAAATTACTCAAGGCATAAAATCCAAATTACTCAGTGTGTGTTATACTTATAGTCTAAGCTAGAAATTAATGGGATATGCTAGAAGTCAATTTCTTTCGACGACCTTTTATCACGGCAGTGCAAGGAGACGAGTAGAGCAATTGCAGTACGGAACTGTCAGTAATTCCGATACTACAGTCTAGGCACTAGCTAGGCCTTCACCCTCTGTATTAATCGATTTTACACATGCTTTTGACACGAGTACTGACCAAGGCTGACTATTGCTGACCCTTAAGCCTTGCAGACCCATGTTATCAGATGGAGTTTATGCTTGACCATCCGTAGTTGCCTGGAGGATAGATTCAAGAAAGTAAACCCCTGGCAGGTGTCCCACATGGAGGCTATCTGACATGTTAGGTGCTATCAAGAAGTACGGGCTGTCCATTTTTTAGACTAGATCGTAATGAATATCATTGGTCTGGCTTTTTCCCTAATAGAGATTTTATAAGACAAAATAAATGTCTGTTTTAACATTAAACATTCTCATATCATGTACTCATGAACAATTACAAAAAACGGGTAATCTAAAGTAACCACAACCTTTACCAGGTATACCACGCAAGAACTACAAACCTTTTAAAGATAAAATGCAGATTAATCTTAGTGGTGTGTGTCACACCGGGTTGCCTCACGTCATCGTTGGTAACGCTTTTGGGGTAGACATGTCAGTGAGGTTATCAGTTCTCAAATGACACTCAATGATCCTGACTGTTTTGATGTTGGAGAGCTATAGACGGACAGCGACAGTTTCAACTTAAGAAAGCAAAGAAATCAAAGAGAAATTAGCCCCAACAAGCTAATATATAAATTACAACAATAATAAGAGCTCTTACCTCAGCCGGACGATACTGTGTTAGTCAATACATATTGCATGGTAGATACGGCACATGCCCACGTCTTGCCAAATAACATTTTTTGGTAACTTTCCAATCTTAGGCAGTAAGTGTTGAATCGAGTTTTTATCTCCCGCCCCATTCCGTCTGCATCTGGTGTTATAGTTTCATTTTATCGACCGTTTCTCAATATTCTGCATTCTGAGCAATTCTACATGACTGACCTTTTACCCCCACAGCTGATCAGCCAACCATCTTCTATTCTCTCCTCGACCTAATGAGAGTGCCATATCGAACCTGACAATGACGACTCTCCTGCACATGGTGGGCGACAGGTGCAGCTGATTGACATTCAGGTTTGCAGCTTCGTTTTTGCATTTTGCTGCAATGCAACCTCAACCTTCTATTTGATTCAGTGTCTCGCTGTTATATCAGACACGTAAGAAATGATGAACGAATCCCGGACCTTTGTTAGGAAAGAGGGGAACATCCCTCTTGACTAATTATTCTACATGACGTTGTACTTACAAGGTATGCTTGTTATTATAATTCGTACTTGCACTTCCTATAATTCACTTGTCCAGCAAATTAGGACCCTGCAAGGAACGTGTTATGATAAGTCGTACCTACACTTCCTATAATTTACTTGTCGACCCTGCCAGGCATACATAAGTCATATTTGTAGTGTGATGCCATTAAGTGGAAACCTAAACGAGTAATTTTGCCGCCAGTGGCGAGTCCGCAGAAGCCCCACGGGTAGCAGGTCTATTTGAAAATTGCAGGTATGAGTGCACTTAGATCCCTTTACACTTTGAGCATTTTCTTTATTCGCTCAGGCGACTTCCAGGACTTCCCTACTTGCCTAAAGTGCACATGACTAGATTATGGTCTTTGACTATGAAGCAAAATTATCACTCATGTAAGAGAATTTCAATGCCACGTTGAGGGTGACTTTGAAGTATGCACACATCGCCTATTCTTGTCATCAGATATCATATTATCTAAATAGTAATGAACATATATATCTATCAAATAGATATAACTTAACTTTGAACATCATTTCGTGTATTGATCCTATTGCGTCCTTTCGTGACCCAGTTAACACAGTCTTGCTCTTCGCACGAGCGTGAAAGTCAGGTTAACATATTTGGAATATTCAGTAAAATTTGCATAAAATGCCTCTTCAGAAACGCGATGCCATGGCAACACGAAAAATGATAAACTTATACTTTTATCATAGCATTGTTGCCAACTAAATTTTAGGAAAAGTCACCAAGTTTGGTTGTCCTACCATACGTCGTTTGACAGTTATACGATGTCAAAGTTGGCGCGGGCATGCACTTTTACCCCCCCCCTGTCTAGACATAATTTCGTCTATTGATCCCATTGCGTCCTTTTGCGACCCAGTCAACACAGTCTTGCCCTTCGCACGAGCGTGAAAGTCAGGTTCACATATTTGCAATATTCAGTTTGTAAATGTAATGATTTGACAACTTAGATTTTAAATTCTTCTCATCAACAAGTTGCTTCCTCACGCGAAGCGCATGTCACCGGGCACTCGATCGCTGCATTTGCGGTACGGTTAATTCTGCTAAATTCCTTTGTATCGTTTTTCTGTGATCTGACGTCGTTTGTCTAAATTTAGCTCCAGCCTTTTCCATCTGGGGTCCAATTTGACGCAGTGAGGCTGATGACAGAGGTCGACTCGCAGGTCTCTAAAGTGTCGCCATTGGCCTTCTTCGTCTGCTATCCACTCAGGGGAAACAGCCTTCCTTGAACCACCCTCTACTTCAAATATAATTTTTCACTCCCTCAACGTTTACGATGTCAGACTTCTGGCGTGTGCGGTTGAAGTCAAAAAATAGCCTTGCATAACGGGTACACTGAAAACATACACGGCTTGAATTAAGTTGGAAATAAGTGAAAACAAAACGAAACACAGAAAATAAGAATAAAGAATTTGCTGCCAATAATATCTTAGTAAGGTAAATCAAAGTGATATTTCCTATGCATAGATACATAGTATCAAGCTTAAGTCAAGTCAAGGCCTTCATTTTTCGTTGAATGCTTGTTCTGCCACACAGGACGAAGTTTGTGAGCTTTATAAATTTCAATAGATTAATGAATAAAAAGCTCTTAGTATGTTTTGGTCATTGAACCATGCCACTTGCATAACTTAACTTATTTCAGTGCGACTCTTTTGGGCATTGGTGTCAAAACAAAGTACTGTCTAAAAATAGTTTTAAAAAAATACCTGGTGACCTCACCATGACCTTCATTATTTGCACCCCCTAGGTTCAGGAATGCTTCTTTAAACCTGATATTCAGATAATTACTTAGGGCCGTTTGACTTGGCAACTCTTAAAACAGCTTGTGCCCTTACCACCATAAGAACGTGTTGACATGACCAATGGTGAGCCATTCTACACAGGGTAGAAGATAACATACATTACCGTCCTTTTCGTGTGAATCGGTATGAATAATTGTACTCATCACTGGGCCCTCAATGTATAAGTTCCCCAGATACAGCCGATTTGGGGCTATACCAGCTTTATAGATTCCAGATCTGGCAGATTTTAAAAATCAAAATTTCACATTTGCCCAAAATGCCAATTTGGTAATTGGTTTAGTTCACATCGTTAAAGTTGGTTTATCGAGATTGTTAATTTTGTGCGCATCCCATATCTAAGATCAGGTAGCTTGTAAAATTATGTCTTTCAATATCTTTTACGATGTAATCTGTTGTGTTCTGGGAGCGCAGATTGAATTTACCCGTATTTGCACGGATTGAGTTATTCCATGTCTTCCTTGGGGGTATACGTAGATTCGCTACCCGTATCATATACAACATTAATCATACGGCACATGTCCTTACTTGACTCCATCGTAGGAAGGGGGGCAATTGAGTACACTGGTATGGTCGTATCATATCATCATCCCCGGTGCAATGCATATTTCACAAGCAGTGTTATGTAATAGTGAATAGGATGCTTGGGGTGTTGATCCAAATGCCTGGGAGGCTATGTGCCCTTCATCTGACCTTGGCACCCTCTGCTAGAAGCTGAAACCGTCTTCATGTTCCGGGGCTATCATCTACAAAGTAATCAAGCAGTGGAACTTGAGCCAAAACTGCGTCAGTGGGATCAAACTTTAGCACTGTAATTCACTTCTCCAACTTCTTATCGCAATGCACGAAAATTAGTATTTCAAAAGATAGGACTCTAATGTGTGTATGTGAAGCCTTGCTTTGATGTAGCGTGTTCAAGAAAAATAACCCGTTGGCTTCAAAACCAAGTTGCCATTCATGCTTGCACAGCTCAACCAATCTGATCACGGAGCCTGCGGGGTGTTCAATAGTGTTGAGATCTGGGCTGCCGGAAGGCAAGGCCACTCTATCCTCTGTATTCCTGCATCCTTGTGGGAGTCTGAAATGACTCTCATTCTGTGTGGACGGCACGTGCACTGCCATCTTGCAGAATGGCCCTCGGTCACATATTGCAACGATTTGGATCTAGGAAATGTAACTAGGTGGAGAATGGTGTCCCTATATATTGACGCATTGAGGTTGTCTGGGATGATTAACCTGTTTTTTTCCACTGGCATCTATACCATCCCACACCATGACGATGACTTTAACAAATTTAATCAGTCTGTGTGTGCAACAGTCGGCATGCATTTAGGGTTCTCCTCGCTGTCTCCACACTTTGATTTATCCATCCAACAGTCGAAGGGTGAATTTACTCCTATCTGTCGATGTGAACCTATCATTCCTCCACACACTGTTCCATTCACAATGCGGACGAGTCCATTGCAAACGAGCTTGGCACTGAGCTGAGTGTTCGACACTAGCAGGGAAAGTTTGGCACTTTTTTTCTACAACCCACTCGCGTAAGCAGGCCTGGTGCTCGCTCCATGAGATTAAAATCATAATGAGCTAGGTATCATAGGAAAATGACATTACACAAGCTTTTCAATAATATATGATACATGAAAGTTTTAAAACTTGTTGTGCTAAGTTTGTATATTCTGCATAAATGAGAAGCATGGTCTTGTTGGAGAAGCTTTAGTTATCAGAAAAAGCATATACATCAGTCCTTTATAGTTTTACTTAATAAAGTATATGTTGGCTTCTCATAAATTGACGAAACAAGTTGTTGAAAGAACTTCGAAAGTTTACTTTCTGATATGTTAATCCATGGCTGTTGTGCTTGAGTTTTAGATAACCTAATGAACAAGTAGTGATTACAAAACGATTGATGATTACAAAACTATGGAAAAATTCAATACAAATCATGTTTTTCAATACCGATCAATATTGTTTGACCACTTATTCGACCGTCCACTTGGAAATTGGGCACTTTGGTCAGAAGCCATTAAAGACAATTGTTTAGTCAAACACGGAAGCCACTACAGTTGGCCATCTGCAGCTAGGTGTGAAGGCTGTTGTAGTGTCATACTTTGGGGGTGGGCCGTTTCTCGGATTCTGCCAGTACACTGTAGGTGTGATCATCCTCAGCCGCTGAAAATAAGGGATATACAATTGAAATAATGATAACAAATAGAATCCGGTGTAAACTACAAATGGATAAGAAAAAATCGACGTTCTCTTACCTCCCTGAAATATTCTTGTAAATTTCGTGACAAAACATATCACAACGACGTACATTTCACACATTATATGTTTTATTCTCGGGCGCATGCCATCCTTGGGTTTTTAAACTTTTGTCCATGTGCCAAAGTTCGCGTTCTACCAGCCTGTCGAACAAACTTGGATCCGTTCAAACGGGAACAAACGGGAACAAACTTGAAAACACATCAAGACAAACAAACAAACAAACAGACATAATGGCAATACCTTCTGAAGCAGAGATGAAGATGACGTAGTTGGACGGAAAGAGCCCCACCCTGCCTGCCGTGAGACCCAGGCACCAATCGCCAGCTTCTCCTTCTAGTACTTCAATCACATCTCCCGCTTCCAGACGTAACTCGTTATCGTCTCTTGGTTTGTAATCATACATAGCCCTGGCGTATCTTCTTTCTACGAAATGTCGTTAAAGATACTTAATCTTTAGGGCTACGTAGACTAATAGACTATATCTGTATCTCATTACCTACTTTAAGACTTGGAGCTTTTTGCCATGCCATCATATGCATTTACGTGACGAGTGTTCGAATCAGGAATTCGTAATTATCGTAAATACTAACTTCTATTGCAAACTTTCTGTGGGTAATAACGAATGCTTACATGCATCTTCGTACCTTGTGTGTTTTTCCGCAACGTGTCAATTCCATTTTGATCCGCCGGGTGGTATTCTGGTTTGTCTGGGCGGAAAGTAATATCACAACATTGGAGAATGGTACGATAAACCACTGCCACCAAATATGGGTTAAACAAAGCTTAAGTGGAAAACGGCTGTTACATGTATATGATGCATACATATGCATGTTTTGATTTGCAACATTATCAAAGGGTGTATGGTATGATTGAATCCTAACAAATCTATTTCTATCAATATTGCAAGAGCAATTATCATTCACAGGAACATTATGATAAATGCTAATGGCCTCGCCCTTCTTAGATTGCATTATCGCATTCTCACTTTTATTGCTTTACACCAAAAATAGGGTTAACGAATTTTGATTTCAATGATTGTGCCATTGTAATGCCATTTATTTCCAAAGACACTTGTTTAACGAATTCCATTCAGAAGACTGGGCACTACGTTATCCAAGGTGGCAAAGTAAAGCTTACTATATACACTTATTACAATTCATAATCCTCTTCCAAGGTCCTTTAAGTAATCGGATGCTCTCTGGTCGTTTTTGCTAATTACTACCTTCTGATTTCCATATCACACTCCACACTCCAAAATTGCCAAGCCTCCCATTGTCCTCTATTCCCCGCGGTGGGCTCCATAACAGCGAAATTACCATACAGGGAAAATAACCCATTTAGCTGAGCTCACTTGGCTCCTTGCTGCAAAATACCTGAACTATCGGCTTCGTCCCGGTCATTTTCTTTCCACCTAAGGGCGGTTATCTCTTTCCAAAGGAATTCTCCCGTGTAGTCTACGATATGTAGAAATCAAGAAATGATAATTAAGCTATAAGCTCTACAGGAGATCTGTACCTGGTGATACTGAATGTCTCCGGGGGTCTTGACCCTCATTTTTACTAGGTGCAGCGGGATCTCGTCTTGATCCGATGTCGTAGTAAAAGGCGAACTTCTTCCTTTCGTCTTGTTTCCGACGCCTCCTCAAGACGTATCCGAGAAGGCAGATACAGATAAGGAACCACAGGCCGCCTGCTGTGGCACCAATAACTATGGCTAGAGCTGTAGCGGTGATTTCCTTTTGAATGCCTGTGTGAACAAAATTTGAATGGGGACAAATTTCTGTTGGACACCATGCCTTTGATTGAACCTCAAGCAACTGTTAGTTGTACTCCAGACTTTTTTCGAAGATATGTGAACAAAGTTATCTGGTAACAATTCCATTCCAACAGCCTTCAAGATAATTTTTACATTTCTGTTTGACACCATGCCTGTGATTAAGCCTCAAATGATTGACAAAGAACTCTTTCATAGCCCCGGGCGCGTTCTTTTCTCTTAACACTCACGTTATTTATACCAACGTCCGTCAAAGTAAGGTACTGAAGAGAATTAAATGATAAGGCTCTCGCAATAAACCAAGATAGGTATCGCACAAGAGTCATGAATACATACAGAATATCTAGATTGAATATTGAGTCTGTGCATGATCACCGAGAACTACAAACTACATAGTAGGAATAATTTTTCAAGTGTCAATTATGTTATATCTAAACTGTACGTACCCGTCACAGAGAGCTTTGTTGTCCGGACCTGTCTCTGTCCCACGCCGTTAGTTGTTGTGCATGAGTACGTTCCACTGTCGTTAGTTTCTACACTGTTCAGGACAAGGGAGCTGGTACGGACATCGCCGGACAAGACGTAAGAATTGGCCCTTAAAAGTCTTCCGTTTTTAGACCACGTGATGTTCGGAGTTGGGTTGCCATCGGCCACACATTGAAAAGTCACGTGGTCGGAAACGCTAACGTCCATAGAGTCCGAGATGCTAATAATCGACGCAGGATCTGTGAAATATGCATTAATATTAGTAGTAGTACCTGTAAGCAAGTAATAATCACATTTCGGCTTCATTATTTTTGATACCATTCACTAATGAGTAATAAGTATAGTTTATGGACAAGCAAACTGCCCCATACAAATCTGCCAACTTGTTTTACCATGTCTTAAAGTATCAGCAGATGGTATATGTTCGTTTCAACACCTCCTACTTGTTTTTGTCTTACTAATCACATACAGCTTTCCTCAAAGAAACCGATAACATCAGAATCACCACCGTGGAGCCGGAAAGTAAGACTTCTACACCCAAGAGATGAAAGCGACTATTTTATCAGATCTTGGCATCAGTGAATGACCCAAACAAATGGAGTACTCAGAAACGAGATCGATAAGATGTGAGCCTTCAATAAGGACGAGAACTCTTCTTCATCCGGAAAATGGGTGCCGAAGCCCGTTTTATTACTCGCCAGAGGTCCAAGACGTAAAACAGGTGGGGCCAATTGTCGGTTAATGATCCCTGCAATGGACTGAATGGAGAATTTCTGATTTAAAACAAGATATGCCCTCGGCCTTTTAGTAATAACAAGCGCCTAAACGGGGCTTTTAGCGTTATAAATGGTCAGTTAGATGAGAGCGAGCGTAAAAGAACTGAGATTATGTTACTTCAATATGCCATATAAGTAAGCCGTTTCTTCCATTACTGCACATCAGCGACACATTACTGTCACTAGATTCTGCTCTTCAATATATGATATTGGAGGAGAAAAAATGATCTTGCCAGGATTCTACTTTACAACCCCCCTTTTTATCACGACATGGGATTGGTATTGGCACTTATAACGCACCAGTAAAAACTCACATTGCACTCTAACCAGCATACTTTCAGCAGCTGGCCGGACGGGGTGTTGTACAAAACAGGTGTACAGCCCTGCATCAGCTCTCGTCACGCGGCGGATGACTAAAGATGGTGACTTTGCATTTCCGCCGGAGTACTTCCCCTTGTAGCCGTTAGCTTCGATTCTTCCGCCGTCTTTTTCCCAGTGAAGTGATGTAATGTTGGGTTTAGCGTCTCTCACAGTACACATCAGAAAAACAGTCTTTCCCCACGTCGTGATGTATGGATTGCTCGGTCCAACCTCTAGCTTTGGTGGGACTGAAATAAATATTTGAAAGAAAACTCTTAAAGTTGGTAAAATGTGAACAATACATTCAAAATTTATTGCATGCAAAAACATGGCAAGTACAAACAACACATATCATAATGATAAATGCAGTGCTATTAAGAGCCACATCCAATATTATGCTACATTCTAAAATGTACTTGGTGCTAGTATTGTTAGGTTTGATTTCTTCTTTTAAAGCAGTCTCAGACGAATATACCCACTTCTTTTATAATTTGTAGGTTCTTCAATTTTAATAGAAGAGTTGTTTTCTAATGGTCAGGAATAATGGGAAAGAAAGTGTATAAGAGATTCAATTGATTTCGATAGCTCAAAGTACATCATGACTGCAATCATCATAATCTGATTTACCAGCGTCACGGTTTGCCCTCCTTCTGTGCGAGTTCTCTCGTTTCCTTTAATTTGAAACTAGAAATCACATTGCTTGAGACCACTAATGATATCAAGTGCAAATTACCATCGATTGTTTCCTTCCTTGCCCATGGTCTGCCAAGTTCTATGCAATAAAACCAATAAACTCATTACAAAATAAAGCAAATACACTGAAGAAAAATTGCTATTGATCGTAAAGAAAACCCATTAGGAAAGTCCATTCGAGTGTTTATAATGATTTGTCATCTTCGCTAAGTCAAGTACAATCGAATGATTAGAAACTAACCATGTAGATCCAGGCGGATGAATTTTTCGTCGGTGCCTCGTTCGTCGGTCATGATTGACAGGGCGTACATCCCCTCGTCATCCGCCGTCGTACGATCAATCCGCAGGGATGCTTGTCCCACCAACTGGGCTCTTGCCTTATAGACGCCATAAGCACGTCTTATGTTTAAGTCAGGAACATAAGAGAAGACACTTTGTCTCTGCTGGGATGTGCTGTCTATGTCAACTTTGTGCCATATGATTGAAATCACTCTGTAACTGGTGGAGTACTTTGCAGGTAAAGTTGTGGTATCACCCAATGTCGCTTTCACAACGTCCGGAAGGTTTATTGATACAGCATTCTCCGCCTCACAATCTGAAACAAGAAAATAAGTTTATTTTATTTTAGCATATTATAAACATTGAAATTACTTGCGAGATACGAAGGTCAGGTAATCTTGAGACAAAATGAGCGATTCTATGCTACTAGTGTGGCTGTGTGGTGCTCTGTTCAATATTAACATCTTCTCATCCAGGTAATCAGATACTCAAGGTAACCTATACTCAAGGAACTGAATGGATTTTGAAAACGGTTAGACGTTTCACTTTCCGGTGGCATATATTGTGTCTTCATACTTTTTGGTTAAAACTTGGTTAAAACTTGCTTAACGCTAGGTTTTGGTTCTGTCACTGACAAAAAGGTAGTGAACCTCTGACTGTTTGCAAGTTGCTTGAGTAACTAACTTTGCAATTTTGAGACTAATATCAGGAGATTTCTCATGATTAAGATACAATTTTTTGTTGTGCCCACCTGGAACAATCTTTGTTTAGTAACTTATAGCTATGTAGCTTGCAGGAAAGTTTTATCTTCAATACTAATACATGTGTCATTATATCATTGAATTATTATATTTTTAGAAGATTTCTACATGTCAGGCAAATCGTTACAAAATGGACTACCTGGAAAGACACCTAGTTTGTTTAGTTTACTTAGGATATTCATAAGTAATGTATATATATATATATATATATATATATATATATATATATATATATATATATATATATATATATATATATATATATATTTTGTATTATTAAATACATTTAAAATTACGGATATTCACATAGCTCTACGTTGATTAACTTTTAATGAAAGTACAACTAATTGAGGTTACACAATTACTTAGCAAACCAAACGTCGATTACTTATTAGGCGTTGACAAGTAGTAACATAAAGGCCACGGTTACCGCTGAGTGCCCACGTTCGTAAGCCAATCAGAACGCCTCTCTGGGTTGGTAACAGAGGGGTGGAAGAAAATCACCCTGTGGAGCGGCACATCAATGTGCCTAATAGCTCGTAAAATTAAAACTATGGGGAGGGAATAAATGCTTTGCATTTCTAGTTATGAATCCGGTGTGACAGGAAGATGCTCAGGTTTTAAAACTGATATACCATTTCTCACGTGAGGTAGACGGCAAATCTTCCCCGTACATGTCATCAGCCATTATAATATTAATGTTTTAGGACGACCCAACATTCGAGACGACAATGTACCTGAAATTCGAAGCCCCCTGGTGCAACGCTATACAAATGTACAAGCTATCAATAAATATTGTACATCGGCTTATAATAATCACACCAATACATTCCATTTGAAAAGTCAATAGTATATCTGTGAAATAATCATGATAATTGCCCTTTAAAGTATCTATTGGAAAAGTTTTTATCCAATTTCAACACCGTGATAAGTGTAACAGAAAGCATGTTTTGTTATAAGAGTAGAATCGTATCTTCCTTACTGTGTTCTACATACTGTGTTCATCATATTCACACGTTTAAAGCAAGAGGTGGTAAAGCGGCGAGTTTACGATGGTACATTTCATAAAGACTTGGCATAAAGGTTAATAGCACCGTTAGCGCAGTATAACATGGCTGTAAACGCCATTATTCTGAATCTATATTACAGAAATTACCTCAGTTATCATGGAAATTGCAGATTAACGAAATGAAACACCTCAGTTGTGGCTTAATCCACCGTGATTCTGTGATAGCGTTGCGACGTTGACGCCATCGTTTACGACTCTTATACAAGTCCTGTGCTGTAAGTAGTAAAACGGGAAAATTAGGTGTTATCTGACCGAAGACAGACGGCCCGGCGTTACCAGTGCAGCCATCCGTGAATGTCATCTGCGGAGCTTCCCGGTAGTAAAACACGCCCAAAAGTCCGGAACTAGGGACTTAGCATCTAAATGACTGCAATTACGTTCCTTGCTGTGAGAAGGATTTGGGACCAAAAAAGCAATTTGAACTTAAGTTTTGATAAGACGTCATAGAATCTTATGACGTTTAGAAATAGCATTCTAGTAGTCATCTTTGTTTCTCGTTAATCTATTTATGGAAAGCTACACAACTCCCGACCGCTCAACGTCATGTTGACGACCCGTTAGAACTTATCTATCATGTATAAGGAAACTTTATTACCAGGATATAGACATACCCTGTCTCGATTTATGAGTAAGAAATATTATATTTCAGCATTTGACTCTTGGGATGGATATTATTACCAATTTGGACATGTGATATATCTTCAAATCTCGTTTTCATTCTGCTGTAGATCTAAAGATTCTCCAGAGTGCTGAGTAGATTCTGACAACAAATTTTGCTGTTTCGATCATGTTTCTTTTAAAAGAATACTTTCACCTTACGTTTTGTAAAATAAAATAAGCGATACATCTCGGCAACAAAGATCAAAGACACCCAACGGGGATTAATTAGGTTGTTCGAGTCTGCTCAATAATTAAAGAAGAAAGGGTTTCCGGGAACCAAGCTGTGATTAATAAGACACGGCAAACTTTCTTTAGAAGGAGTACCAATCGATTTGCTTCCTACGGTTGATTGACGTATACAAGTATCGATCTGTGTTCTACAATGGAGACCGTCGTCATCAGGACTGCCACAACTATAGTCATTACTTGATGCTCACATATTTCCTCACTGCGTTGCATCTGAATCTAAAAAGGACCCCATTGACTTGACAGGTTGATTCCTTCTTCAACACACGAATTGTTCTAGAACAAGAAAGGCTTCAATGTCGTCGTAAATCACGGAACGGTTGACCGGTACATTTTAAGATATCTAACAGTACTTGTACCATTATGTCGAGTAACCGTCTGCGTCATGCGAGATCGATTCGTCCCAACAAATTGCAAATTGAGAAGCAGAAGACATCTCCGGCACATCAGTCTGAGAAAGAATTTGACAATCTGTCTTACTGCTAGCTTGATGTCATCAGGTCCTTATATCAGGTTCATTATGTGGTTATAGGAAGATCTGTGGTTACTGTACGTGTGGTGTATCACTGGAACTGCTTTGGGCTGTATGAGTCAGTATTTAGCTATATCAATAAAAAAAAAGATATGTACTAACTTATGATCTTTATCTAATAATTAGCCAATAGAATTAATAGTCACAATTGTCAAAATTATGTAGTGTATCACTGGGACTGCTTTGGGCTTCGATTAGTGTTTTCCTTAAGGTTACGGTTAAGGTTTTCCTTCGGGACCAATGCATCACATAGAAAGTGTTCACTGTGTACATGTTCAAAAGCAACATCCAATTATAAGTCGATAGTAGCAATAGCATTTGATTAAACATATATGTACTAACTTTAGATCATTAAATCATAATCAGCCAAAACATCTAATAGTCAGAGGTGTCAGAAGGAGTAGACACGGTCGAACATTCAGGTGAATTCAGTTCTTTAACGTTAAATGGGAATTTTAAGATTCCTTCTTCAATACAGTTACGAGTGTCAATCTAAACTTGGTTGTACACAATTCAACCCCCATTAACATTAGTCCGCCGGGTTACATTAATCCGACACTATGAAAAGCAGTGGGGTTTGCGAAATCTGTAGTGCAGCACTCTCAGTTATGCAAAAAGTTTAGAAATACAGGCGTGCATTGTACTGGGGGGGGGGGTGTTGGGTTGAAGATCTGTAGTTTTTGGCCGTATCTTTTCAGAGTGGTAGAATTGTGTACCATGGTGGAATTATGTTAGTAGTTACACCGTTCAGCACATACAACAGTTGATGGAGAAACTCTCCCGACAGATGATAGTAGAAACACAATTAGCGAGATTTATCGATCGCAGTTCTTGAAGGCTGCTGGGATCTTTTGAACTGGTTCGGGTGACAGCCAGCAGAGTCCACGTAAGGCCGTGAGACATGTCAGTTTGGGAAACAAAGTCGTCCTATTCTATCTAAATGGAAATTGTATTACATGGTGACACTGACGCTTTTCCATCACATAGATGCCACGCTCAGGTGAGGTAGTTGATCCTTGGATTACAAGGCAATAGGCGCTGATGGAACATTTCCAAACGGTGTAGTACTCGACTAACTTCTTTGTCAAGGATGTGAGCTGCATACTGAAGTCGTTGATGCATCCCCAGGTGGCAGCTGCCATGGCGGGTACTTCAATCATATGAATAGGCTTCGGCAGCCAATCGTCTCAAGTGCAATGCTTATGAGAGATAAATTTTCCAGTAGAAAATGACTTTTTACTCTGGGCAATACGACGTAATACAAGCATCAGGAAGTGAGTTGGGCTAATCAAGGTATACGTAGTTGAACTAATGTAATTACGATTCTCTCAATAGCTTTACACAAACGGAATAATATTGCAATGATCAATTGGATTTCCAATGATTGCTATCTAATATTGCTGTTATCGCCATCCGGATTTTCCATAACTATAATCATTGCATCGATATTGTAGCTACCACAGTAATTACGCACAATCCCCAAATGACATAATTTAAGATTTAAGTTTTCAGATTAACTTTTTTGGCAAGCACACTTAGATTTGTTTCGATAACTGAACAATCTTAAAGACCAAAAAGTACAGCAATCCAACGAGGAATTGACGATGAATATCAAACTTTTGATATCTCACCTTCAAGGAAAATCCATTAACAAACCTATTTGGCTATCTCAAGTGAGGTTCACCTTGTGCAGAGATTAGAACGCACATGCCATTTTCCCATGACGTGTGAATGTATTATATCATGGGACTATACTAGCAGCTCAAGTAAAACAACAGTGGCACTGTTGGGACTACAGTTCTAGCTGTTAGCTTTCACAGTTTAATATCAAAGAGGAATAGATTGACCATGATTGGATCTCGTTGACATCTACCACAACAAACTATGATTACAGTACGAAAAAAGAATGTCAATAGCAAACCTCTGTCATAGATGATTTCGTAAAACTAGTCTAGAAATGTGCGGCATAGAAGCTACATGTACGCGTTGTATGTGCAGACGATTTCCCGGTACGTTTTGTACGGAAATGGCATATTGGCCAACTACTGATAGGCTGAACACTGTACATGAAAAATCAATGTAAACCGTCTGTTTGTAAATGCGAATTATTGGCCTAGAATACAACCTGCTGTACTTTTACTTGCGGAGAATGATTTGTAAGGAGACTTACTTCCCAACATCAGATTTCCTGAGATAGTTTATGGTGCATCACAATATGTTATTAATTTCCGTGGAGAACATGAATGCACGTGGGATACAATTAGATCTATCTGTATCAGTAGACATATTGAAGATGCAACATTTATCCCCCTTTCCCATTTTACGCCCCGGTCTCAATCTTATTTAGGTTTCCATCTAGGTTTTCAAATCTCCCTAAAATGTATCCAATTCCAACACTTGTTATCCCTTTTCTGTGACCTTACCTTCTAAGAAGATAGTTCCGATGAGGATCTGGATCAGCAGCATCTTCAACAGTCTTCACACTGGAACGAAAATCATACATGAGATTGGTCACAAGCTTCCGAGCACACGCGCATACGCAGAATTAATTTCTCCCTCTCTTGATTCTCTCGCTGAAATAACTCCATACTCAGTACGCTGGCTTCACGAGGCCTTATCGGAGAAAGTCTCGTGGCTCCAATTGTTAATACAAAACCGCAGCATACGCACCGTGGCTGCTCTCCGCCCTCCTCGTCCTGCTGATAATGACACAGTCAAAGTAACGTAATTGCGTATAACCTAAGAAAGAAATCCCAGGTGGATTCCTGTTGACTGCACTGACTCACAGTGTCTGAATACCGATACAAGTACTCGCTCCCTTTAACCAAATGGCGCACTACCACAAGCCTTCACACACCGATGATTTCCGGCAGTTTCAAGACTGCCCTACGCTGGTGTAGTTTGCATTTATGGTTAAAGGAGATAGAGGAATCATGAGAACACCCAGGTCTTGAATTGGTGGTTTAAAACATTCGTAATTGTTGATATCTTTTAAAAGAAAAGATATGCAAAACATTTACAACCACCATTAATATATACTGGTCAACCTAAATTGCATCTTTAGTTTCTTAGGTTCTTAACAAATGGGTCTGAATTAAAGTTCAGATAAACTATTTTCATTTCCAACATCACATTGGTAATGTTACGTATATGCCAATATCCCTGTATCCACAATGCATATATATTACAACAACACCGGTGCACCACTTCTATTTAGCAGTACTTGAACTGGTATAAAAGGAACATTAAATATTTTTTTTATGTCAGAATACGAGTTTCGGGTGTATTTGAATCGACATGACTGAAAAGGAATGTTGATTAAACAAAATGTTTGAAAGAGAAAGTGCGAGATAGATACATTAATTTTGTCTCGGGTTATTGAAAATATGATGGAAGCTATAAATCTTCTCTACGCAGTGTGACTCATGAAAAATGTGTTGTCATTGATGCGTCGTAAAAGGCAATTAACAATAGATGTTGCCTTCAGGAGTCAAGGATGAACGCACTACGTTCTCCAGAGGGTCTGTCGTTTACGTTTTACTCTTTTATCTATCTATAGTATACGAAAACAACCTAGCACTCGGAATTGACCTTTTTGGGAAAATCGTAGTAGCAACGAGGTCAAGGTTTTATGTAAGACCGATGGAACAGTGGGTTGATGGAAACAGTAGCTTTTTAATACAAATGCAAAATGTATTGGCTTTTAAGTGCCCACCTTGTATATGACTTATTTTGTGTGTAAATCAATATTTCATGTAAGCTGAAAATATCATCTTGAGTTGTCTCCTGTGGCGTTTCTTATCGGCAAAATTTCACAAAAGTATATATCACAGCATATTGCACCTTTAATAGTTTTATCATACGTACGAAAAATGATTAAATCAGATTATCGTTCTGCAGAAAGGTAGACATTTTCTTTAAAAGATTAATACGATATATTTTTTCCATAAATTTAAATGCGTTCTTCATAAGAAATCGTTTAAACATGATATGGTTCAGGAATATAATGACGAAATCTATATCTCACTAATTACTGAGAGGAAATCCTAGCCTGTAGATATACATTCAATGATTCAGATAACGAGTGGACAAAGTGTGTAAATCATAAATAGTATGTCGAGAAATGAATTTGCATATTCATGACCACAGGTACACGGTTTGAAGTGTCGTCCTGGAACTTTTGCTGTTGCTTAAGCTCTAATGTTTTTTTAGATCTAGATCTTCTCATTGTACAACACCTAGATCATTGGAATTGCAATTACGAAAAAAATTCACATACAAAACGCACTTTTGTTAAATTGCAGTTGTGTTATTGGTGATAGACTATCAATGGCCGGACTTAAACATTCCAATATAACCTCAAACTTCTGTCAACTTATGATTTACAAACAGTCCTTTGATTTTAATTCTCGCCTTGAATGATCTATCTTTGTTTAGTTTCTCCTTCCATTTACCGGATGAGGGAATCTTAAAATAAGCTTGGCGCAACAGATTGAAATATGGACGTTTATGTCTAAGGCCCCTTTCCTATCACGTTTATCTTTACAACACTTCACAGCACATGTCATGGGAGACAGATGGTTTTCGTCTTTAAACCGGAAATGGATGACACGTACAATACCTGGCTACTTATCGACACCTTAAAGCTTGAGGAAACTCAGTGGGAAAGCAAGATATAATCAACAGTTGTAACTTGAAGGCCACTAATAAAGTGCAAAGACACCAAAGATAGGCCGGAAACCGGATGCGCACTGACGCAATCTAAGACTTAATGTATGTATGTCGTACTCTTTGCTCTGTGGGGTACCCACAGAAATATCAGGTTAAGAGATTCAAACTTATTGGCAATGATTTCATGATGATGGTTTCAGAATTCCAAATCTAATCAGGGAGGTAAATGCAAAAGTGAGTGAAAGTTGGCAAAATTTCAACAATCTCGGGGTTTATTCTTGATTAGACTAGTAGAAAATGACCCAAGCGGGCATTGTGATTGAAAGATAGGGAGGCAGATATACGACAGATTCAAACGAACTCTTCCGTGAATGTCATCGAGAATATCATTGACGCTGCGGGTGATAAAACGGCCAAGTAGCGCTGAAAGCTCGAAGAATTAGCATCCAAATAAGTACAATTATCTTTTGATGGATTTGTAGCTCCGGAGGGACACTTGTCTTTCAAGGTTAGTTCTAGTTCAATATCAATGAATTAAGGCCTGGAAGTAATTTTAGAAGAAGGGTGGTGACCGGATGAATCTTGAATCCGCTTCTCGGTAACCGATAAAGATACACTGGAGACATATCTTTAAAATGAACTTTCCAACTACATGTAAGATAACATGCAAGAAGTCTCTTTCTTTACTATGTTAAACGTACCGTCATAAGTGTAGCATCGGTATGAACAAAGCGTACATGCAGGCTACTCAACGCGTGCAGAATTTTGAAACTTTAAAAACTGAATAAAGTTTCTTGGGACACACTTGGCAGCCTGCCGGGTTATCAAGAGTTTCGAGCTCTTGCTATCCTCTCTATCTTAATGCATAATGAGGCAGGGAGGTAAGTGCAATATTTTCGTTCGTGCGTATCTGCTACATGTGTATAGGTTTTACAACTGTAACTACAGGGCACGGAAAGTGCTCACATGGGAACACTCTACACACTAGATGGAACAAGTTGTGACCTGGAGGTTGCGACTTCATTCCCTGTGAGAGGGCCCACCCATTCATTGCCCCGATGACATCTATGCCATTACTACATGCCAATTAGGAACACAACGGTTGACCTCTGCTACCAGTCTAACTTTGTGGTATTGTTAAGCTTAACGAGAGCCCTTGATCATCACCCCGTCATCGAAAACTTTCAATCAGTCTAAAGTGGCTAGGCCAATCGAATATGCTGCAAAAGTACTTAGGCATAGGCTACTAATGTATATTGCTGCTTTACACTGACATCACATTTGCTGACGCTGTTGTGGAGACAATTGACCGCATTCAAGCCGTCTGATCTGGCATGTTAAGTAAAAGACAAATTGCCGTTGCAAGACACTGCCAGATTTGAACCTTTCCAAGTCTGCATACAAAGCGTTGTCCCATAGGGAGCTGCTACCTATATCATATTAGCCGATTTGCTTTCATGTCTACTGGAGAATGACTCTCCACTTTTTATTTGTACCTGAGGGTCAAAGATTCGATCGGTTCGACGTCTTCAGATAAATGACGCCTAACAAGTTGTGGCGTCTTGCCTGGGGCAGCAATTAAGGTATATCGACTCAAGGGATCACACTTCAAGGTAAGGCGTAAACGACCATCAGAAGCTGTCATGTGGCATCCGATATATGGCTTGCTCTAAGGTGATAGACAACAGCGTGCTTCGATCGCAAATGCCCACATAACACCAATGAAGCTTTATAAATGTGAGGATTAGACTATATGAATATTTAATTTTTCCTCGTTGGGATTTCGGATGATACAATCAATCAATGTTTGGCGAATTAAATAAGTTGAGACGATGGAAAAACACGGGCCAAACTTTTGTCAAGGTGTTTGATGAATATGTAAAACAAACAAACAAACAAACAAACGAACAAACAAAACAAACGTAAACAATGGAGTTGTCTATAAGCTGAAAATTTAGGCGTTTTGTCTTGAATTGAAAGTCTTAGGGGAATATCTTTCTCGGTAGTTTGCTTGTTTTGTATTACTGATTCAAGGGACGGTAAGCGCAAACAGCGTTCAGCCTGAACTTTTACACACATAAATTTAATCCAGGTGCATTAATACATAATCATAATAAGTATTTGCGAGATTGCACGAAGGCCTGCAGGATAGCGAGTCATGGGAGATTGAGCAAAGTGGTTGCCAGTGGTTCCTCAGCGGTGTCCAAACGACTGAGAGGACCTAGGGGAACACATGGAAGGTCATGAATCATTGCATTACCTCGTGTCAAATGTCGTGGTGCACTAAGTCACGGCCTGGGGTGATGCGTTGTCAGCAATTTGTATGTTTCACCAAGACTCAGGCATGATTTATGGACTTCAACATTGTAACCAATGGGAACATCTATATCTCATCAGCTTTTCTACTGTATTGGAAACGTATGTTTTAGTTATTTTGAAACCTTCATCAAGACGGCCTATCATTCAGTGTATTATTTGCAGCCAACTACTAGTCACCTTACTGAGAAGACCAATGTTTCGAATATGAATGGAATAAGGTTGTAAACGTTTTTCTTTTTACTACGGTCTATTCTATTCAAACGTTTACAAGACAAATGCATCAATGTAAATTTTTTTTTTATAACCGAAAGAAATTGGAGTCAGATGAATCATAATAATTGTGTCATATATGGTATGCGTTTTAAGTCACCATACACCCACATGTAATTTTATGCATGTTGTACGTGACGATAATTCTCTGAGGGCGACAGTCATTTTAGTTCCATTTAAACACCCTATGAAACACCCTATAAAATCTTTTCCCCTGTAATGGGATTTGTGTTGGCAATTTTGACTCTTTGCATCTCACCTTCAAAGGCATCGACTTCCTGTAATTCATGTCGTGGGGTTTTCCTAGTATTATCTGTAAAAGCAACATCACAGTATCTGTGTTTTAGCATTAGCAAAGTCGTAATACCTCTTTTTCTTTCTCAAAAGTGGTTCAGACTGTCATAGTTCACTTTGATCAAAACTGTGGGACAAAATAATGATAATCCAATACGACGCATTTAGTCAAGTCGTACTTAAAGAGAAGCAATCATTCATGATTTATTCCCCCAATTTTGCGCATCCGCATTTTCCACGACTTATACGACATTGCTTTTACCTTAAAGTGTAATAAATTATGTTATTGGTGACAAATTTCGTTCCTCAATGGAAGCCAAAAGTGTTATCCAATCACAAAAGCTGTGCCCGTGAGATGCAAGAAATTCGACTTTGTCAGGAAACCCAGAAAATCGATCGTTACAGTCCTGTAGTAAAGAAATGCAATTCCACGTCTATTACATTTGGCATACAGGTGGTTTTCATACTCTTGCCGTTATGGGCCCTTGGCCCGTATCTTCAGATGGAAAAGACCATGAAGGTTAAATTGCTTTAGAAACTGGATGTGCTGGAATCGTTAAATATGGGTAGAAATATAAATCAGTCGATCGAGTATTCTCCACTTTCATGATGGGGTATCTCTCCATCAACACTCAATGCTGTCTTTTCTCGCAAACTACTAATAAGTATAGGCTTGTCCCCCTCTCCTAAAATATGGCCTTTAACCACCCATCCATACTTAATCGACCAAAACCAATGATGTCCATATAAACTCACCGATGAGATGTGCCCGTTGATGCTCTGGAGACATAACTTTTCGGTCCACTGAGTTTTCCAATGATGTATAGATCCAATAGCTTAAGGCCTCGGAAAATATGCATACGCCGGAAGTATACACCGGAAATACGATAAATTGTAAACTTTTACTACCAAACGATGCTCCAGAAAGATAACACATCACTAATTATACTTGCCATTTTGAGATATTCAATCTGCGTATCTTTTCAGCTGATACACCAGATGTTGTTCGTATATAGATACATGGCGTAGATTGTGATGGCATTTAACTTGAAAATGCTCTGGATGAATATTGTAGACAGGTGTTAGATCAACTGAGAGTACAAATGACGGGAATCAATATCTCTAATAACTGCGATCTACAAAGCATACTGCCTTAGGTTGGCATCGCCATGTCATTGTTTGATGCCTGCTTGGATCTTGTCTTCGCTCATACAAATGACTTTCTAAGATGACAAACAATACGATCTTACAAGGACGCTAATAGTCTTTACCAAAGCCCAAGCCAGACAGTAAAGCAAAGCATGGCACCGTCAATAACACCCCGCAACACCAATTTGCATATCACGTTGAGTCTGCAGATCTGCTGATTACTGTCTGCAAACGTCCTATGGGACAGAATACATTGATTATAGATATCACAAGAAAGTTCGTTATTAAAATAACGTCGCAAGAGGCGTGCATTGCAGCTTATAAAGTGGCAAACTAAAAGGGAATGATATTCCATATACTCTTATCGGTACAAAAGGAATGTCCATAGAAACGAATATCGAATTCCTACCGAAAAAAATGTCCCAGACAGTCATTGTTTAGTTTCCGTGTACAGAGCTTTTTGGAGAAGGCGTCGCTTAGTTGCCCCGGTGTCTCTCACCCCATGACCTGACCTTGACCTGACCTAGAACAGATAGTGGAATAATTGGAAGCCTATTTGATACGGTGGGATGAAAGGGCTCTAGAGTTTTGAATATCTTTAAATTTGATAAGTCAAACACAACGATTTTTTTTGTCTCAAACGCCTACACATTGAGCATATAACACGAGTCTCAAATGTGTTTCAAAGCAAGAGGCTTTTCATCTTATACTTCAACGACCTCTGCACTTGAAAAGTCAGTCTGGGAGTGTTTTATTGTCCACAATAAGCTGCCGAGTAACGCGTGCCAAGAGCAAACCCTGAGAGGATCCAACATCGTGATGGTTGGAAGTGGCGAGAGGCATAACATATATTCTCACTCACGATACTATATAAAAGGTCATTAGCTGTCCTCGCTTAGTTGCTGAAGTTTGTTAACAGGATAATTTCAGAGTAATCATGTTGCGAGAAGACGTCAACGGAGAAGTTTGGGAGTCATAACAATAGACGACGGTACCATGAACAAGACTGTAAAGCTCTCTAGCTCTCCAAGAGAGTTTTAGGCAATTTTAGGCACAGGGCAAAACAGTCATCTTGGCTAACCCTGTACAAGACGTCATACTCAAATCATACACTACAACAAATTCTGGATCTGTACAGAAGAAACGACCAAGGGCCAACGAAGATAGAAGAGCAAATGATGTAATCCAGGATGTTGGCCACTGCGAACGTATTATTCTTTTCGAACGGGGCATTTTAGGTAAGCCTGCCTGTATCTATCTAAGTGTTGCGAAGTTTTCAACAAAAACGAATGATATAGAAGACACATGGCAGGGAACCTAAATTCAAAACACCAAAAACACATTACTGCCAGACAGAAATAACATGATAAGTATATAAGCCCGTAGCCTTCTCGATGGTATCATGGTTTACGTGCTTTACTTTTGAAACTCAATGGCAACATCTGGGATGTTTTACTTTGTTTACTCCTACATGTGTAAATGGAATCTTTTAATTGGTTCTCCTGAGTGCAAGCAATAATTGAGTTGAAGGTAACAGTTTACTCTAATAATGTCACATGATAAGATTTATAGACGGGTCCCTATTGCAATGTCCCAACGCTGCTGGCATGAAATTCAATTACATGCTTATTATGTAGTATGGTTTTTAAATTACACCGACGTTCTAGCCATGTTTTCACGTGTTTAAGGAGTGGTATGCATGATGTATGAGGGTGGCTTGAAGATATTGAGACGTTGTCAAATTTATCTCCTGAGAATGTTAAAAACACAAATATTGATAAATGACCCTTTATTGCCAATTCCTAGTCCATTAAATACTGCACTTCGTCACAACCAGAAAATTGCATCTTCGTCTGGGCAACATATATCGATTGGTAAAAAAGCGGGTATTGTTGTGGAGGCAAGAATACCTACGATATCAAATGAAGAATAGGCAATGGAATCATTGCAAGTGTATATTGATTGTATCGTTTTACCAGAGACAGCTTATTCGTAAAAAAAATGTGGCAGTAACAAAAGACTTTAGATGTATTGAACTTATTTTCAAATGGCGTAATTTGTGATCAATTAATGCTGCCGTTTAGATATGAAATATAACACGTGAGTAAAATTTCAACTTAGATATGGGTGAAGCTTAACTTAGATCGCACAGAGAGCTTTAAAAATGAACGCAATACATCAAACGATTGTCTAAAATTACTCTTAACTTTACACATATAGCCTAGGTTGACATGGTCGTGATGAATAACGTAGTCCATGGTACAAGTAAATGCGTAAAGAAAGCAAACATTTGGGCACTCATTTCCGATAACCGTTACGTAATTCAAATGATTCCTGTCCTGCCTTCGATTTTAAAATCGATTCTCGACCTTTGACCTTTTTTTCAGCGATTGACCATTCGGATTAAGTACAAAGTAAGTCAAGGTAAACACAGTAATCTGCTTACGAGAAGGCACTATGTTAGAGATAACTACGGCTATTTGGCAGGCATTGGAACAATTCGATCAGGATTTCTGCCGTTGTTAACGACGGACAGTACTCGAAAATCTTTGATGAGGCAGGCTTTGAACATGCAGTTCGTTAAGCGAGTTGCTAAAGACGCAGCGCGGATGTAACATTTATACTGTGTAACGAAATTCGTGTCAGAACTAATGACACGCTGTCGAATCAACAGGACAATCTTTACGACATTCATACCACACGACTTGCAACGAAGAACAGCAGCGGCATTCAATTAGGCTATTTTTGTCGTATACGGTAAAACACTTATCAGGATGCATTGCAGGTGTCGTCTAAAATCGAGATAAATGGATACGAATCATAGAAAGTTGCTTACATGTATCACGAACACTTTCCCTTGTGTAAGTGTTTCGTGGATTGTTGGCAACACAATGACGCCACCATTCAATACTATTGGACCTTCTAAAGTTTCAGCTGAATCCGTATTCCAAGCCAGCAGCCCAGCGGCTTTTCAAGGCATTTTCTCACACGGAACCAAGCAAAAATGTCATTCGTAAGTGCAATATTCCTACCACTCCTATCAAGGCAAACTCTGTCCGATAAGATAGATTGATTTCAATGAGGTGCTCTTGCTGCTTTGAAGCAGTACTACTCCATTAGAACTGGAGATGATTTAAGTCGTCGTTCCAATTATAGGACATCGACATATCCGTAAGAAGAATGCTCTGCTGAGAGTACGACCGCGTACGTTTTCAATGCTTGAAAACACACGGTACCCCCCTGTGTATTATGCTAAGTATGCAAGAAAGTCAATCCCTTCCTTAAGCTAGTCATGCATTTGGGCAAGTTTGCTGTGCCAATTTCAATACGTCCCTGACTCTTAACAGAAAACCACAAAACCCCAACGGCAATAAAGCAAGACTCTTGCAGCCTGCTACGCATTCCCTGGGGTTTCAATTTTATTGTTGGCTTTCCCGTCGTAAATATTTAAGTGCTAGGTGATGTATTCATGGTTGCATCTCAATCTTGTCAATCAAGTGTATAAACATTGTATAATCCGCAATTCAGCCGAATTGGCTGCGAGGGATTTATTTTTAATAAACCATTCATCATCATCATTACAGTTTCGTCTCAATTTTATAATCTCCTAGAGAGAAGAGAATGTGTTCTACAACGAGCCAATGTTATTGAAGGTATGCTTATCAATGTAAATGTGAAAACCCTAATATGTTAGTCAAAAGCCTGTGTTGTACCATTGTAACGATATTTGCCGACGGTGGCGATTTTGTGTAACGCATGGTAGAAAAAGATAAGCACTAAAGTTTGTTTTGCTGTCTTGGGACATCGACTGGAAAACTTCTAATGCCGTTCAGAATACTGCAGCACCAACTCTTATTGGAATATCAATGATGTAATGTACTGCAAGTTAATACGCTTGAGGCTCTGTGCATATACGCTTGAACGAGTTTCACACAGATGCATATTCTTGACACAGCTACACCAAATTTTCTATGCAAGGCATATTCCTATGATGAGTCGATGAGATTACCCAGGGTGGCCGTACTAATTGTTCTGGTTAGGAGCAAGCCACATTGGTTTGAGGTTCCGTAATGACAAATTAAGTAATCAATTGCTCGGGTGATATATGAAATAAAAGCCCGACAAAGAAAATGAATGATGGCAACTGAAAAAAATTCAATTAAAGATCCTGCTGGGAGCATAGCACACACGAAACCGCAAATCGCCAGTATATTCACCAGTTGAATATTGGATGGACTCGGTGATAGATCATGCAATGTGGCCACCAAATCATTACAGTGACCTTGCCTGTGGACACTGACCTTTTTTTTCATCATAATTAAACTAGCCAACTTAACATTCGGGACAACTAGAGCACGTTGTTTACCCTTACGTATCTCTAGTGTTTCAGAAATTGTTACATCAGTTCCTAACCCTGAAGGACAAACATGTATAAAGGTAACTCTCGGGCAACCTTACACTGACCACTGCACATCAATTGACATTCATCTACCGCAATCAATTTCTCACCATCGATTAATGTCTCATGTATTTTTAATATTTCAGGTTACTTACACCGAGCTTTTTCGGATGATCACCATAGATGTATAAAAACTCTGTCCCTAATACCTGGCTGTGCACGGTATAGTTAAAGTTAATGAAGTGTCAGACTACACTTTCCACATTGAGCAGGGCTGGTCTTCCTGGAATTCAGAAGCTCTCCTTTGAAAGCCCGGAACACCGACTTGCACTGAATTACAGTCAAAAGGTCTACCTAGTGATTTTAAAATAATTGAAACGCACCACTGCGGCCAGAGCTTGCTGAGTGGTTATGCCCATGAGCAAAGTAGCCGTGAGAATTTGAAGGAGATGTTGGAGGGAATGGAAGAAGTGCTGGTATACACATCATAGAAGCAAAGTTGTCGTAACCCAATAATTAAAAAAAATGTATATGATTCCTTATATTACCATACCATACCTAATCCCATCCTCAAGTCTGAGGGTCGGGGGCTATGGTGGCATCTAGTACCAGCCTTTTTCATTCCCTCCTCTCTCTGGCTCTATAGGATACCTCTTATGATTCCATATATGATATATGATACCATACTGTTAAAATAAAACCGGTGTTATACATAAAACCTATTCCCCAATTGAAAGGTTGATACGCTTCCAACTTTGATATCTTGACATCCGAATAATCCGACAAGATATCTTCAAAGAAGGAGTTGAATTGGAAATGGTAAACCATATACTTACATTATCGGTTTCTTGTGGTATTACAGAAACAAAGCCATTTTACATCACCTATCACAAAGACAGGCCACGCAATGCGTAATACCAAGATACGTTAGAGTACCTTTGATGCGGTGGTGCCTCAGTACGGATTTAGTGAGCCTTGTTGAAGTACCTTTCGTTTTATCCTTTGATGTTGCAACATAAGCAGTTCGCGCCCTGCGTTTTATCGTATATCAACATTAGCGAGTTTCCAGAAGAAGTTTCAAGCTAAAATGGTCCTTTAAGTACCAAGGAAGGGTGGTAAGCGCAGAGTCAGGTTTTCCTGTGCTGGTATATACTCACTCGTAAAAAATGCCTCCTAGAAAGCTACTACTTAAATCAAAGCGGAGAAAAAGTGACCTGAAATAGAAGATGCATTATGCATTAGCGGCAGACATCTATAAGGTAGTGGTAAAGTATCCCTTTCATAAAACAAGGAATAATAAAGTATCCAAATAGATAAAGTAATACTATCCAAATAGATAATCACTAATAGATATAATGATGATCACTAATAAACACAGTAGTTGGCGATAAGTAATAGGCACAAGCTGAAAATGCAGTGGATGATGCTCAATAGCGCCCTTCTAGTATATTACTACAGCAAAGGACCGATTTGATTTCCTTGCCACAAAATGCAGCATCGAAGATCCACGGGCTTTGCTAACGATTTATTATAGAATTCGAGGCTGAAAAATTGCTTACTGGCGTAGTTAGGACTCAATTTTCCTACTATGGTCGACCCTTTCTGTATCCTAGTAGATACATCAGCCTAGAACGACGCTATGCCTGAGGATGAAATGCAATGAAAATTGTAGTTTATTCGTCGAATGACAACGGATGGTCTGGACTAGCTCATAAGTCTAACGGGAGATCAGTTCAAACAGAGGTTACCTTTTCTATAACTTACCCATATCTATTATCTTAACAGATTGTTCAGATACATTTTCGTTCGATCAATAGATGCAACTATGTTCGGCAGACATTTGAATGCAAAATAAAGATATCATGCAAAAAACGTTGTCAACCTAAGGTCAAATTTGAGACCGATTAACGTTTTTTTAATCTATCGTTTTACAGTACCATTAGGCTGGTGGTATATCTTCAGTCTCATTACTATATATTCTTTTATTATGTTAACAATACCTTGAGTACAGCCATGTAAATGTTAAAAGTTCCTATCAGAAGTTAGAAAGATTTATTGATATTGATGCAATAGAATAACTGTTTATATTGATCTTATGTATCATATATTCAAACATCTGTGTTCACACCCATCCCCCCCAGGCCAAACTGGACCTCAGGAAAGAACGGCCAAGGCCGACTGGTCATTCCAGTCTTAATAAAGGATATTGATTTATTGATGTTGTGGCTGTATATACTGATTAAGGAAATATTCTGGAGTTGATTCACACATTTTGTGTTGAGCTGAGACTTGCAACTTAGTAGTGTGTCGTCGTAAACAGAGTGTCGTCGTAATCAACGGCTCCAACAATGATTTATGGTAAGTTTCCCCTCTTCCGTCAAGTGCAGAATATATATGTTCCCGATACGGACGACCTATGGATATCCCGGGGAAATGTAGCATATATCTAAATCAGAGGCAAGCACCATTTTCACCACAGTGACACACCATATGCGTTTATTATGAAATTGGTCACTCTCTGGCACTACATCCATTACCGAATATAAATGAATTGAGCATAAATCATTCATACGCATTACAGTTGCTTTTATATCGAATGCTACACTAGATATGCAACTAACCCGCGAGTGGAAGAAGGGGCCTGTAAATATTTCAACGCCAATCAATTAATTTTGGCTGGCTGTCCATTTCTGGATAGCATAGCGGCAGACAATTGGATTTAAGAGAATAGCTTATGCAAGGGAACTAACATAAGTCTTGCCAAATGAGTAGCAGATTGATGTAAGTTTTTGCTAAACATGATTGATGTCGCAGACGAATCAGTGAAAAGTGAATCTTCATCTTAATATTGTAAGTAGAACTAGAAAAGATTATTCATACGCATGTAAACTGCTCTACAATTTTACATCAAAGAATAGATGTTGATATAGCAATTTTTACAGTATTATCATAAGACGTAAAAATCGTAGGGATGTAGCGTTGTGAAAGTTGCTGTTGTTCCACTCTTTCTAACAACAAAATTATCACTACTCAATGTCTGTATCACGGCAGTATTATTTCGACCTAACTCAAAGTTGTTATTCCAATATGAAACTCTTGGTCTTTGTGTGCAGTTAAAATCGAAACTAATAAAAAACATAAATAAAGCTATGACTCCATCTTTCATGTGTTGTGCTAAAACTTAAAAGATACAAGTATGTTGAGCATCCATGCTATTCAAAACGAACAACTAAAGACAAATAGCTGCAGTATTGATAAACTGCGGGGTGACAAATCTAAACTCACGGAACCGTACTATGCTATTACACCACATGCACTTGGGAACGAAAAACTGCTAGAGAGGCCAATATCTAATCAGTTAATACGTTTGACACTTTTGGAGATATCCTTTAACTTACCAGCCAATCGCGGTAAACATATTAACTTCCTCGTCAGGAGTAATAATGCCTAAAGCTCTACATAGGCAGACCCTAGTGTATAATAAACTTGCATTATGGGCTCATGAATTATATCTAGAGACACGAAAGTGTTTTAAACTACTCCCTTAGGGCCTCCCAAAATGAAAAAAATATCCTATAATAATTACTGATCATAGATCTTTATATGCGCATTAAACATAAGTGCATTTCCAGACAATTTTTAATCAGAGTTCGAGAAAAACTTTTTTCCATCGAGTTACCATCAATTAAAGACCTGCAGCCACACAGGTGATATCTAACGAGGATCATCATATTCAGACCTTTGTGTCTATGTAACAAATATACACTGTAGAATGGTAAGGTATGTGTCAGCAAAGCCTTTTAACTATGATGGGTGGGTGGTATAACCATTGAGATGAATTCTGCTTTGTAGGCTCAGGCATCAACAGTTTTTGCATTATTTGAATTGCATTGTCAGGAAATGATTTGTGTGCAGGTAGAAGAAGGCAATATACTTTAATCAGGGAATTTCGCATCTGGGTAACGCATATGTTTTTCGATTGTAGTCTAATTTTAAACAAATTTCAATTGATAACATGCAAAAGTCACGTGCGTAAGCTAGTAACCTTAAGTTTATGTTCATGTTTATCAAGAAACTCTATTAGTAAAACAACATGTGTATACTAATCTATAACACCGTATACTTTAATATTTGGTGTTATAAAGTTTAAACTTAATAACTACAAATACATACAATTTAAATGACAATTACTTAACAATAACCAAAACCTACTATTATTCCATAAAACTCAAATATATAATTATGAAAGCTAAAAAAAGTTGCCGTCACCTTTTCAAGAGGACAGATGGATACTCATAACCCCTCCAAAAGGCAAAATGATAAAGTTGTATATGGACATCATAATCTTTTTATGACCAACTGATGATGGTCTGGATTTCGCCTCACTAACATGTACCACCTGACACCATGTCACACATTCAACCAGAACCATCCCAAATCCGGCAGGCTCTGTCACACATACTGTGTTGTCGTCTTATTTCCAAGACGAAAGAAGGATCTCCCCCTCCCCCGTGCCCTTCAAAAAACGATTAAGTTGTATTTGGACATTAATCTTCTTACTGACCATCTGGTGGTCGAGATTCCCCCTCACTGACATGTACATCCTGACACCGTGTCAAGCATTCATCCAGATCCACCGGACATCCGGCAGGCTCTAGTAGACATGCTGTGTTGTCGTCATCTCTCTAATACGCCAGAAAGACCCCAAGTCCTCGAAAAAATGATAAAGTTGTAATTGGACATCATAATCTTCTTACTGACCATCTGGTGGTCGACATTCTCCCTCAATAACATGTACATCCTGACACCGTGCCAAACATCCATCCAGAACCATCCTACATCAGGCAGGCTCTGGTACACATGCTGTGTCGGCATCGCGTTTCCTGATTACCGTTGATCGATCTTAACGTCGTAATGAATGTAAATATTATGAAATGTACATTACCCCGGAAACAGTGATGCAATTAATAGTTAGTCTGCTGACAATACCATCAAGGTTGACCTCTTGCAGTGGAGGGAGCTTATCGCTCGTGGCGTCAATCGAGGCCCTTGTAAGGTGTTCTATTTCAACTTCGACTTCCAGTATACAAAGGAATAGACGTTCGATAAAGATGAATAAATTATTATCAAATTTCGAAAGTTGTACATTAACAAAGACATGTAGAAGTCGTTCTTAAGAATAACGTTTTGATAAATGTTGTCTTAATGACAATGAAGCACAAGTAGTATGGGTATATATCAAATGTACCAGATGTATCAACCAAGCAGGAGTACTTACATGAAACAGCTTACGCCGTGTGAAGATGACCGCAACGCCAAAGCACCCACCCTTGCAAGCGCGTCGAAAACTCCCTTCCACTATGAAGAAAACCGCGAAGGCACTTTCTTCTTCTTCAGCTTTCTTGTGGGATTAGGTGCATAGCTCCGGGTGAAGTGCACTCTTTGGTGCTGATATCAGACCTTGGTGCTGATCCCTGTATATATATCAGGCCTTGACGGATCATCTGTTTAACCTGCCTGCAGATGCAAAGTACACTTTACTGCCAGCGGCATCTACTCCCTTAATACATCATCCGCCTGTCCGCACCAACGCGTATGAAGCTAATGGCCATAATACCTATGTGGATCTAGAAAAGAATGCGTGAGCGGGCTGGCATGATTAGATGATGATGACTAGCCCCGTTGTTTGGACCAACAGCATTAACAAAATCATTCTGTATTCCTTAAGCTACTAACTAATTCAACAACAGCGCGTTAGGACGGAAAGGCAATCTCGCTTTGTCGTATTCCTACTCTCACGACTGTTGGCAGTAAGGGTCATAAACGCAGTGGGAGTTACGAGTGCTAAACAGCACATTTTTACACTTCTGAGTCATCCTAATTTTGGAAATCATTCTTAAATTTTCACGTCTGTGATTTGTTCCAAAGGGACGCCAGTGCGGATCTTGTGTGGTATCTCTATTGGTACCCTTTCGAGAGGATGCATTGCCCTATTCTTGGGAGAGGTCGATGATCTGGCATATGGCGTATTGCTTGCTGCCCGTTAATAGGTACTTTCGTCGTCTGGTATGCCTGAACAGTCACGGAGGTCTCACGTCTTCAAGGCACCAATGGGAACACATTTATGGATTGAATTGAGATAGATAATTCGCATCAGTTACCACAGATAACGTCATTTAGACGGCTTCTTAAATTCGACGCTGTCAAGAAGATTTGTACCTATTTGATGGCATGTTCAATCCAAATGAGAAAGGATGGTAGGTGCATTGGTTGGTCTCTTTCAACGACTTTGCTTGAGGGCAGTCATTCAATGATCATTAATTCCTGTCACAGAGTGCAGCTGGGTGTCGTCACAGCACCTTTAAATCCGGGTTGTGGTGATCCTGAAACATGCCACTCATGCCCGAGCTTCATGCTATAAAGGTCTCGATGAATGTAAGATCTCAGAGACGAACTGAAATGTAAGGCCATGCCGGCCAAATTACATTTTGTAACTGTATTCCTGCATGTTAAGAGTTGACCAAGCCGATTACAACACTGCAAAGGCACACAGATAACAACAAAACTAACGTTTATCGAGTCAAGGAGAGTTGGACAAAGGAGCGCCGCATGAAGTTCCATCGACCTGGAAATAACCATCTTATCGACTCATTTTGTTTTTGCCAGATTTGATTAGAAGATTGAATGACAGTACATGAATCGTTAAACAATCCGTCAATTACCGGGAAATTACTCAGTAGGCTGCCAATTAATCTATGATACCAGCTGATAATCCGATTCACTTTCCAAAGTGTAGGCTTATCCATCTTTTGTTTGTGCTTGCACAATAACAAACGCCCATTAAAGCATTTCGATTGTGCTCTTGTTCCAGCAGGGGGCTGTGAAATTGCAGGCTACGATTAATCGCTAAGCCCCAAATGAGGTAATCAATTGACTCCTGCCGTTCTTCATTAAAGTATATTGATTTCGTACGCACATCAACTGCGAAAGAATGATCAAACTTTCATATCCTGCCCACATGCTGACTTTTACATATTGGATCTTATTCTACAGGGACATTAGAGGTTGGCTTTTAGATGAGCAATGCGTCATTTAGTCAGTTAAGTCATTTAAACGCAAAAATCCAAGCTGATAATACCAAAATGATGCGAAAAGCTATTTCAGATGCCAGAGTTTCTACTTGCACCAGGTCTATCAGTTAGAGGTCGGATGTTGCTGAAATGGATTTCTTACAACGGAACCTCCCCATGGGTGCTCAGTCAGACAACCATTCTAAATTCATTCTGAACTGCGCAGTAACCTCCTTCCGGCAAGGGTCATCCAATGCCTAGTCTTGTGTAACCCAAGTGCTCCCTGGCGTGCCTCATGGCCGATCATTCACAAATATAAACTCAAGCAAGTCTAAAAGTTAGCTTTAAGTTGCTTTTTGCACAGTATTTTTCCACAAGATTTTGATATCATGTAGGAATGTATAAACACATGAAATATATTATACAGTCCTCACGTGAAGAATACGTTCTATCCAGGCCGACGTCCTTAAAAGCGTCTGCAATTCTAGCCAAATCCTTGTCACTTAGAATTGTTTTGACGCAACCGCTAATGACATCTCGTATGTAAGTTAAGGCTTCTCCCTTTTTCTGGCTATGTCAACAGGTGTTACTGTATGGCAATGTATTGCTGGCTTGATTGGAATTTTTTTGTCAATCAATTTTTGTCATATTGTTTTTTTGGTCATATTGTTATTGTTATTGAATGAAATGCGGAACCATAGTTCTAAAAAGTCTAGAGTCGTGTACATGGGTATACCACCAACCAGATTACCGTTACATACTGGACGTAATGGAAGGGAACTTTACTGTATTTTTATAACCAGCTACATGTATATGTGTTTTAAATGGCAATGCCCTTCAGTCAACACGTTCGAAGCTGATGTGATATCCCAATACGACCATCACTGTCATCCAAGATTTACAAGACTAATTTTTGCAGTTTGTTGATGACTGCTATTGGTTAATAGGGCGACGTTATCGCTTGGGAAGTGCATCGTTGAGATGGAAATGGCCAATAAATGCTATCGGCAACGTAGAAGCACCCTTAAATGTGCACTAAACTAAGGAAGCCAAATAAGCATCAATGTTGGAAAGTATTCCCAAGAGGCCAGAAGCTTTGGGACGACGTGGTGGTACTTTGTCGTATCCTGTGTACGAATGTTGAGGATTATCATTCACCGCATAACGATAAATCTATAAAAAGTATGACGGTACTCATCGCAGGCGGTGGAATAGCTTACAGGCATTACTGCTAGTTCAGAAGGGAAGCTAAAGGATGACTAACACATCCCTTCTTTTGGTGAATGATTTGCAGGTATCTTCATATTCAGAAGAAGACATTTCTCTCAAGCGGTGGATATTCCATGTTTTAAACTTTAAGACCAGGATTTGCTAGCACAAGACCTGCATACATGGCACAGAAATAAGGATGACAGCCCTCCGAACTTCCCAAGTAAACTGATCCTCTTTTTGGCACATTTATCATCTGAACTGTAAGAATTAAAAGGCTATGTAAGGGTCCCCCAACTCCTTCACATTAGAACGTACACATGAACAGCACGTAGGATTGCTTTCCCTGGTAGTTTAATGCTAGGTAATGGGGTAGACAAGCTGAAAAGTCTATGAGTTGCGTACAGCCCAAATCATGGGGGGAGGAGGGTCTATCCAATCGTATTCAGCGATCCTAAGTGCAGGCTTGCTGCCTTTTGTTGCAGCATGAGTAGTGACAGTTTGGGAAACGGATGTTCGTGATCATTATTCATGTCGGTCAATCGGTCGGTACAGTTGGTGTGGTACATTTTATGATTTTTTTTCTTTTAATGAGGAAAACTATATTTTCGGCCTGCAGCTTAAACTTCATAATAAACTTTTCCTCGGCTAGCCGCACTGCTTAGTACAAGACTACCCAACTATTATGACCTTGATTTTTTTGCACCTTAAACACCTTAAGTAACTCGTTCAATCCTTGGCAGCAGAAGGGAATTGACAGCGTTGGCTGCCAAAAAACAATACTAATGTGGAATACCATAATCTTAAAAGCCGTGAAATCTCAATGAATACCTCTAAGGCGTTTTTTAATCAAAGGCAAGACATAATTCTTGTATTGGTATGCCAGTACCCTTTCAGAGACATCCCAGCGATGTTTATTGAATACAAACGACATTATTAGTCTACGGCCGTTCCGTATATAACGTCGCGTAATTGTTGTAATTGGCCGGGGTTTGTTTCATCACAGACGAAATACAATCTATCAATGTGTCGAAATTCATTTTTGCCACAGGCACTGTCGAGCATTTTAATTTTTCTCATGCCATTTGGTGGCAAATCCCTTAAGTATTTACTGCATTTCATCTATAGCAGTGTTGACATGGATTTGTTCAGCTTAGGGTGGGGCAACAATGCAATAAATCTTATATGAATTACTGCGTCTACTTGTTTTGGCAAAATGCTTAATTGTTATTCTACAATTAGTCTGCTCACCCAGATATGAATTTAAATGACATTGCCTACGCAAAAATCCCGCCGGCAGAAATATTACCGATTATCAACCAATGCATCGAACAAATACTGCTTTTGTCAGAAGGGCTACTTCATGAAAGTCACCACATTGTGATATCGTATAATTGTCAGCTTTAACTTATGAATTTATGTTGTCAGAAAGACCGGTAAGATAAAGTAAGCGGCTCAAATGGCACATATCCGGGTTTGATAACTATAATCAGTTTCGATAGATAGCGGTAAATATATACTAGATTTTTTTAAAGAAGGAAGCAAAGTATCCATGTGTTGCGTTTGATGTTGATGATGCTGTATACATCTGAACAGAAAAAAGACGCCACTAGCAAACATCAACTTGGGCAAGACTCCAAAACTTGACACACGCCGTCCGCATCTACCAGACAACCTGGAGGGCCTTACGCGGTTGTTTAACATAACAGAAAACGACCCAGTGGCGTCATGATTTCCGCAGAAGTTCCAAACGTGTACAGTACATGTACTTAAAATGGCACTGCACCTTTGTTGAATACGGATGTTTTTCTTTGAAAAGTAGTGAGTGTTGGCACTATAACGTTGGAAATAAGTGGGAATAAAGTGCAGTACACAGACGTCCTGCCGATTTTCGTGAATGCATTGTCTAGTGGTAGTTCCAAAATGGTTTAAAGAAAACTGTGCACGGATTTTCAAACAGGTAACCTAGAGGTAATCGGGAGGTATTGATTTTGTTCAAATTAGGCCACACCAATTTATTGCTTCTTTTGATATTCTTAGGTACAAATATAGCAAGCAGACATCGTGAAAGCAGAGGGCAGGGCTAGGGAGAAAAGTTAATCATGATGGTATTAATTCCATGAAACTGAGAAGCAACAAATCTGGTCCTTAATTATCCTTTTGTTTCATTATTGTTTTCTAGTTCAGCATGTTTTGTTTTAAATCCGAGAAACAAAAGAAATGAATTTGTGCGGCCTTGCTAGATAATGCATCTGGTTTGCTGACTTCGGTAATTTTATTTCATCTGTGAATGATTTATCTAGTTATATGTAAAAGGTAGCTTCAGAAATGTAAGGTATACAAAAGGGTTTTAAGTTGTTTAGATATCTGCTTATACATTAGGAGCTCAAATCGGACTTCTTTTCATTGAGGCACATGGGAAAAGGTTAGAGTCAGACAAGATATAACAAATAGCCATATTACATCTAATAAAGCCGTAATTCATTACAACCAGGTAATTCGCAATAAACAAATAAATCTCCATGCGTCGCTGACCATCTACTGCCTCTATTCCAAAGGTTGCAGCCATAAAAGAGATTGCCTGCCTGATAATGAAGACAATAGAAGAAGCAGAGCAAGTCAACTTAAGCTACAAATGAATATTTTTCATGTATTCAACCACGCCATTTATCTATTGATATTCTAATCCTCCAATCATTGTCTATGCATTCAGAAATGTATGCATCCGTAGATCATTAAAACAGTACCTTAAGTCAGGACCTTATAGCACAATGATAGATACAAAACGGATGACTCATTCCCTGATTATGTCCTATTGAATTGAAGTGGTTTTCTTGAAAAGCATACGCCGAAAATATCTACCCTCGATGAATCTTAGGACTTGTATTATGGACGTGACAAATGGGCGACTTGCCAGCTGAAGTTACGAAGTGTCGTAAAATCCAATACAGCTTAACCACCAGCAGTTCTGAGCCGTTTTTACTTTACGACTCCCAAACGACCCAAAAGACTGCTGTAATTTAGCGTTCATATTGAATAACGTGCAGAAGAACGTAGCTTTATACCTTCCTTTTATTGCGAATCTTAAAAACTTCCACAGGGATAATGGTATTGCCCTCTTTGGAATAGTGAGCTTTCTGCATCACCGAGAGATTATGGGCCCATTTTAGGTGCTGATCATTTAGTCTTAACGACTATTGTAAGTCATAACAGACGCCATTTCCTTTTGAGTCATGGATGATGGGCCCATGATAAAACGCTTTAACGTAAAACACCACGTCATGTTCATTTCTGTGCGGAAGAAAGTTTTATTTCACCACCAATGACTGACCGGTATGAGCAAATCCCGCAACCGCAAGCCTATTCCGTTGAACCCAAACTTAGGACATGCAGTGTATGAATAAGTCATATTGCGTAGTGGGCTGCCATTAAGTGTGAACCCTGAACGAGTGATTGTGCAGTTGGCGCTAAGCCGACATAAGCCCCAAAAGTGGACGTTCTATAATGTAAATTGCAGGTTTGAGTGCAATTTAAGCCGTCCAGACTTTAGGTATTTTCTTAAATCGGTCAGACTTCCTTCCAAGATTTAACAACTGGCCTGAAGTTCACTTGACTAGATTAAGGCCTGGAACTGCGGAGAAGGTCAAGGAATCATACAAATGAGGATGCTAGCCATGTAGGGGATGCCCTTGAGAAATGAGTACAGACCTATTCCCATAGACATCCCTTGCCTATGTGTTTATATTATACTTATCGTGAAACATTTTCTTCGATTACATAACCAAATTAGAAACTAGGTACTGAATGGCGGTCCTGTTTCCAACATAGAGAAAATGAAACAAAGAAGGTCTGGCCAATATAGTGTTCCGGGCAACATATCATACGTGAAGCAGTTTCAAACAGGGTATTTTCAACGATGCTGGCTTGAAGCGTAGGCAGAGTTTCCTGTTACAAGTTTCTTAAGATGGCATTAACAAGTTAAATTATCATAAGTGAGTGACAGCCTTGAGCTGCGGAACTCGTACATTGCTAGCAGAACCTAAGCTACTTCCTGTACATGCGGCGAATGTTGATGGCCTCTGAGGCAACCGCTAACTCCTACGCGGTACGTCATGCGGTAATCACCAGGAGGCCCTTGCGGTCTTCCATGCGTTGCCGCGGAGCCCCAACTCCAGATGCCTCAGAGGCCATCTCCACCAGGCCCTCCTACGGGCGTACGGATCGTAGAATTCGGCATGAAAATGAACTCTACGCAAGGGCCTCCTGGTGATTACCGCATGACGTACCGCGTAGGAGTTAGCGGAAGCGACACCTAAGGAGAAACACACCCGTTTTCTCTTAATATGACAGAAGGGTGCATTGAATGATAGATTGGATCTCCTGCTATTAGTTAATGTTCCTCAAAATGATTTATGACCTTCTGAAGATGCGATTTCATTTGCAGATGTCTGCACTCGCTTCTTTAGAGAAAAAGTCTGTGAAAGTTTGAAACTTACGCTCGGATGAGTTTGTGACCAAGTATTATCACTTGGATGCCTGTTCATGTCTAAGAACAAGCCTAACTAAAGTCTCTAACATGAAGCCGATATCTACAATTTGACTTGCCTTCGTACTGTGCACAATTTCGCCCATTGTCTTAATTGTCTAGACGTTCCACCAGCTTGATAGATGTTGTCAAAATTTTTGCTGTGTAATAATTCACTTTTCTTGGAAATATGTGATATGATAGTTCAAAGTCAGACCTGATGACTTTGGAGCTATGTCTGAAGTGCGCGCTAACGGCACGTGTTACTCCCACAGACATGAACCATACGTTACAAGCTAGGCTACGTCGCTTCCTTTCATCAAAATGCTTCCTCACGCAAGGAGCATGATAACGGGTACTCGATCATTGTATTTGCGGCTTATACGTCCGGTCCATTTGTATCGCTCTCTCGTGATTTGATGTCGTTTTGTCCAAATCTAGTTCCAGTCTGTTTTGTCTGAGGTCCAATTTATCCCAGCGTGACTTATCCCCGTGCGGAAAGAGGTCGACACGCAGGTCTCGAAAGTGTCGTCACTGGCCATGTACGTTTGCTATCAACTCAGAGGAAACAGCCTACCTTGATCCTTCAACCTATCATCAATGTTGGCATCTCCACTCAGATAGCAGCTTCGCTTTTAGATTTTATGTTTGCTATTCATACTTGTCCAAAAGATCTACAGAGAAAGGCAAAAGATGGGTAGTTAAATAATACAATATACGTATCAGATGAAATAAGACATGCAAAACCATTAAAATGGGAATTGTGTTTAAAAGTAATATGAAAATAGATCTAGCTATCTAGTGGATGTGTGGTTACGTTGCAGAATAAATAGATGATTAATCGTTTCTTACCTCCCTTGAAAAATGGATTGCTGTTGACCTCATGCAGTGAATAAAACTAGATGTACCTTAAAGTTTCCTTAGTCAAATGCATGGATGTCAAAGTTTCATGCATTGTCTTTTAGAGCATAGCCTGCCATGTCTATATGATTTAACCATTGACTTTAAAATTCGCCTCACCGTTGTACCAAATAAATAGCATTGGGCCTTTCACACTTATTTAAAATGGACCTTGTACCATCTGGAGGCCAAGAATGTGTCAAGATGACCGATGGTGAGTTTGTCTACATGTGATAGTAAATCACGTGCCATCTGGTCATTTACATGTTGAACGCTTTACATGGTCGCCCGCAGATGGTTGACTTATTCATCATCTTCTCAAAAGTCTAAGCAAATCCCGAGCAAATGTTCATACCTTGGTCATCTACCCCAGCAGTTCATTGACACAAACGCCCGACTCAGAGGACTCGTTGTTTTAAGCTATTGCTGAGATCACTAACGTTCTGTTTATTTTATATTACAAATTGACAGTATTAATATTAGATAAGTACACTTATCACTGGTAAGACTAACCGGCTCGATGGGAACATTGCCATGAAACTTTCATATGACTGTCAAAACTTGCACGTTCTCCATCTTGTCTTATATGACCTTTACGGTGCTGTACGGTCTCCTATGACAACTGGTCTGTTTCGAACAATGTACACGTAAAGTACAGGTGACCAAGACAAATTTAGCTCCCCATGGCACGCTCTCAGACCGAAACGCTCCTTTGAATCATTCTTTTTTTCTTCTTCTTTAATAATTTCATTTATTAAATGGCTTGCATTATTTGATGCCTAAATACAACATATCCGAAAACCGCGTACTGTATACATACATACTTATTCTTCTTGTGATTTCTAAGCATGATTGATTGACCACAAAAGGGAATGTTATTTCCGTTCTATTGTGTTGATTCATGCTTTAATGCTTATATTCCGCATCTAAGCTCTATTTTACTCTTCTTGTGAAGCGTAGATATTGGTGTTCAGCCCAAGCGAACTGTTTGCCCTTCATCTGACCTGCTCACGGATTGCTGGAAGTCGAACTTGTCTTCATGTCCCAGGACTGTAAGCTTAAGATAATCAAGCAGCCGAACATTGCACGCTGGTAGAGTTAAAGTTCAAGTATGGTAATCCCCTTCCACCAACTTCCTATGTTGTTGTGAGGCAGCAAACTCAGTACTTCAACATCCAACTAAAATTTATCCATTGTAAGCTGTTCCTTAATTTATCATGGGGGTGTCATCTGATTCAGTTAACAAGCACTCTGTTTAGGAATGAAGACAATCTGTGTCAGAACGGTAGATAGCTACTGCTGAATGAACGTTTACACCTTTATTTCAGCTTTGGGATAGGGTACGTGTTTTGAATGATAACCATACTGTCCATTGCGTTGCGGATTGTCATCTATCAATCGTTCTGGTATCAGATGATTCTAGTTAAATTCCAAGAAGACAACGACCTCTTGTTTCTGACATCGCGTTCCTCGATAATTCTCAATGTGATCAACGACCCACGTCCCACCCTGGGACGCCGTGACCTCTACCGGGGGGATTGGAGAAGAGACGAACAGTTTATCTCTATAATATAGTAACGTATGTTGTTATCAGTCATGTGCGGAAATGACCATGGTGCAAGCTGTATATCCCAAAGTCTGTCTTCTTGCCAACGATGAGGACATACGTTTAGCCCGTATGAATAAACCTTGAAATTGCCGATGATATCGATTGCTTTGAGAAGTTGGATATCCTAGGATATAGCATCTAAGTGCCACATATTCGATCCTGCATGCGGTTTATGAAAGTCAAGTCAAGGCAAAGTTTATTTCACAAAAATTGCATCAGGTACAATGTATGGCAAATAGCATAGCAACAAGTACGAACTATCTATGCTAGTTTACTAATTAAACATCATTACGTGTTAGATGATGATGACTCGCTACATCATATAATGTAATAGCACGTTTCACATTATGGCACGGTTTCTCTTTTGGATGGCATCATATATATTTTGGCCTAGGTATACAGAATCAGGGCATGATAGAAGTACATTGAATAATGCTCTACTTATTTCAGGTAATGTTGTTATGTCATCACATATAGTCATTGATATTTCCCTACCTTCATTATAATTTATCTATTTATATATACAACATTACATGCACGTTGTGCAGCACACTCATTCACCTTTAATAAAACGAAACGGGTCTTTATATATCAAACTTAGTCAATCCATGGTTGATCAAGCGTTCCTTAATGCACCTTTCACAGACTAGGGTTGATCGATATCACACTGCTCTCTCGTGGATACTGGAAGTTAAAGGATGGCTAGACCGGACGGATCGGTACGTTAATGCACTAATTGGTAATCGCCACGTAATCGATGACTGAGATTTGTAGTCCCTGAACAGAGGTAGATAGATGCTTTTAATCGATCTATTGAACTCCGTATACAAACAAGTACCCGAGGCACTGAGTACTGAGGAACTGAAAGGACGTCGATATTTATAACCCAAGGATAACTTAGTAAAACTTGCTCTCCAGTACTGTCTGCGTGCAGCGTATGTCTGCTTACGCTAAACAGAGAAATTGCCCTCTCCTATATTTCTACGTAAGAATAAGCTCACGGCAGGTTCGTACAGCCCAAAAAAGAGATAATAAAACTATTTCTTTTATCAATAAAGCGCCAGACAGAAAGTACTTTAGCATTATCATTGCAATACCAATGTCTTTTGTTTGTATGATTGATGAAGATATGTATTGCACATCGTATGTCATCGGTTCCATTTTGGTGACAAATACACAAGGCAAGGCCTACCGAAATTTGATTTTCTTTGTCATTGCTGCAGATATGGACGGATTCAACAATAATGTCAATATCACTCTCTCATCGTCCTCCTTCGTATGATGAATCTGCATGGAGGCTTTCCCTGCAAGCTGGGATCTGGATCTTCTCTCACATACGTTTATCATCAAGTCAGGAACATAAGAAAAGACAATTCGTCTCTGTTGGGATGTTCTGATTGTGTCAACTTTGTGCCATATGATTCAAACGATTGTGGCATTAATAGCGGTAATATCTATTACAGGGCCAAAAGACAAAAGAACTTACTAATAGTTCGGAGACGAATTTAGACCAAACTATTTTTGTTCCTCGTTAAACTACGGTCGTAAACATTGAACACCGAATCTTCAAATAGGCAGACGCGTGTTTTTGCCCGGTCGTGGCATGTTGCCAAATCAACTGTACCTCACACCACTGTACGGGACAAATGACATACATTATGATACCAGCTCCTGTGTAACCGATGTACTGACAAGTGTCGTTGGGTTCATAAATATGAATCTAACTAGGGTAAATCGTTCACATGCGTTATATTTTTCTCGTTTCACAGATAATTCTTAAAGGTTCATCGCTTGTAAAACGGCGGTGGGTCACCAAATATTCAAAGCTCAAATCGAAAATATCCTAGGCAATGGGCAGATTGGGGTTGACGAATATTACCCGTTTGAGTGGCACATCAATGTCCCTAATGGCGTGTAAAATTAAAGCGATATGAGGGCCATAAATGTAGGAGGCTCGACCCTGAACGGCACGTTTCAATCTTACAGTAATGTACTATGCGTGACAAGAAAATACTTGAGATCCAATGTGGTAAAGACCACAAGACTTACACATCCTAGTCTTTAACAACTATCAAAGTACGTCCAGAACTTCATCAATCATCAGGGGATGTAAGTACTCTGTATCATCTCAATGCTACATGTACCACAACGCAGCAAAGGAAATTATATAAGCATTAATCACATCTTTGTTGAATAATACTAAAGCAATTAACCTTTGTGAAAGCCTTTGAATTTGAACCTGACGTCAGCAGGAACCTGGAATGGCTCCTTTACGACCTCGTATTTCTCCACATCATTCTCGCACATTTGCGAGGGACATCATAGTACAACAGAATAAAGTTTATGATGGCACATGTGCCCAGGTTTTATGTACAGGGTAATGGCACTCTTGGCGCGTCAAATTTGGTCTGGACGGGTTACAGTATTAGAACTTAGCATGAACTTACTTACTTGTTGGTCTTGTAAAGTTCAGCTAACAACTGATTGGAAGATGAACGATGTGAACTTCAGTTGATCTTGTCACAATGATAAAAAACTGACGCCATCAGACTAAGTTTTGTAGCTTGTAGTAAAACAGGAAAATTAGGTGTTATCTGGCCTGACGGCCCGGTGGTACAAGTGGAGCCATCCGTGAATGTCGTCTGCGGCGCTTCCCAGTAAAACACGCCCAGGGACGTCTAGGACAACTAGGGTCGACTAGTCTTAGCATCTAGATGACTGCCATTACGTTCCTTGGACCCTGGGGGATTTAGGACCAGGAAACTAATTTGGACATGAAATTTTACATATGACTTTATGCGACATTGGCATTTAAGCTGATTTTCTAAATACAAATATTTTTCAAGGTCAATCACACGATTTCCTTCTTAGGCATATAATAAATTCATAGCAGTGTTCAGATATGGACGACCGGGTGTTACAGTCCAGAAGGAGGCGGAATATATCGTAACACAATGAAATATTCTACGTCTTGAGCCTTTTACGGCACTAGTACTGCAAAAACGTAGACGAAATAACTATCTTACATTTGTTACGTTTGTAGCCCTGGCAAGGGACATGCCACAGCACGTAACAGTTTTTGAAAGAAATTTCGCTTCATTTCAGCGGAATAGAGAATCTTATCAAATATTCGGCCGTATCGTGGCAAAAAAATTAATTCGAAGATAACCTGTCGGAGATCGATTACGTTTGTTATGTTTTCTCAGTAATTAAAGACATACAGAGAGCCCAACTATAGCTAGGACTGATGAGTAAGCTTTCAAAAGCAAGACTGTAGAATGAGTTTGCTTTTATCTTTGACTCGTATATAAAGTATACGAGCTAGATCACGATGTCTAGACGACTGTTGCATGTACATCCGTTACCTGGTCCTTTGTCTTGGCATTTACAGAGCCACCTGAGCAGCCCATTGTACAACACATCGTCGCAGTAAGGGTACAACACATTGAGCAACACGTAGTTGCAGCAAGGTTTGCGGTATGATGTTGCCTCGATATAGTGCCATATGAGATCCAGCAAGCTGAAAGCTATGACTTGAATCCATATGGCAAAGACATATTCTCTACTCATGCTAATGTCTCAATTGAAGATATGCTATTACATTGGTCATAGCTTGAAGGTTTAAAGAAGTATGGTCATAACTTCTTCGCTGATTCTATCCTACCGTATCTTATATCAATATTCTACTGATTTAATTGAATCATGTTTTTCTGTTGTTAAATTGATTTACTAGGTTGATTTCTATGCTGATTTTAATCATTTTTTTTTCTTATTTTGTATCAATATCTATAAGTCTGAGAGTCTGATAGCAAGTACTGTATGCATTGCATGTATACACCAGACGCGACACCACAGGCATGCACATAAAAGTGCTGACAAAGGAATGCTGTCAACCAGATGAAGAGAGCTACAGCGCTGCACATTCCGTCTGGCTTTAGATATTCACCTTGGTGACATCTACGCCATCAATACCAACCAATTAGTAAATCCCTGGTTTCCCCATGTTACTTCTACAAAGATCTGACCTTGTTAGCATAGGAAACGAATCCTTGTCGGAAGCTTTCAATTAGCATCATGTTGCCAGAGCTTCTTCCTGCAAAGCGACTGTGGCTATGAAATTATTTAGATACCATAGCTAGGTTGTCGATCTGCAATGACATTTGCTGCATCTCTAGAGGGTAAAGTTTACGGACTTTAAGCGTTAAGCTGTCCTGCCAGGAATCATGATAGATATCCAGAGCAAATTGCTGTTCGCAAGGGTTACCGGACGCCCAATCAAACCCTAAAGCGTACCATTGGCAGGTGCTATCTTTATCATTTAGGAGGTACATCCTTTAACTGTACGAGAAAGGTGACAAGCACTCGAAGGTCAACAACTTGGCCCAGAGTGTGTAGATAAATGAAATCCTGCCACTCGCGGCGTCTACCAGCTCTGCTTGCCTTTGAAAGGGATCTATCTCAAGGGATATTGTTTCCAGGAAGAGAGAATTAGACAGACAGAAGCTGGTACATGGTCGTGAAATCTCTGGCATGCTGTCAAGAGATCGACACAAGCGTGTCGTGCGATGGTTGCATAAGTCGCGACAACATTTCTTCTACCGCAGTGCTTTTACTGCATGAACACACATGTACTAAAGCGTGTCGAAACCACTATTTCTTCTCTCAATAATCATAACTAAGTGATTAGTTATCCAATTACAAAGTTTGTGCCTTTGAGGATTCGCTGTAATCCAAAACATCGATTCCTGAACCCCTATAGTACAGGATTGCAATCTCACATTTAGTACAGTTGGTAGACTAACAATTTTACCGCCCCTATGATTATCATCAAATGGAAAAGACCCTGGAGGTGAAATTGCTTTAGGGAGAAGATGTGGCAAGATCGTTAAATGTTGGGGGAGAAGTAAATCTGTCGATCAAAGCTCTCCGCCTTTCATGATGAGATATCAGCCAATCAACACTCCAGGCGGCCATCCCTCGTTAACTGGCAATAATCATGGGTTGACTTAAAACCTCGCCATTGACCATGTTAAATCGACCAAATCATATGATGGTTATATAAGCATCTCAATAGGCTTATATTTCCAGTGATATGAAACGACAGTTCGATTATTTGAAAAAGACGTGAAAAACTCAGCTAACATGATATAGCTCAAAGAATCTGCACATGTCGACGTAGTTCGTATTCAGAGCAGTGGTGCTGAATTTAGTTACTAATAGGATAAGTGAGATAGGCTGTGCTCTAGCCAGAAAACAAACGGATACTTGCTTGTAAATCATCATTGTGGTCCGACAAAGGATTGTCCTGATTAAGGCATGCAGATTTGTTACTCACAATCTACAACGCGGAATATAACAAAGGTCTGTGCTTCAAAATATATGTGCACTCTCTCTACCACGGATGTGTTTCTGATATTTACTGTTACATTTAACCATAAACATTTTTTTTCATTAGGACGCGTTCAAATAGCGAAACGTATGGTACACGTGGGTGCATTTAATACATTTGGATGCTATCACGTTTATCTGCCCAGAATTGTAAAAGCCTTGTAAAGCCTGTTACACCGGTCCCTGGTTCATTCGTTACTGCCAGAAAGTACCATCCTCCCCCAGACAACCTAGCAATATTAATATGGAACAAAAAATGCCACTCATTGTTGCAATTTGCCTAAAATTAAAAAAAAGAACATTATGCTGACTGATGAAAATTGAGCAATTCTACTGGATCGAAATTTTGAATTAGGCCTTGTGAAAAATAACGTCAAAGAGCGGCCATACCTTAACACAGACGACCATCTTTTGTAAATATTGCAATACGAAATTACCGAAATATGTCAAAGAATTGATGTCCAGGCCTCACTGGGAATATTTTGACGCTTATTATTCAGAAGACCGCAGAATCCCAAAGGAAAACGAGCATGCCTCTAGAAGTTTGTTATGCATCCCTTGCGGTACAAGATAAAAAAAAAGGCATTCCTCGCTTTCATGTGGAAGATCTCGAAGTCCAAAGCAACGTATGGGAGTGCTGATGTTATCCAACGTGCAAACGAGGGCTTGCAGTGTACAATTTTTGATTAATGGGTTTCATTATACTTCGCTTTATGTAGTAAACACGTACTTCCATCACAACTACATTGCTATCTTGATTCTTATCAGTGATGGAATGTATACTACAGTATAAAGTACTTACTCTTGTTTCTATCCCTGAGCAGTTTCCACTCAAAGAAGACATACTTGTGATGAAAATGGAACAATCAAAATGTTTACACGTATGATGAAAGTAAGGCTTCAGACGTTACAAAGAAATGAGGTGTGAATACGATAGACGATAAACTAATTCTTTGATGGATGATAATGTTTTCAGTGCACCGTTGAGTTACTATCACGAGAGAAATAGCTCATGTCTTTATCATACATCACCTCCAGTCGGATTATAAAAAAAGGTATATCCATTATAGCAACACTCTTTGAAATGCTACCACAGATCGTCAGTGTTAACCACATCTAAGACTTTCTCGGGCTCAATACAAAGAGGAAAGCTAGAAACTGATGAAATATCATAATGCTAGAAGCCAATTCCTGTCGACGATCTTTAATCACGTCAGTGCGAAGAGACGACTTGAGCGGTTACAGCATAGAACTGTCACGAATTCCGATACTACAGTCCAGACACGAGGCCTTCACCCTCTGTATTCATCGATTTTACACATGCGTTTGACACAAGAACTGACCAAGGCTGACTACTGTTGACCCTTGCAGACCTAGTTATCAGATGGAGTTTATGCTTCATCATCCATAGTCGCCGTGAGGATAGAGTCCAGAAAGTAAAACCCTGGCAGGTGTCCCACTTGGAGTCCTGTCTGACATGTTAGATGCTATCAAGAAGTACAAGCAGTCCATTCATTAGACATTGCCACGGTATATGACAATTTCGTTACGCGTACGTATTGTAAATTATTGGTCTGAATTTTCCCTTGACACGGATTTCTTAAGGCAAAATATATCTATGATTTAACAGCTAACATTCTCATGTCATGCACTCGACCTGGATACATTACTACGGGTACTCTAAACTAACGGTCTTATGCCACAATTATTACCTACACCACGCAAGATTCACACATCTTCCAAATGAGAAAATACAATTTTACCTTATTGATGTGTGGCACATTTGATTGCCTCACCTCATCGTTGGTAAGCGCATTTGGGGTAGACATGTCAACAAGGTTATCTGCTCTGTTCAGCCCGTAGCACGGGAAGCATCGACTTTCTACCCACCCAGATGGCACTCAATGATCCTAACTTCCTTGATGTTGGAGAGCGGACAGTGACGGTTTAGACTTAAGAAAGCAGAGGGATTGAAGATGAATTAGGTGATCGTCAAACCTCAAACCTGACACATAACATTAGTTTGTTCTTTAAAATAGTTAATCCCATTATGAGAACTTGGTACCTTCTGTAATTGATTTGGCGTCTTCTTCATCCCAAGTAAAATGTCATCTACTGACTTGCCATAATGCGTTGATATTAGGACATGAGATTGTCGAACGGTATTCTGACAGCATCACTGATATTTGACGTTATGAAATCAGTAATATAAGTTAATTAAGTGATATAACACTAGCTAGTTGAAATGACAAAATGCACTCATTGAACCACCACACAAGAAACGTGTCTCAAACGACATGTACTTCCTATGCCAACTGTAGGAGCTTTCCTCTCCGAATACGAAAGGAATCGATATCAATAATAAGTTCTATTACCTCACCCGGAAGATATTGAGTTAGTCAAAACATATTGCATGGTAGATACATTACATGCCCAAGTCTTGCCAAATAACATTTGTTGGTAACGTTCCAATCTTTGGCAGTAAGTGTTGAAACGAGTTCCACCACCCTCGCTCCAACCCGTCTGGTGTTACGGCTTCAACGTATCGACCGTTTCTCAACATTCTGCATTCTGAGCAATTCTAAATGACTGACCTTTTACTCCGACAGCTGATTAGAAACCCACCTTTCTATCCTCTTCTCAACATAATGAGAGTGCCATATCGAACCTGACAATGACGACTTTCCTGCACATGGAGGGCGACAGGTGCAGCTATTTGACATTCAGTTTTGCAGCTTCGTTTTGCATTTTGCTGCAAGGCAACCGCAACCTTCTATTTGATTCAGTGCCTCGCTGTTATATCAGATACGTAAGAAATGATGAACGAATCCAACATTTGTTAGGAAAGTGGGGATCATCCCTCTTGACTAATTATTTCACATGACGTTGTACTTACAAGGTCTGCTTGGTATGATAATTCTTACCTGCACTTCCGATAATTCACCTCTCCAGCAAATTAGGACTCTGCAAGGAACGCGTTATGATAAAACGTACCTACACTTCCTATAATTTACTTTTCGACCCTGCCAGGCATGCACAAGTCATACCTTGTAGTGTGATGCCATTAAGTGGAAACCTAAACGAGTAATTTTGCCGCCAGTGGCGAGTCCACAGAAGCCCCACGGGAAGCATGTCTAGTTGAAAATCGCAGGCATGAGTGCACTTAGATCCCTTTACACTTTGAGCATTTCCTTTATTCGCTCAGACGACTTCCATGACTTCCCTATTTGACTAAAGTGCACATGACTAGATTATGGTCTTTGACTATGAAGCAAAACCATCACTCATATAAGGGAATGTCAATGTCACGTTGAGGTTGACTTTGAACTATGCACACATCGTCTATTCTTCTCATCAGATATCATATAATCTAAATAGTAATGAACATATATATCTATAAAATAGATATAACTTAACTTTGAACATAATTTCGTGTATTGATCCTATTGTGTTTTTTCGCGACCCAGTCAACACAGTCTTGCTCTTCGCACGAGCGTGAAAGTCAGTTTCACAAATTTGCAATATTCAGTTTGTTAATGTAATGATTTGACAACTTCGACTTTAAAAGGTGAAAAGTAATGTCCCCTGTGAACATGGCTCAGGTGCGTTAGCGGCACTGCTAACTTCCGCAGACATGAACTATATGTTGCAATCTGAGACACGTCGCTTCTTCTCAACAAGTTCCTTCCTCACGCAAAACGCATGGCACCGGGCACTCGATCACTGCATTTGCGGTTAATTCTGCCAATCCATTTGTATCGTTTTTCTGTGATCTGATGTCGTTTGTCTAAATTTAGCTCTAGTATTTTCCATCTGGGGACCAATTTGACGCAGTGAGGCTGATGCCCACACGGACCGAGGTCGACTCGCAGGTCTCTAAAGTGTCGTCACTGACCGCTTTCGTCTGCTACCCACACAGAGGAAACAGCCTGACTTAATCTACCCTCTACTTCAAAGATAATTTTTCACTCCCCCAAAGTTTACGATGTTAGCTGTGACACTTCTGGCGTGTACGGTTGAAGTCCAAAATAGCCTTGCATAACGGGTGCACTGAAAAACATTCACGGTATGAATTAAGCTGGAAATAAGTGAAAACAAAACCAGACACCGAAAATAAGAATAACGGATTTGCTACCAAAGATAGCTTAGTAAGGTAAATCAAAGTGATATTTCCTATGCCAGGGCTCGAAATTCAGTTTTGGGAATAGGTGCACTGGTGCACCCAACCTAAAAAATTGGGTGCACCAAAAAAATTTTGGGTGCACCACATAAAATAAGGTAGAATGTAACTATTGTAAGCAAAACCTAATGACAAACCTTACTGTTCCTCTTCATGCGCGTTTGGCACGCAATCTCGGCACGCAGTTTTGAAGCTTTCAAAATCGAAATTAACTCATATTCTAACATCAAAATCTTAAACAAGTACTACAAAAAAGATTTTCTTACACTTAGATGTCAAGAATATGCTGTCTACTAGTGTGCAGTGATACCTTTACACATTAAACCGTACAAAAATATCTGGGTGCACCAGTGCACCCACGGTAAAAAATTAGGTGCACAGCTCCAAAATTGGGTGCACTGGGTGCACATGCACCCAGTATTTCGAGCCCTGTATAATAATGCATAGGTATATTGTATTAAGTCAAGTCAAGGCCTTTCTTTTTCGTTGAATGATTGTTCTGCCACACAGGGCGAAGTTTGTGAGCTTTTTAAACTTCAATAAAAAGCACTTAGTATGTATTCGTCATTGAACCATGCCCTTTGCATACCTTAACTTATTTCAGTGCGACTCTTTTGTGCATTGGTGTCAAAACTCTAAGTACTGTCTAAAAATAGTTCAACCAATACATGCTGACCTCATCATAACCTCCATTGTCTGTACCCCCTAGGTTCAGGAATGGTTCTTTAAATCTGATATTCAGATAACTACTTAGGGCCATTTGACTTGGCAACTCTTAAACCAGCTTGTGCCCTTACCATCATAAAAACGTGTTGACATGACCAAAAGTTAGCCATTCTACACTGGGTAGAAGATAACATACATTACCGTCCTTTTCATGTGAATCGGTATGAATAATTGTACTCATCACCAGGCCTTTAAATGTATAACTTCCCCAGATACAGCCGATTGTGGGCTATACCAGCTTTATAAATTCCAGATCTGGCAGATTTTAAAAATCAAAATTTCACATTTGCCCAAAAGGCTAATTTGGTTATTGGTTTAGTTCACATCGTTAAAGTTGGTTAATCGAGATTTTTAATTTTGTGCGCATCCCAGATTTAACATCGGGTAGCTTGTAAAATTATGTCTTTTAATATCTTTTACGATGTAATCTGTTGTGTTCTGGTAGCGCAGATTGAATTTACCCGTATTTGCACGGATTGAGTTATTCCATGTCTTCCTTGGGGGTATACGTACATTCGCTACCCGTATCATATACAACATTAATCATACGGCACATGTCCTTACTTGACTCATCGTAGGATGGGGGGCAATCAGGTATGCTGGTATGGTCGTATCATATTATCATCCCCGGTGCAATGCATATTTCACAAGCAGTGTTATGTAATAGTGAATAGGATCCAGATTCCTGGGAGGCTATGTGCCCTTCATTTGACCTTGGCACGCTCTGCTGGAAGCTGAAACCGTCTTCATGTCCCGAGGATATCATCTACAAAGTAATCAAGCAGCGGAACTTGAGGCAAAACTGCGTCAGTGGGATCCAACTTCGAGTACTGTAATCCACTTCCCCAAATTCTTATCTCAATGCACGAAATTAGTATTTCAACAAATATGACTGTAATGTGCGTATGTGCGTGTTCAAGAAAAATAACCTGTTGGCTTCAAAACCAAGTTGCCATGAGACGAAAGCCCAGGAAATCTGAGATAACGGAATGTTTCTACTAGCAAGACAATGTCCCCTTATGGCATATCACTTTGGATTGGAGCATATCGTGCAGTGGAAACATATGTAGGGTTTCTAGTGATAAGGTCGTATGCCTTCCTTTGCACTACTATTGTGTAATATCGAATTCTTGTCTTCATGTTCATAGGGATATCGTAGCCAACCGTTTGTGGCAAAATACGTTGTCTTGAGTAGCTCTCTTTGTTCACGATTGTAAGATCTAGTAAATAGCTGATATATCTACAAATCTATTTCATGTACAGACGCAATCATCATATATCTTGATGGCTATTCTGTAGATTCTTGTTTTTTCCGATGTAAAATGTTACAATATACAATGAAATTGATATATAAACTTGGCACAAAAAGGTTGGAAACTTAACTTTGGTCGATCTTATTTCCGTTGTTTCTTGATCAATGCCAACGATGTATATATCATTGGAAACCTTGTGTCATTTTCTTTCTTATGATACCTGACTTATTATGATTGTGAATTGATGGAACGGACACCAGGCCTGCTATTGTAAGCGGGTGATTACCCGACTAAGTCAAACACATCCTCCTCATGCTTGTCACTAGTTTTGTTACGCGGTCCCTGGTCATTCTTTCACCAGGAGTCATCGAAGGTCGACCATTGTTGTTCCGTTTGTCATTCACGCATGCACAGCTCAAACAATCTGATCACAGAGCCCGAGGGGTGTTCAATCGTGTTGAGACTCGGACGACACCATTGCAAACGAGCTTGGCACTAAGCTGAGGGAAATTTCGGCACCTTTTTTTTCTACAAGCTTTTCAATGATATATGATACATAAAAGTTTCAAAACTTTTTGTGCTAAGTTTGTATACTCTGCATAAATGAGAAGCATAGTCTTGTTGGAGAAGCCCATTAGTTATCAGAAAAATCACATACATCAGTCCTTTATAGTTTTACTTGATAAATTATATGTTGGCATCTTATTGACAAAACAGCTTGTTGAAAGAACTTCGAAAGTTTACTTTCTGATATGTCTACCCATGGCTGTTGTGCTTGAGTTTTAGATAATCTAATGCATAAGTGATGTTAACAAACGATTAGTAATTACAAAACAATGGAAAAATGCAATGCAAATTATGAATTTCATTACCAATCAATAGTGTTTCACCACTCATTCGATCGTCCACTTGGAAACTGGGCACTTTGGTCAGAAGCCATTACAGACAACTTTATAGTCAACCACAGAAGCTGCTACAGTTGGCGATTTGTAGCTTGGTGGGAAGGCTGCTGTAGTGTCATACTTTGGGGGTGGGCCGTTTCTGGGACTCTGCCAGTACACTGTAGGTGGTGTGATCATCCTCAGCCGCTGAAAGTAAGGAGTATACAATTGAAACTGATAACAAATCGCTGAATAGAATCCGGTCTAAACTACAAATGGATAGGAAAAAAAATCAACGTTCTCTTGCCTCCCTGAAATATTATTATAAAGTTTGTGACAAAACACATCACAACGACGTACATTTATTTCACACTTAACATGTTTCATTCTCGGGCGCATGCCATCCTTGGGTTTTCAAACTTTTGTCCATGTGCCAACGTTCACGTTCTACCAGCCTGTCGAACAAACTTGGATCCGTTCAAACGGGAATAAACTTAAAAACACATCAAGACAAACAAACAAACAAACAAACAAACAGACATAATGCCAATACCTTCTGAAGCAGAGATGAAGATGACGTAGTTGGACGGAAAGAGCCCCACCCTTCCAGCCGTGAAACCCAGGCACCAATCACCAGATTCTCCTTCCAGTACTTCAATCACATCTCCCGCTTCCAGACGTAACTCGTTATCGTCTCTTGGTTTGTAATCATACATAGTCCTGGCGTATCTTCTTTCTACAAAATATCGTAAAAGAGACTTACTCTTCCAGGCTAAGTGAGCTAATAGACCATATCTTGTATCTCATTATCTACTTTAAGACCGAGGGGTTTTGTGTCATTATATCACAAGTATGTTACGTGACGAGGATTCAGGAATTCGTAATTATCGTAAATACTAACTTCTGTTGCAAACTTTCTGTGGGTAAAAACGGATGCTTATATGCATACCCTTACCTTGTGTGTTTTTCCGCAACGTGTCAATTCCATTGTGATCCGCTGGGTGGTATTCTGGTTTGTCTGAGTGGAAGACGATATCACAGCATTGGAGAAAGGTACGATAAATCACTGCCACCAAACATAGGTTAAAGCTTAACTGGAAAACTTATTTAGTATGTCAATGATGCATAAATCTGCATGGATTGATTTGATTTATCCAGTGAAGGTGATGAGTAGGCTTCAATAAAAATATATGGTAGCTTTTTTTTGCTATATAACTTTGACCGTTTGGTAATATCTGATTTTAAGAACTGTCATCAGCGCGCATTCGTATGGTGAAGTCTAAAGTGCTTTCGTCTTGCAAACGGAAGATCGGTGGTTCGAAACACAGGAATGTCAATTAATATAGTTAGTTAATTAATCGGGCTCAGGAATGTCAATATGTCCTATTTTTGCACTATCTTTTCAGGATCTTAGAGTAAGGGTGATATAAGGCTTAACAGATCACCAGGTGCCATTCACAACATTATCAAAGAATGTAGGGTTTGCTCTGATTGTTTTTTTTTTACAAATCTATTTCTATCAATATTGCAAGAGAAATATTGACGAGAACATCTTGCTAAAGGCCTCGGCCTTCTTAGATTGCCAAAAAGGCATAACAATCTCATTTTCCATAATACGCCACCACATTGCCAGCTTTATTTTCAAAGGCACTTGATTGTTTTAAGACTTCATCCAAATTCGATACAAGATTTAGTTGCACTGCTACGTTATCTTATACCGGGCCCCGGTAAATGGAACCGTAGCATAACCCATGGACGTGCCAAAGTAATGCGTACTATGTAGACGTATTAGAATTCATAATCCTCTTCCGAGGTCCTTTAGATAATTGGATTCTCTCTGGTCGTTTTTTTGCTTATGACTACCTTCTTATGTCCATATCGCACTCCACACTCAAAAATTGCCGAGCCTCCCATTGTCCTCTATTCCCCGCGGTAGGCTCCATAACAACGAAATTACCGTACAGGGAAATAACCCATTTTGCCGAGCTCACTTGGTTCCTTGCTAGCTGCAAAACACCTGAACTATCGGCTTCATCCCGGTCATTTTCTTTCCACATTTTCTTGCCTTACTAAAGTAATTCTCCCGTGTAGTCTACGATAAGTAGAAATCAGGAAATAATGACTGAGGTCTACAGGAGATTTGTACCTGGTAAAGATGAATGTCTCCGGAGGTCTTGACCTTCCTTTGTACAAGGTTCAGCGGGATCTCGTCTTGACCCGATGTCGTAGTAAAAGGCGAACTTCTTCCTTTCCCCTTGTTTCCGACGCCTTCTCAAGACGTATCCGAGAAGGCAGATACAGATAAGGAACCACAGACCGCCCGCTGTGGCACCGATTACTATGGCTAGAGCTGTGGCGGTGATTTCCTTTTGAATGCCTGTGTGAACAAAATTAGAATGTGGACAAAATTCAAATGAGAACAAAAATCTGTTGATTCTACTCTTCAAGCAAAAGTTTGGCTGTGACTGGCTTTGACGTATTTCAGGCGCTTTTGTCAATGTTGAGCTTTATATCGATAACTATATTTAGAACGATAACGATTTTAATACATGCGAAGTGTGGCTTGGCGACCTTAAAAACATCAAAAATATAAAGTCCCACAAAAACGCCTATAAAAAACATCAAAAACCAGCCGGAGCCAAACATCGGCTTGTAGAGTACGTAGTTTTCCAAGATCTCTGAACAAATTTATGTGAAGACCAATTCAATTCCGACAGCCTTCAAGTTGGTTTTTACATTTCTGTTTGACACCATGCCAGTGATTAAGCCTCAAGCAACTGTTGGTTGTACTTCAGACTTTTTTGGAATATGTTTGAACAAAATTACGTGGTGCCAATTCCCTTCCAACAGCCTTCGGGTTGGCTTCTCCATATCTGATTGACACCATGCCTGTGATTAAGCCTCAAACAACTGACAAAGAACTCATTCATAGCCCCGGGCGCATTATTATCTCTTGACACTCACGTTACTGAAGAGAATTAAATGATTAGGCGGTCGCAATAAACCAAGATAGGTATCACACAAGGGTCAGGAATACATGTAGAATCTAGATTGAATGTTGAGTCTGCGCATGACTACCGAGAACTACTTTTTCAAGTGTCAATGTTATATATGAACTATACGTACCCGTCACAGAGAGCTTTGTTGTCCGAACCTGCCTCTGTCCAACGCCGTTAGTTGTTGTGCATGAGTACGTTCCACTGTCCTTAGTTTCTACACTGTTCAGGACAAGGGAACTCGTACGGACATCACCGGACAAGACGTAAGAATTGGCCCTTAAAAGTCTTCCGTTTTTAGACCACGTGATGTTCGGAGTGGGGTTGCCGTCGGCCACACATTGGAAAGTCACGTGGTCGGAAACGCTAACATCCATAGAGTCCGAGATGCTGATAATCGAAGCAGGATCTGTAAAATATGATTAGTATATTAAGTAGTAGTAAAATAAGCATGCAAAAACTACATTTGTGTCGTCATTGAATTTATTTGAAGTAATAAGTATAGTATATGAAAAGGAAAACTGCCCCATCCATAGTTACCAACTTGTTTTTCCATGTCTTAAAGTATCGCAGCCTCGCATGAACACAGCAAAGTTCTGGTAAGCAGATAGTATGTTCTTTTCAAGGCGTCCCTCTAGTGTTTTTCTTACTAATCATGTAGCTTTTCCACAAAGAAACCGCTAAGTTCAGAATTGCCACCGTGGAGCCCACAAGTAAGACTTTTACACCGCATATATGACCTACGAGATGAAAGCGACTGTTTTATTAGATCTTGGCATCAGTGAATCCCAAACAAATGGAGTACTCAGAAACGAGATCGATAAGATGTGAGCCTTCAATAAGGACGAGAACCCTTCTTAATCCAGTAAATGGGTGCCAAAGCCCGTTTTATTACTCGCCAGAAGTCCAAGACGTAAAACAGGCGGGGCCAATTGCCGGTTAATGATCCCTGCAATGGACTGAATGGAGAATTTTTGATTTAAAACAGGATATGCCCTCGGCCTTTTAGTAATAACAAGCGCCTAAACGGGGCTTTTAGCGTTATAAATGGTCAGTTAGATGAGAGCGAGCGTAAAAGGACTGAGATTATGTTACTTCAATATGCCATATAATCAAGCCGTTTCTTCCATTACTGCAAATCATCGACAGATTACTGTCATTAGATTCTGCTCTTCAAGATCTGCTGTTGGAGTAGTAAAATTGATCTTGCAAGGATTCTACTTGACAACCCCCCTTATTATCACGACATGGGATTGGTATTGGCACTTATAACGCACCAATGAAAACTCACATTGCACTCTAACCAGCATACTTTCAGCAGCTGGCCGGACGGGGTGTTGTACAAAACAAGTGTACAGTCCTGCATCAGCTCTTGTCACGCGGCGGATGACTAAAGATGGTGACTTTGCATTTCCGCCGGAGTACTTCCCCTTGTAGCCGTTAGCTTCGATTCTGCCGCCGTCTTTTTCCCAGTGAAGTGATGTAATGTTGGGTTTGGCATCCCTCACAGTACACATCAGAGAAACAGTCTTTCCCCGCGTCGTGATGTATGGATTGCTCGGTCCAACCTCCAGCTTTGGTGGGACTGAAATAAATATTTGAAACAAAACTATTAAAGTTGGTAAAATGTGAACAATATATTCAAAATTTATTGCATGCAAATACATGGCAAGTACAAACAACACATATCATAATGATAAATGCAGTGCTATTAAGGGCTACATCCAATATTATGCTACATTCTAAACTGTACGTGGTGCTAGTATTGTTAGGTTTGATTTATTCTCTTGAGGCAGTCGCAGACGAATGTACCCACTTCTTTCATAATTTGTAGGTTCTTGATTTTTATAGAAGATCAAGAGCTGTTTTCTATTGGTCAGGAATAATGAGAAAGAAAGTGTATAAGACATTCAGTTGATTTCGATAGCTCAAAGTACATCATGACTGCAATCATGATAATCTGATTTACCAGCGTCACGGGTTGCCCTCCTTCTGTGCGAGTTCTCTCGTTTCCTTTAATTTGAAATTAGAAATCACATTGTTTGAGGCCACTGATGATATCAAGTGCAAATTACCATCGATTGTTTCCTTCCTTGCCCATGGTCTGCCAAGTTCTATGCAATAAAACCAATAAACTCATTAAAAAACTAGAGTTCCACGACCTCATACCTTCGCCAAATGGTTTTAACTTTTTGTAGGGACGCACAATAAATATTTTCATTGATTATGCAAGTCATGCCCATATTTGCACAGACCAATCTTCTGTACTCTAATTAGCAAAGAACACACGTTAATGAAAGTATCTTCTGAAAGGCTATTGTTGCATAAGTGAGGTAAATGATGTTGTGATGTTTGCATGATCTACGTCTGTTAACAAATTGATGAACAAACTGCACCGGAAACAGAAATGTAATGATCAATTTATTTTTATAAACCTCTACTGTCATTGACATCACAAATTATGTACATCACATGAAATATGTATATTATGTACACTTTAATATCATTGACATTCTTTATAAACAAAAAATTGCACAATCAATGCCTGAAGGTAATAAATAATTCCTACAGTAGAAGTGAAACAAAATGGAAAGGTCAACAATGATTTACCTTCTTTTGGCGATTTCCTGCAATCAACTCCAATATTTTGATTGTGTTAATCAGCATGTATGGTAAGTCTGACCTTAAATGTGATGTTACAGCTTTAAGGAAATGCAGACCATGTCATGGTCTGAATAGTATGTGTCCACAACAGTAACATGTACATTGTCTTCTACATGGCCACGGACGTAAACGTGGTCCAGGAGAGTACCATTGTCAGTGGTAGGAACTTGAACGTGCTGGGTGAAGCCGAACTGTCCCATTGCAGCCAGAATTTTGGGAGGGGGACATTTCAAAAGGTCGAAATTGAAATCGCCAAGAACAACTGTCAATATGTCACTGGGAAGTAAATCCAACAGTCGTTGAATGTTGTCGATAAAGACGTCTTCTTTCAAAGACTGTGACCTGTAGACATTGATAATGTTCACCGTGGTGGACGCTTTGGTGATAGTGGTTGCTGTGTACTCAAGTCCACTGACAGCAATACGAAGCTGTGTGGGAGAGAGGTCCTGTTTAGCAACGGTCATCACTCCGCCCCCTCTCCCAGCTCTGTCTGCTCTAAACGCCCGTGCTTGTGGTGGGAATGGTTCAATCTGCTGATTTCTATACAGGAAGGTTTCTACGAAGCAAAAAACATCAACAGGGAGTGTTGAGCTGTCTGCTTTCAAGTCCTGCAGATGTTCCAGATAGGAGCGTATGTTCAGCAACTTGATGTTAAGGCAGGTGTGTTGAGCAGTGGTGGAAGATGGCTGTAGAGCCATTGGTACAATCTCCTGTTGTAGGCGGTCCATTTCTTTCAGTACATCAAGGTCCACACTGATTGCACTTGCTTCAAATCTCAAAAGGTACAACCCATTTAAACTCTTTACACGGCTAAGAGCAACGTAAGCTTGGCCAGGAAAGCAGCGACCTCTGCCTTCCGTGGAGACAACAATCTTCTCCAATGTCTTGCCTTGAACTTTGTGGATGGTACAGGCCCAGGCTAAAGACAGAGGAAACTGTGTGCGTTGCACCTGGACAGACCGTCTGCCACTATTAGGGGAGACTTGGATGTTTTGCTTTTGGATGGGTACTACGCCGGGGTACGCCAGCTTGTATTGGCTGTTGGCAATGGCTTGCTGGCCAACCCAAGCACTGTCGAATTTGACCAGGATGGTTTGGACATCAAGGCCTGTGCTGTCAATGGCAACCACCGTTGCAAAGGCCCCGTTGACAATTCCATCTGAAACGTCTACGTTGACAGTCACCATCACTCTTGCCCCCACGGCTACGGACAAAACTTCTCTCAAGGCGCATTTGCCACTTGACTTGGTGGAAACGGCAACATTTGTGAGACCTGTCCGAAGATCCTTCTTCGTGTCGATGGCTTTAATGTGAAACACCTTGGAGGAAAGTTTGGTCAGGTGTTGTAGGTTGTGATCATCTGCTTCTTTGTTATTCCTAAAGACGTGCAGCGCTTCTGATGGATATGGGTCGGTTTTGGAGATGACCCTAGACTTGAGGATATTAATGTCACTCTCTGTGCAAGCGGCTCTTCTTACTCTCATCAAAAGATTTGCGAAGTCCAGGTCCTCTTTCTGTCGCATGCTCTCCGTGAGTTCTATCATACGAAAATTTTCCACCCACAGGGAGCCTTTGATCTTGGCGTGCAATTTGGCGTAGTCGCTGGAAGGTTCACTGAAGACATGTCTCTGGCCAACGGGCTGCAGTTGGAACAGATCTCCCACGGCCAGAATGCTGACCCCTCCAAAGCGGGTGTCGGGGTCAGAGTTGCCACAGATGTCCTGCAGGCGACGGTGTACGTGATACAGGATATCAGCACCGACCATCGACACCTCGTCTACAATGAGGAGTTTCAGCTTTCCCAACCGTGAGCGAAGCGTGTTTAGTTTGTCGCTGCTTAATGGCTGGTATTCCTTGCCTCCGCAGCCGAGGCTAAGAGCCGAGTGCAAGGTCATTCCGTTGATGCCGAACGCTGCCGTTCCGGTGAATGCAGTAAGCAACACTGGCAGGTCATTGGGGTCGAAATAACGTCCGGACAGAGGTGTGAGAAGTCTCAAGGTTTCATGGTGAACCAACTTTATAATGTGGCTCTTGCCAACTCCACCCGGGCCACTTAGAAATATTGTGTACTGTGGCGCGGGCTTGTCATTTTTGAGAGCGATGATGGTGTCTTTGCACCATTTGCGATGGAACCTGAGTACCTCCATTTGTTTACTGTTTAGAGACCGCATCATGGTTCTGTATTCCTCGGAACTCATCCGCACTTTATTAAGCTCTGCGGTAAAGCGTGCGTGGAGTTCAGATCTATGATTGGATGTCGGCTGCGGTGTCAGGTCGATGTTTTCTCGTTGGTCTTCTTCGGACATCTCTCCTCCCACAGTTATTCCTTCAGCTTGCTGCTCGGCCTGTTCGAACTCTAAATTCGGCGCAATACTATGCCATATGTCTTCTGGGGGGCCATTTCGCAGCAGGTCATTATAGGCTGCATCGATCGCGTCGGCGTTTATGCTGAACATAGCTTCATTAGCACGAACGGTATCTATCACATGCTCAAAGTGGTCCTTGTAGGATGGGAAGCTGGCTTTGAGGTCCACCTCTTCGTCCCGCCATGGAAGATACAGCATGAGTAGATTCCTGTACCTCTCCTCATCATTCTTTGTTTCTTTGTGAAACCTGCAAGGAATAGAAATTACGGTTACCATGTCGAAACCAAATGCTGAAATATCAACATGAATTATCAATAATGTGAAGTTTGATGCAAATTGTTTCAGTATCGTGTAAACTGGTATAGGTTAAGTGGATGGTTGACATACCTGATGATGCAGTGTTGCCTCCGCCTCTTCATGTTGCCTAAGTTGTTTTGTAACTTGATGATAGGTGGGTGCCTCTGTATCCTGTCTTTGTCGTTCCTTCCATTGTCGTCCCGGCCATCTAGAACATCTGGGATGTGATCAGTTCCTCCGTCGGGTGGATCACTTGCACCAGTGTTGTAGGTGGCTCTGAATTCAGCAAGGGACATTTCTTCAAGGACCCTTGGTCGGGACGTGTACCTGTCAAGAGCTGAAGTGCAGAATATGTCGTCGTCATCATCATTCATGCTCTCAAGGACATGTCGAGGCTTGAGCATTGACACGCGCTTGTCCTTTGTAGCAGTGTTGACATAGACCACTTGTCTGCTTTTTCTTTGGAGTGGTAGAGAAAGTAGTCTATAGACCGCCTCTTGAGCGCTGACCTCTCTGTTGTTCAGGAAGGCCGAGCCAACCTTTCTCAGTTTCGATTTCAGATCTTCGCCCCTGCTTTCTTCTAGCACTTTTTGCAGCAGGTCACTCATGGCTCGCTCGCTTTTTAACATGTAACTGGTGATGTACATTATGCAAGAGTACGGGTCGAGGATGAACTGAATGTCCATGTTTGCACGCCAAAGTTTCAAGATCTTCGGGTTATACTGGTTGATGTCTGTTTCAGACGGATTACGTCTTAGAATGATCTGCTCTCTTGACTTTGTGAGCTTCAAGGCCTGTTGGTACTCCTGTGGGTGTACCTTGGCTCTACGAAGCAGATGTTCTAATGATATATCTTGGGGTGTGGTTTTGTCTTCCATGATGGTTCTGACTTTTCGGAGCACATCCTCCTTCGTTTTCAGTTCTTTTGCCACCGCTGCCGGATTCATATCACTTGGTTGTCTAGCTATAATGGTTTCCATGCTTGGTGGATGTGGGAATTTGAACCTGCAGGACCCTGCCCGTCTGCATGTCTTTGAGTGGACATGCTTCTGACGTGACAGTACCAAGTCCCTCATGTCCTCATCGCTATTGTCTGGAATGGCACATGACTGATGTTCGTTGATGAAGTTTATAACTTCTGCGTCTTCGTCGACACCAAGCTTCGGTGCATTCTTCATCCAAAGTATAGTATGCGCGTGGGGGGAACCTCTGGCCTGTACGGGGAAAATGTAAAGTTTGTCAGCAAGGACAGGATTGATTTCGTGAGTCATTATTTATCACCAAGGTCAGGACTGTTTGTGCATGTGGAAGGTGTGAAGCTAAGGTATTGTCTGTTAGATTGTGAAGAAAACGTACAACACAGAGAAAAGTTCTGTGTCTGTGTTAGGAGGGTATTCAGTATGGCGATCAGGCCTGCTGGATACGAGGAAGGTGTTCGGCATCAGGAAGAGGAATTTCGACTGTGACAATATCTACAGAACGGGACTGTTTGCATGTTAGGTAAAGGTGGATCGCAAACGGATTGATTGTACTGCAGTGACTTGTTTTATGTAACCATTTCATAGGTATGTTAATATGTGTCTGTTCATACCATTGATGTGGTATACTCAGAATGGGTATGATGTGTTGAGGTTGATAGTCTGTATAAAATATGTGAAAAATATTTAATGATCCACATTATACCTTCAAAATATGGTTTCTCACCTGAAACTCAATTCTTATCATGTAGTCTTGAAGTTCACCGATCGGATGGCCTTTTCCTCCTATGTACTCCTTGAAGAAAAGGTTAAGTCTGTGGTCGAATTGGCGGGCTGCTGTCACAGGGTTGGAGCGGAGCCATTTGCATTTCTCTTCCCATGACATCTTCTTGACGTCATCGTCTGTCAGATATGTTCCGTATTGGTGAGCGATACTGCGGATTACTTCTGGCCATTGCATGTCTGCTGCGGAGAGAGTAAGGAACCAGGTGGGAATTCCCAGCTGACGTACCATAGCGAGGAGGTCGAGGAGCACTGAGTTCCAAAAGGCTGGAGACCCACGTATGTTTTTCATGAATTTGTACGCATTGTCTGTGCGAAGCATTGCTTGAACATTGACCGTGTTCTTCATTAGACCAGCATTTACTATTTTGTTTTGAAAAGTTTGTCCTCTAGTTTGCCTCAGGTTTATCTGGATACTGTCAGAGACTTGTTTTGCTTCTGTTATGTACTGGGCTGTGAGGAGGTATTCTATATCTTTTGCGAACCTGCCATCCATATGCAAGATACGTTGGTTGAAATATCTCTTTGCCGTGATTTTTCTCTGTCGCTTATCTGTGTCTCCCAGACCCCCACTACCAAATGGGTACTTTGATGGATTTGCAAGTTCTTCAAATCTATCGTCTGCAAGGAAGGGAAACGGTGTCTGATTTTCCCCAGGTGCAAGGGAGAATATATTGTCCCCATCTGCGACCTGTTCCTCCTGCAATAGGGTTTCATACGGTATGCCTCTTAGCTTGCTTGTTTGTTCAAAGGCAATTCTGTCCTCTTCATCTTCGACTTCCATGCGTTGGATGGTACTTTCAGCTTGTGAACCTTCGTTTCCGTCAACGTTCTGCATTGCGACGTAGTGGCGCTCACCAATCTGCCCTAGGGTAATTGTGTTCTGACTTGTCTGCTCTAGTGGCTGAATATTAACTAGCCAGTCGGGAGTGATGGTGTTGACAACTTTGATGTTGATGTTGAACATGTTTGCAACAGCTTGGACCGCCACGTTATCAGCCCATTTGCCATTTCGTAACTCACTAATGTAAGATAGGTACTGTTGGTGTTGCTGCTCTCTAAGTGTGTCACATGTTGTTGCTACTTGGGCATTGGTAAGATCTGGGAAACCGGAGAATAGTTCCTCGGCCTCTGCGGTTTCCAGGTATTGAATGAGTTGTGTTCTGATCTCGGGGCCTGGGATAGTCTGCACTCCAGCTGCAGGAAGGGAGACTGAGACGGCATGAAAAAAGCAGTTCCCATCACCAGCCACATCTATGATCTTGAGGTTCCTTTTCCTTGCCAAACGTCTCAATACCAGGTAGCCATCAGTAGATAGTCTTTCGTCATCTGTTGCTTGTTCATGTTGCAATATGGTATCGTAGTTTGCATCAAGAGCTGATGGGGTTACGGAGGCTGGGCATGCTGTCAATGTACCATCTAAGTTGCAGCCAGTAGTATGGGTGCTTCTGTCACTATATGTGTTCTCTCTGTCCTCTATGTTATCAGCAGCATTACTTGTCAGTGCTTCCCACAAATGACCTTCACTCTCTTTCCACTGACTTTCCCAGTCTTCACAAATGGAAATATCCCTATACAATGGGTTGTTCTGTTGTAACCATTGAAGCCCTTTCATAACGCACTGAGGCCGAATATATTCATACATATGGTGGCCTTTAAAGCACAATTTTCTTTTTAGTTTGAATGCAACCACTTCTGCCGTTTCTGGCAGTCTGGGTAATAGGGATACTACTGGCTGTAACTTAGATGGTACATTGACAGCGCTGCCATGAATGGCCTTTTGTCCTCCTCTGGGCAAGCCCACCAACTTCATGAATGCTAGTCTTTGGCTGATTAGTCTGAGCTCTAATGGCCGTAAGTCGTTAAGTTCATCTGGTATGTCATCAAGGGCCATGTCATTAAGCCATGATTGCGTAGGCACATTTCCTTGCTTAAGAGCTGTATGGCAAGTCCTGCATATCCAGGATTTTTCATTAGTTTGTATGTTCTGTCCAAATTTGAGAATTTTCTCTGTGATCTGGTTTTGTGAATAGTTGCCAGCCTTCATCTCCAACACTGTACCCCTGTACAGGAGTCTACAGCAGGAAACGCAGGCATAGATAGGGCCTTCAGCTACTTTAGTAAGGAAATTAGTGGCACATTTGTTAATTGTTATTTCGTTGCCTTCTTCATATTTTCTATGCTGTTGCATTTTAGCTCTAACAGCTGCAAGCCGTTTGTTAGTGGCATCTGGCGTCTCTTCTTTTCTGCGCTTCTGGGTGCGCTCCCTATCAGCTGCAAGTCGTTTGTTAGTGGCATCTGGCGTCTCTTCTTTTCTGCGCTTCTGGGTGTGCTCCCTAACAGCTGCAAGCCGTTTGTTAGTGGCATCTGGCGTCTCTTCTTTTCTGCGCTTCTGGGTGTGCTCCCTATCAGCTGCAAGTCGTTTGTTAGTGGCATCTGGCGTCTCTTCTTTTCTGCGCTTCTGGGTGTGCTCCCTAACAGCTGCAAGCCGTTTGTTAGTGGCATCTGGCGTCTCTTCTTTTCTGCGCTTCTGGGTGTGCTCCCTATCAGCTGCAAGTCGTTTGTTAGTGGCATCTGGCGTCTCTTCTTTTCTGCGCTTCTGGGTGTGCTCCCTAACAGCTGCAAGCCGTTTGTTAGTGGCATCTGGCGTCTCTTCTTTTCTGCGCTTCTGGGTGTGCTCCCTAACAGCTGCAAGTCGTTTGTCAGTGGCCTCTTGTGTTTCTATTGATCGTTTTTTTTGCATGTACGTCCTCTTGTATGACCGTTGTGCCTCAGCAACCTCTGGTGTTAATTGTGTTATTTTCCTCTTCATTGCCTTCTGTTTTTTTCTTTGTTCAAGACTTTTGAACTTCGAAGGAGGCATGATTGACACTGTATTCCCTCGTTGGCAGTAGTTATGACTCAGGTAGTTCCCCCAACGGCCTGTAGTAAAAATGAAAATGACATTATTATGCTTTTTCCGTAGTCTTACATAGAAAAGACGAATGAAATGGAATTTCGTGAAATAGTTGCAGATTTAGGACTAATCTTAAATTGACAAGTTTATGTATATGTACTTAATCTGTTAAATTACCACATGAAAAATAGGGTTTCATTTCATGGAAATTTGACTGTAATATCAGGTCTTATTGTCTAACGCTTCCATATCTTGTAAATGCATTCAGTAGCTTTTATGAGGCTCCAGACGTGGCTGGAAAGATTAGAAATTGGCCAAATAGAGGAGTTGGCCCACCGATAGATACAGTTTGCCACATATATTCAAATTTCATAAAGCTAGCCACACCTCCAATTTAACGTCTGTAGCAGCATGTACCGATACAGAATTATAAGTCTGAATAAATTATGCAGATATAGATGGGGTCGGCATAAGTTTAATGACATCGGCACCATAACCCGTAAGGGGAAAATGAAGTTTCTGCTTAAATCATGCAAATAAGGTCCTCCTCAGCATAATGCACATTCAGCTGTATTCACCTTTCTGAAGCTACCTATACCTCTAACATGACATCCGTAGCATCAAGCATAAAGGAAACATACGTTTCAGCATGTAATATGCGAACGAGGTCTTCATATAGCATAAGGTACATGTATATTCCATTGTATTCAACTTTCCCCAAAGTACCCATACCTCCAATATGACATCCGCAGCATTTCACGTAAGGGAAAATAACTTCCTACATAAAATATGCAAATGAGGTCCTCAGCACAATTAACAATCATGAAGCACATAGGAAACATAATATTCTGCATAGGATATGCAAAGGAGGTCTTCATTAGCATAAGGCACATTCTGTTGTATACAGCCTTCCCAAAAATATCCATACCTCCGATATGACGTCCACAGCATTTACCGTAAGGGACAAAAAACAACTCCCTACATAAAGTATGCAAATGAGGTCCTCATTAGCATAACACTCATTCCGTTGGATTCACCTTTCATGAAGCACCCTACGACGCAACTATGACATCTATAGCATATGCTGTAAGGAAAATATGAAGTCTCTGTATGCATTATGCAAACGACACGTCTTTAGCATACTACACATGCCTTTGTTTTCACCTTTCCTAAAGGTTCATACACGTCCGATATGACATTTGTTGCATGTACCCTGAGGGAATATGAAGTTTCTGCATAAATTATGCAAATAAGGTCAGCATAAGTAGAATGCGTATTCAGCTTTATTCACCATAAAGCTACCTACACCTGCAATAGGACATCCTTAGCATTTATCAAAACGTATATTAAGTTCCTGCATTATAGACCACCGCATATCTACTTGGTTTTTTCCAAGGCCATGGGTTACATGAAGTCGGTCGTGAGAACTGTCAACTACAAGGCTTGTATTTCCTCTTACCAAGGCTAAGCCTTTCACCTCGGGAAGGTTCATTAATGTGTAGAAGCTGTTTATATAACCACATCCGTGCAAGAAATCGCCATATTTACTTTAAACCGAACCATTTGTAGATGGAAATTGACAGCGCTGCTGACAATCAGGTATTCACTTGGAATACATTACAAGTCTTTGCTAAAATGAAACATTAATCAGTTTCCCACTCGTTGCTTGGGCCAATGCATTCATGAGGGAATATGAAGTTTCTGCATAAATTATGCAAATAAGGTCAGCATAAGTATAATGCATATTCAGCTTCATTCACCTGTCATAAAGTTACCTACACCTGCAATAGGACATCCTTAGCATTTATCAAAACGTATAAGTTCCTGCATTATAGACCACCGCATATATATCTACTTGTTTTTTTCCAAGGCCATGGGTTACATGAAGTCGGTCGTGAGAACTGTCAACTACAAGGCTTGTATTTCCTCTTACCAAGGCTAAGCCTTTCACCTCCGGAAGGTTCATTAATGCGTAGAAGCTGTTTATATAACCACATCCGTGCAAGAAATCGCCATATTTACTTTAAACCAAACGATTTCAGGTTGCTGTCACAAATTCATGTCCTCTTTTGCTGTTTTGTCTCTCCTCAAATCACTGCCACCCTACGTAATTTGTCTTCAATGCTGGCATCACACCTTATCTAACTGTAAACTTAAACATTGAATAGACACATACATTAGTTATACACAGACATTGGTAACAGAATGAAGTCAAACTCAAAGTAAACCTACCTTGTAATTGTTGATGCTGCTTTTTTATCACCCCAAAAGACGTCCAGACGAAACAAGACGGCCCGTAGATCTATATTCTGTGCTGTTTCCCAAACGCGGTTCTGTCAACCAAGTCTGCAACACAAGTCTGCTATAATTGTGTTCCTTGACCTTGACTGGGCTTCCAAGGGCAAATGAAATGTTATCTTACCGCGCGCCGTGACAGTCAGATACACAGACAGGAACCAGCTGTTGTGACAGACATTAAAAAAACAGCTGCAACTCAGGCCCTGTGCAGGGATCAAAAAGGTTAATTGAAATTTTCTCAAGTTTCTCATACATAGATTGTTGTTTTTTTTGTAAGAAATACCCTTGTACTCAGTCCAGGATCTTGCAACACAAAAGGAACAAGACATGGTGCTTTCAGAAAATGTGTGTTTGACGCACATTAGGTTGTTACATCATATCTCCAAGCAGATGTAGAACAATGTTTTCGTTTATAATGACAGTACATGTATATAGTCATATCATAGAACAAAGCGGGTTTGTAAAGTTACCTCACTACTTATGCAAATAAGAATCTGATTTCCATCAAGTGCATCATTTCTCATGAATTATGCAAATGATGTATTTAAGGTCAATTAATATTTCTCTCTCATTTCTCATGAATTATGCAAATGATGTGCTTGAGGTCAATTAATAATTCTCTCTTCCTCAGTTACATAATTTGATTCAACGATGTTCAGATTCACATAAGTTCCCGATGCCACTGTAAAGGATTAAATGTATGAAATTGCCGTCAGTTTGAATACCTGTATGGAATGATAGCAGTTTCTCATTAAGTATGCAAATTAGACCCGCATTTCCTAGACCTGCATTTGCATATTTTCTATCAATGAACATTCCTCTCTTCCTCAGTTAGAATTTGAAGTCATATCATGAACAAAATGGAATTTTAAAGTAGCCTCATTAATTATGCCAATTAGAATCTTATTTGCATAATTATAGTCCAATTATACTAAGCATCACACATACTATCTACATACCAAAAATCATGACCATCCATCAATGCCTTCTTGAGTTATAGTATATTGTCATTAATTATGGAAATGAGGTCTTCATTTGCATAGTTCATATCAATTAATGTTTCTCTCTTCCTCAGGTACATATGTCACATGTTTGGGAGTCCTATCATGGAATTTGACAGCTTTATAAACTTCCCTCATTAATTATGCAAATTAGATATTGATTTGCATAAGACGTATCAAATCATGTAAATCATCACTCAAGCTATCTACTTACCAAAAATCATGGCCATCCATCATGCCCTTCTTGAGTTATTCTCTTTTGAAGTCTGAAGAAAAACCTGCTCCTGCAGTTCCAAAAAAGCCGCTAGGGAGCCCAAACCCACACCACTTACTCTCTGTCCAAAAAGCTATCTACCACTCAAAAATCAGTTCCATAGCATGTCCAGAACACGAGATATCAAAACAGGAAGTTCGGCTGCAGTACCGTAAGAAGCCGCTAGTGGGCCCAAAATCTCATCGTTTGTAGGTCTCATCAAAACCTACCAACATACCAAATACCAAGACAGTCCATCCAGGCATTCTTGAGTTATGATGGTCCACTACAAACAAACAGACAAACAGACAAACAGACAAACGCTACCCTCTGCATAACCTTCTCGGCGAAGGTAATAAAGCAAAATGCACTGGAGGAAAATAGCTATTGATCGTAAGGAAAGCCCATTAGGGAAGTCCATTCGAGTGTTTATAATGATTTGTCATCTTCACTAAGTCAGGTACAATCGAATAATTAGAAACTTACCATGCAGATCCAGGCGGATGAATTTCTCGTCGTTGCCTCGTTCGTCTGTCATGATTGACAGGGCGTACATCCCCTCGTCATCCGCCGTCGTGCGATCAATCCGCAAGGATGCTTGCCCCACCAATTGGGCTCTCCCCTTATAGACGCCATAAGCACGTCTTATGTTTAATTCAGGAACATAGGAGAAGACACTTCGTCTCTGCTGGGATGTGCTGTCTATGTCAACTTTGTGCCATATGATTGATATCACTCTGTAACTGGTTGAGTACTTTGCTGGCAAAGTTGCGATATCACCCAATGTCGCTTTCACAACGTCCGGAAGGTTTATTGATACAGCATTCTCCGCCTCACAATCTGTAACAAGAAAATATGTTCATTTTATTGTAACGTATCATAAACATGGAAAGTACATGCGACATACGAAGATAAGGTAATCTTGAGACAAAATGAGCGATATTCTATGCTACGATTGTGGCTGTGTGGTGCTCTGTTGAATGTGCACAACTTCTCATCCAGGTAATCAGATACGCAAGGTAACATTTACTCAAGGAACTAGATGGATTTTGAAAACGGTTAGAGGTTTCACTTTCAGATCTTTTGTATTTTCATACTTTTTGGTTAAAACTTGGTTAAATCTTGCTTAACCCCAAGTACTAGTCCAGTCACTGACAAAAAGGTAGTGAGCGTCTGACTGTTTGCAAGTTGCTGGAGTAACTTACAATTTTGAGACTAATATCAGAAGATTTCTTATCATTTACAAACAATTTCATGTTGTGCCCACCTGGAACAATCTTTATTTAGTAACTTATAGCTATGCAGCTTGCAGGAAAGTTGATATTCAATACGAATACATGTGTCATTATATCATTGAATTACTACATTTTAGAAGATCTCTACATGTCAGGCAAATCGTTACAAAGTGGACTACATGGAAAGAAACCTAGTTTGTTTAGTTTACTTAGGATATTCATCAGTAATATACATCGTGTTTGCTAATATTCCTCGAGTCCTATACTATATACATATATGTATATATATAGTATAGGACTCGAGGAATATATAAATATGTATATAGTTTAGTTCATGTTATTAAACACATGTACAATTGCGGATATTTACATAGCTCTACCTTAATTAACCTTTTATGAAATTACAACTATTGAGGTTACACAATTACTTAGCAACCAAACATCGATAACGTATTCTTCGTTGACAAGTAAAACCATGAAGGCCACGTTTACCACTGAGTGCCCACGTACGTAAGCCAATCAGAACGCTTCTCTGGGTTGGTAACAGAGGGATGGAAGAAAATCACCCTGTGGAGCGGCACATCAATGTGCCTAATAGCGCGTAAAATTAAAACTATGGGGAGGGAATAAATGCTTTGCATTTCTAGTTATGAATTCGGTGTGACAGGAAGATACTCAGATTTTAAAATTGATATACTATTTCTCACGTGAGGTAGACGGCAGATCTTCCACGTGCATGTCATCAGCCATTCCAATATTAATGTTTTACGACGACCTTACATTCGAGACGACAATGTACCTGTAATTCGAAACCCCCTGGTGCAACGCTATACAAATGTACAAATGTATCAATATTGTACATCGGCTTATAATAATCACACCAATACATTCCATTTTAAAAGTCAATAGTATATCTGTGAAATAATCATGATAATTGCCCTTTAAAGTATCTATTGGAAAAGTTTCTATCCAATTTCAACACCGTGATAAGTGTAACAGAAAGCATGTTTTGTTATAATAGTAGAATCGTATCTTCCTTACTGTGTTCTACATACTGTGATCATCATATTCACACGTTTAAAGCAAGAGGTGGTAAAACGGCGAGTTTACGATGGTATATTTCATAAAGACTCGGCATAAAGGTTAATAGCGCCATTAGGGTAGTATAACATGGCTGTGAACGCCATTATTCTAAATTTATATTACAGAAATTACCTCAGTTATCATGGAAATTGCAGATTAACGAATTGGAACACCTCAGTTGTGGCTAAATCCGCCGTGATCCTGTGATAGCGGTGCGACGTTGACGCCATCGTTTACGACTCTTATACAAGTCCTGTGTTGTAAGTAGTAAAACGGGAAAATTACCGAAGACAGACGGCCCGGCTTTACCAGTGCAGCCATCCGTGAATGTCATCTGCGGCGCTTCCCGGTAGTAAAACACGCCCAAAAGTCCGGAACTAGGGACTTAGCAACTAAATGACTGCAATCATGTTTCTTGCTGTGAGAAGGATTTGGGACCAAAAAGCAATTTGAACTTAAGTTTTGATAAGACATCATAGAATCTTTCGACGTTAAGAAATAGTATTCAAGTAGACATCTTTGTTTCTCGTTAATCTATTTATGGTAAGCTACACAACTCCTGACCGCTCATCGTCATGTTGACGACCCATTAGAACTTATTTATTATGTATAAGGAAACTTTATTACAAGTAAATAGACATATCAATTTATGAGCAAGGAATATTATATTTTAGCATTTCACACTTCGGGATGGATATCATCACCAATTTGGAAGGACTATAACATGTGATGCATCTTCAAATTTCGTTTTCCTTCTGCTCTGTTGGGTTAAGGCGGCCCAGGAAGTATTATTCCATACATATCAATACATATCCTGTAACTTCCGATAGCCTTGTCGCACCACGACGAAACTTCACACAGTTTTAGAACTACTTAAAACACATTGAATAAATAATGATTTAGTTATCTACAGCTTGATTTTGGGTTAGAAATACACATTTGGGTTAAAAAAGCTGTGTATTTTATGGGTTTACGCGCGCAAGCAGTAACACCACCTTTCATCATGATATTTTACAAGAAGAGAGTTAACCCCATACAAATCATTTTTGTCCGAGGCTATTTTGTTTAAAATGTCGATTACAATGTTTTTTGGGGCCCAAAACATTAAAAAACGCTAATTTTGGGTCATATTTTGTTAAAAATTCGCCCCAGTTTAAAAAAATTAAAATCTATGCAAAATAGCCTTGGACAATTTTGATAAGAAATTGAAAATGAAGAATATTTGATTACTCCAAAGATGAAGTCTGTCGTTTTGAGCTGCGCGTAAAGCCGTAAAAGTCATAACCCGATCCCACACAAGCAGCTCGTTGTCTCCCGCGAAATCCAACACCTGTGACGTAACGGCCGTTCCCTTCGAACACCATATCGAACATATAGAACCCCCTGTTCTATTTGGAACACCTCCGTCAAAACAGCGCTGGTGGGACTCGGCGCGGCACATGTTCGTGGAGGAGACCTTCCAAACCATTTGATTGAAACATTAAGAATGTAATACAATCCAAATCGTGGCCTATAAATAATTCTGTACATCTACGTACACCTGAGATGATATATATTATTGGGTACTGTAATAGACCTTGCCCCCCCCGAACTGCTCCGTAGTAAAACATTTCGAACCGTGTTTGAGTTCGGCCGCGCCGCTGGCCAGGCACGCGGCCGAACTCGAACACGAATTTTAGAGCCTGGGCTGCCTTAACCCAACTGAGTGCTGTATATTTACAGATTCTCAAAAGTGCTGAGTAGATTCTGACAAAATATTTTGCTGTTTCGATCATTTTTCATTTAAAGGAATACTTTCACCTCACGTTTTGTAAAATAATAAGCTATACATCTTGACAACAAGGATCAAAAGACAACCGGCGGGGATTAATTAGGGTTTTCGAGTCTGCTCAATAATTAAAGAAGAAAGTGTTCTCCGGGAACCAAGCTGTGATTAATAAGACACGGCGAACTTTCTTTAGAGGAGTACCAATCGATTTGCTTCCTACGGTTGGTTGACGCATGCAAGTATCGACCTGTGCTCTAGAATGGAGACCGTCGTCCTCAAGACTGCCACAACTATACTCATTATTTGATGCTCACATATTTCCTCACTACCTTGTATCTGAATCTAAAAAGGACCCCATTGACTTGACAGGTTGATTCCTTCTTCAACAGACGAATTGTTTTAAGAACAAGAAAGGCTTCTATGTCGTCGTAAATCACGGAACGGTTGACCGGTACATGTTAAGATATCTAACAGTACTTGTACCATTATGTCGAGTAACCGTCTGCGTCATGCGAGATCGATTCGTGCCAACAAAGTGCAAATTGAGAAGCAGTAGACATCTCCGACTCATCAGTCTGAAAAAGAACATGACTATCTGTCTTACTGCTAGGTTGATGTCCTCGGGTCCTTGTATCAGGTTCAACATTTGGTTATAGGGTGATCTGTGGTTACTGTAGGTGTGGTGTATCACTGGAACTGCTTTGGGCTTCGATTATAGTTCTCCTTAAGGTGAAGGTAAAGACTTTTCTTCCGGGACCAATGCACCAAACAGTATTTACGGTGTATACACGGTGTCATGAGTCAGTAGTTAGCTTTTAAAATCATAATTAGCCAATAAAGATAATAAAGTCTCGAGTGTCGGAAGGAGTGAATACATTTCTTGAACAAGACACGGTCGAACGTTCAGGTGAGTCCAGTTCTTTAAAGTTTGATGAAAAGTTTAAAATTCCTTCTATGATACAGTTTCTAGTGTTAATCTAAACTTGGTTGTACACAATGGAACCTCCATTACCATTAACCCATCGTGTTATATAGATCTGCGACCGTGTGTGAATTTGAGAGATATCTAGTGCAGCAACCCCAGGTATGTACAGTTTAGATGTACTGGAGTGTATTACACTGGGGGATGTTGGGTTGAAGATCTGTTTGGACGTATCTTTTTCATGGTTGCGGAATTAGGTACCCTGGCGGAATTATGTTAGACTTTACATAGTTGCGCCGTTCAGTACCAGCAACAGTTAATGGAGAAACTTTCCAGACAGACAATAGCAGAAACACAATTAGCGAGATTTATCGATCGCAGTTCTTGAAGGCTGCTGGGATCTTTTGAACTGGTTCGGATGACAGCCAGCAGAGTCCACGCAGGGCCGCGAGACATGTCAGTTTGGGAAACAAAGTCGTCCTATTCTATATAAATGGAAATTGTATTATATTGATGGTGACACTGACGCTTTCCCATCACATAGACGCTCAGGTGAGGTAGTTGATCCTAGGATTACCAGGCAATAGGCACTGATGGAACATTTCCAAACGGTGTAGTGCTCGATTCACTTCTTTGTGAAGGATGTGAGCTGCATACTGAAGTCGTTGATGCATCCCCAGGTGGCAGCTGCCATGGCGGGTACTTCAATCATATGAATAGGCTTCGGCAGCCAATCGTCTCAAGTGCCATGCTTATGGGAGATAAATTTTCCAGTAGAAAATGACTTTTTTTTCCTTCGGCGAATACGACGTGATATAAGCATCACTAACTGAGTCGGGCTAATCAAGGTATACGTAGTTGAACTAATGAAATTACGATTCTCTCAATAGCTTTACACAAACGGAATGCTATTGCAATGATCAGTTGGATTTCCAATGATTGCTATCTAATATTGCTGTTATCGCCATCCAGAGTATCCATAACTATAATCATTGCATCGTTATTGTAGCAATCGCAGTAATTACGTACAATCCCCAAGATACATAATCTAAGATTTAAGTTTTCAGATTAACTTTTTCGGCAAGCACACTTAGATTCGTTTCGATAGCTGAACCATCTTAAATACCAAAAAGTACATGCAGCAATCAAACGAGGAATTGACGATAAATATTAAACTTTTGATATCTCACCTTCAATGAAACTCAATTAACTAACCTATTTGGCTATCTCAAGTGAGGTACACCTTGTTCAGAGATAAGAACGCACATGCCCTTTCCCCATGACGTGTGAATGTATCATGGGACTATACTAGATATAATAGTAGCTCAAGCAAAACAACAGTGGCAGTGTTGGGAGTACAGTTCTAGCTTTCAGCTTTCACAGTTTAATATCAAACAGGATTAGCTTGCCTATGATTAGATCTCGTTGACAACTGCCACAACAAACTATGATTACAGTACGAAAAAAGAATACCCATAGCAAACCTCTGTCATAGATCATTTCGTAAAACGATTCTAGAAATGTGTTGCATAGAAGCTACATGTACCTTTTGTATGCGCAGACGATTTCCCAAAACGTTTTGTAAGGAAATGGCATATTGGCCAACTACTGATAGGCTGAACACTGTACATGAAATCAATGTAATCGTCTGTTTGCAAATGCGAATTATTGGCCTGGAATGCATATGCTAACTATTGTACTTTTACTTGCGGAAAATGATTTGTAAGAAGACTTATACTTCCCAATATCAGGTTTCCTAAGATATTTTATGGTGCATCACAACATGTTATCAATTTCCGTGGAGAACATAAATGCACTTTTTATACAATAAGATCTATCTGTATCAGTGGACATATTGTAGATGCCAATTAGTTCACATTTATTCCCCTCTCTCATTTTACTCCCTAGTCTCAATCTCATTTTATTTATAACTAAATCTTTCAATCTCCCACAAATGTATCCCATTGTTATCCCTTTTCTGTGACCTTACCTTCTAAGAAGATCGTTCCGATGAGGATCTGGATCAGCAGCATCTTGAACAGTCTTCACACTGGAACGAAAATCATACATGAGATTGGCCACAAGCTTTCGAGCACACGCAGAATTAACGTCTTCCTGTCCTGATTCTCTCCGTGAAATAACTCCATACTCAATACGCCGGCTTCACGAGGCCTTATCGGAGAAAGTCTCGTGGCTCCAATCGTTAACACAAAACCGCAGCATACGCACCGTGGCTGCTCTCCGCCCCCTCGTCCAGCTGATAATGACACAGTCAAGGTAACGTATTTGCGGAGAGCCTAAGAAAGAAATCCCCGGTGGATTCCTGTTGACTGCGCTGACTCACAGTGTCTGAATACCGATACGAGTACTTCTTCCCTTTTACCAAGTGGCGCACTACCTAAAGCATTCACACACCGATGATTTCCGCGGATCCGGCAGTTTCAAGACTGCCCTACGCTGGTGTACCTTGCATTTATGGTAAAAGGAGATAGAGGAATCATGAAAACACCCATGTCTCGAATTAGTTGTTTAATAAATTCGCCATTGTTGATATCTTTTGAAGGAAAAGCTATGCAAAATATTTACAACCACTATTAATACTAACTACTTTCATTTTAATCATAACATTGGTGTAAATAAATGATATTTTAAAAATATTTTCTCAGGACAACTTTATGTAATGTAACGTATGTGCCATATGTCTATGTATATCTCTTACAATAACACCTCTTTTCTTTAGCAGTACTTGAACAGGTATAAAATTTGAATCGATATAACTAAAAAGGAATGCTGATTAAACAAAATGTATGAAAGAGAAAGTGCGAGATAGATACATTAATTTTGTCTCGGGTTATTGGAAATATGTTGGAAGCTATGAATCTTCTGTACGCAGTGTGACTCATGACAAATGTGTTGTGATTGATGCGTCGTAAAAGGCAATTAACAATAGATGCTGCCTTCAGGAGTCAAGGATGAACGCACGACGTTCTCCAGAGGGTCTGCCGTTTACGTTTTACTCTTTTATCCATACGAAAGCAACCTAGCACTAGGTATTGACCATTTTGGGAAAATCGTAGAAGCAAAAAAGGTCAAGTTGGAAACAGTTGCTTTCTAATACAAATGCAAAAAGGTATTGGCTTTGAAGTGCCCACCTTGTATATGACTTATTTTGTGTGTAAATCAATAGTTCATGTAAGCTAAAAATATCATCTTGGGTTGTCTCCTGTGGCGTTTCTTATCGGCAAAATTTCACAAAAGTATATATCACAGCATATTGTACATTCAGTAGTTTTATCATATGAAAAGTGATTAAATCGGATTATCATTCTGCAGAAAGTTCGACAGTTTCTTTAAAAGATTTATACGATATATTTTACATGAATTCAAATATGTTCTTCATGAGAAATCGTTTAAACATGATATGGGTCAGGAATATAATGACGAAATCTATATTTCACTAATTAGTCATAGGAAAGCATAGCCTGTAGATATACATTCAATGATTCAGATAACGAGTGTACAAAGTGTGCAGATCGTAAACAGTACTTCGAGAAATAAATTTGCATATTCATGACCACGGGTACATGGTTTGAAGTATCGTCCAAGAACGTTTGCTGTTGCTTAAGCTATAATGTTATTTAGATCTAGATCTTCCCATCGTACAACACCCAGATCATTGGAATTGTAATGACATATAACCATTCAGACACAAAAGGTACTGTTGTTAAATTGCAGCTGCGTTATTGGTAATGATAGCCTATCAATGGCCGGACTAAAACATTATAATATAACCTTAAACTTCTGTCAACTTATGATTTAAAAAACAGTCCTTTGATTTCAATTCTCGCCTTGAATGATATATCTTTGTTCAGTTTCTCCTTCCATTTACCGGATGAGGGAATCTTAAAATAAGCTTGGCGCAACAGATTGAAATATGGACGTTTATGTCTAAGGCCCCTTTCCTATCACGTTCATCTTTACAACACTTCACAGCACATGTCATGGCAGACAGATGGTTTTCGTCTTTAAACCGGAAATGGATGACATGTACAATACTTGGCTACTTATCGACACCATAAAATCTTGAGGAAACTCAGTGGGAATGCAAGATATAATCAACAGCTGTAACATAAAGGCCACTAATATAGTGCAAAGGTCCAAAAATAAACCGGAGACCGGATGCCTACTGACGCAGTCTAAAATTTAATTTATGTATGTCGTATTCTCTGCTCTGCAGGGGGGGGGGGGGGGGGCTACGCGGTCGTTTGAGAAGTATCAGGTAAATAATTTTTTTTCTTGTAATGATCTCATGATTCCAAAATGTTGGTTGTCAGAATTCCAAATCCAAACAGGGAAGCAAATGCAAAAATGAGTAAAGTCGGAAAAATTTAAACAATCTCGGGATTAAGTCTTGATTAGACTAGTAGCAAATGACCCAAGCGGGTATTGTGATTGAAAGATAGGGAGGCAGACGACAGCTTCAAAAGAAGTCTTCCGTGAATGTCATCGGGAATATCATTGACGCTGCGGGTGATAAAACGGCCAAGTAACGCCAAAAGCTCGAAGAATTAGCATCCAAATAAGTACAATTATCTTTTTGATGGATTTGTAGCTCCGGAGGGACACTTGTCTTTCAAGTTTAGTTCTAGTTCAATATCAAGGAATCAAGGCCTAGAAGTAATTTAGGAAGAAGGGCGTTGACAGAATGAATCTTGAATCGCTTCTCGGTATCTGATAAAGATACGATGCAAAATTCTTCTTCTTTAGAAAGTTGTACATACCTTAATAAGTGTATCATCGGTATGAACAGGGCGTAATAAAAACACTACCCAACGCGTGCGAAATTTGTAACGTTAAAAAATTATCAAGTTTCTTGGAACACAATTGACATCCTCTCTCTCGCAATAAGGTAGACAGGTAAGTGGAAATGTAGAATATCTGCCGCACGTGTATAGGTTTTACAACTGTAACCGCAGGGTACGGAAAGTGCTGACAAGGGGACACTCTGCACACTAGATGGAACGTGTGACCTGGAGCTTGCGCCTTTATTCACTGTTAGAGGGCCCACCCATTCATTGCCCCGATGACATCTATGCCATAACTACATGCCAATTAGGGACACCCCGGTTGAAGTCTGCTACCAGTCTAAATTTGTGGTCTTGTTAAGCTTGACGAGAACCCTTGATCATCACCCCGTCATCGAAGACTTTCAATCAGCCTAAAGTGGCTAGGCCAATCGAATATGCTGCAAAAGTACTTAGGCATAGGCTACTAATGTAAATTGCTGCTCTACACATAACATTTGCTGACGCTGTTGTGAAGACAATTGACCGTGTTCAAGCCGTCTGATCCGGCATGTTAAGTAAAAGACAAATTGCCGTTGCAAGACACTGTCAATGGAGCGCGCTAAAGTCGCCGGAGTTAATTGATACAGATTCGAACCTTTCCAAGACTGCACACAATGCGTTGTCCCATAGGGAGCTGCTACCTATATCATATTAGACGATTCGCTTTCCCGTCTACTGGAGAATGACTCTCCGCTTTGTACCTGAGGGTCAAAGATTCGGTTTGCCGTCTTAAGATAAATGACGCCTTACAAGTGTACCTGGGGCAGCAATTAAGGTATATCTATTTAAGGGATCACACTTCAAGGCAAGGCGTAAACGACCATCAGAAGCTGTCATGTGGCAATCCAATATATGGCTTGCTCTAAGGTGATAGACAACATCGTGCTTCGATCGCAAATGCTCACATAACTCCGATGGAGCTTTATAAATGTGAGGATTAGACTATATGAATATTTAATTTTTCCTCGTTGGGATTTCGATGATACAATCAATAAATGTTTGGAGAATGGGTGAAGACAATGAAGAAACACGGCCAAATTTTGGCAAGGCGTTTGATGAATATGTTAACAAACAAACAAATAACAACAAGGGAGTTGTTTATAAAGTTAATGACTTTTTTCTCCCCCAAAAAGGTGCCTTAGAAAAATGTATTTCTCGGTAGTTTGCTTGCTTTGTATAACTGATTCAAGGTGAGACACGCCAGTTTGAAATTTGTACAGTAAGTGAAAGCTGTGTTCGGTCGCAACATTTATAGACATAGATTTAATCCAGGTGCATTAATACATAATCATAATAAGTCTATGCGAGATTGCACGAAGTCCTGCAGAATAGCGAGTCATGGGAGATTGAGCAAAGTGGTGCTCAGTGGTTCCTCAGCGGTGAACGAACGACTGTGAAGACCCAGGGAAACGCAGGGAAAGTCATGAATCATTGCATTACCTTGTGTCAAATGTCGTGGTGCACTAAGTCACGGCCTGGGGTGATGCAATGTCAGCAATTTGTATATTTCACTGAGTCTTCTGCATGAATTATGGATTTCAACATTGTGACCAATCTATCTCATTAGCTTTTCTACTGTCATTGGAAACGTATGTTTCAGTTATTTTAAAACTATCATCGAGATGGCCTATTATTTAGTGTATTATTGCAGCAAATTACCAGTCACCAAAGTGAGAAGACCATTTTTTTGAATTCGAATGGAATGGAATTGAACGTGGTCTATTCCATTCAAACGTAAGACAAATGTATCCATGTACACTATTTTGTTACTGAAAGAAATTGCAGTATTATAAATCATAATCATTATGTCATATGTAATATGCGTTTAAAGCCACTATACACCCACATGTAATTTTAACAGTGTTGTATGTGACGGTAAACCTCTGAGGGCGACAGTCATTCTGATTCCATTAAAACACCCTATAAAATCTTTCCCCCTGTAATGGGATTTGTGTTGGCAATTTCGACTCTTTTCATCTCACCTTCAAAGGCATCGACTTCCTGAAATTCACGTCGTGTTAAAAAAATGATAATCCAATACGACGCATTTATTCAGATCGTATCTAATGAGAAGCAATCATTCATGATTTATTCCCCCAATTTTGCGCGTCCGCATTTTCCACGACTTTTACGACTTTTCTTTTACATTGCGGTATCATAAATTCTCTTATTGGTGACAAATTTTGTTCCTCGATGAAAACCAAAAGTGTAATCCAATCACAAAAGCTGTGCCCATGAGATGCAAGAAATCCGACTTTGTCAGAAAACCCAGAAAATCGATCGTTACAGTCCTGTAGTAAAGAAATGCAATTCCACGTCTATTACATTTGGCATACAGGCGGTTTCAATACTCTTGTCATTATGGGCCCTTGGCCCGTATCTTCAGATGGAAAAGACCATGAAGGTTAAATTGCTTTAGAAACTGGATGTGCTTGGATCGTTAAATATGGGTAGAAATATAAATCAGTCGATCGAGTATTCTCCACTTTCATGATGGGGTATCTCTCCATCAACACTCAATTCAAGGCTGTCTTTTCTCGCAAACTACTAATAAGTATAGGCTTGTCCCCCTCTCCTAAAATATGGCCTTTAACCACCCATCCATACTAAATCGACCAAAACCAATGATGTCCATATAAACTCACCGATAAGAGGTGCCCGTTGATGCTCCACTGAGTTTTCCAATGATGTATAGATCAAATAGCTTAAGGCCCCGGAATATATGCATACGCCGGATGTATACACCCGAAATACGATTAAATGTAAACTTTTACTACCAAAAGATGCTCCAGAAAGATAACACATCACTAATTATACTTGCCATTTTGAGATATTCAATTTGCGTATCTTTTCAGCAGATGTTGTTCGCACATAGATACATGGCGTAGATTTTCAAGACAGTTAACGTGAAAATACTCTGGATGAATATTGTAGACAGATGTTAGATCAACGGAGTGTACAGATGACGGGAATCAATATCTATAATAACCGCGATCTACAAAGCATACAAGCTAACACTGCACGAAATGGCCTCGTATCCCGGCGTATACGTACAGGGATTCCTCCGGAAATATTCCATATCCCGGTGCGGATTTAGCGTATCCGTTAATTATATCGGAAACGCTAAATCCGCACCGGGATATGGAATATTTCCGGAGGAATCCCTGTACGTATACGCCGGGATACGAGGCCATTTCGTGCAGTGTAAGGTTGGCATTGCCATGTCATTGTTGGATGATGGATACCTGCTTGGATCTTGTATTATTATACAAATGGCTGTCTAAAATGACTTACAAACAATACGATCTTATAAGGACGCTAATAGCTTTTAACAAAGCCCAAGCCAGACAGTAAAACAAAGCATGGTACAGTCAATAACACCCTGCAACATTAATTATGATATCACGTTGAGTCTGCAGATCCGCTGATCACTGTCTGCAAACTTCCTACGGGACAAAGTAAATTGATTATGGCTATAACAAGAAAGTGTAAATCAAAATAACGTCGCAAGAAACCTGCTTTACGGCTTACAAAGTAGTAAACTACAAGGGGATGTTATTCTATACACTTCTATCGGTACATGAAGAATGTCCATGGAAACGAATATCGAATTCCTACCGACACAATGTCCCAGACAGTCATTGTTTAGTTTCCTTGTACTGAGCTCTTCGGTATTATTGACCGTGGATAAGACGTCGCCTTCTTGCCATGGTGTCTGTCACCCCATGACCTGACCTGGACACGACCTAGAACAGATAGTCGAAGCATTGGAAGCCTATTTAGCACGGTGGTATGAAGGGGCTCTAGAGTTTTGAATATCTTTATATTCTCACTCAGGATACTACATGTACATGAAAGGTCATGAACTGTCCTCGTCCAGTTGCTGAAGTTTGTTAACAGGATAATCTCAGAGGGATCATGTGTGATTTGGAAGAAGACGTAAAAGGGAAGTTTGGGAGTCATACTAATAGACGATGGGACCTTGAACAAGATTGTAAAGCTCGCTCTAGCCCTCTAAGGGAGTTCAATTTGAGGCATAGGGCAAATCATTCATCTTGGCTAAGTCTGTACAAGACGTCATACTCAAACTATACATGACAACAGATGGGCAGATTCTGGATTTGTACAGAAGAAACGACCAAGGGCCAACGAAGATAGAAGAGCAAATGATGTAATCCAGGATGTTGGCAACTACGAACGTATTGTTCTTTTCGAACGGGGCATTTTAGGTAAGATGATATAATAAGTTAACTCAATGCCTGCTCGTATCTATCGAAGTTATCAACAAGAACGAATGATATAGAACACACATGGCGGGGAACCTAAATTCAAAACACTTAAAACACATGACCGCCAGACAGAAATAACATGATAGGTATGTAAGCCTGTAGCCCTCATGAGGGTATAATGGTGGACGTGATTTACTTTTCGAACGGCAACATCTGGGATGATTTACTTTGTTTACTCCTACATGTGTAAATGGAATCTCTTTATTGGTTCTCCTGAGTGCAAGCAATGATTGAGCTTAAGGTGACAGCTTACTGTAATTGTGTCACATGATAAGATTTATATCAGTGACAGACGTACTAGATGGGTCCCTATTACAATGTCCCAACGCTGCTGGCATGAAATCCAATTACATGGTTATTCTGTAGTATGATTTCTAAATTACACCAACGTTCTAGCCAGGTTTTTACCTGTTTAAAGTGTGGTATGCATGATGCATGAGGGTTGCTTGAAGGTATTGAGACGTCATATTAATCTCCTAAGATTGTTGAAAACCCCACAAATGTAGATAAATGACCCTTTATTGCCAATTCCTAGCCCATTAAATATTGTACTTCGTCACAACCAGAAAATTGTATCTTCGTCTGGGCAACATATATCGATTGGTAGCGACCTCATGCGGATATTTTTGTGGAAGCAAAATAGATAGCAAATGAAAAATCAGAATGCACCAAAATGGAATCAAAGTGCTTATTGATTCATCGTTTCAACAGAGATAACTTATTAGTAAGGTATTTGGCAAAACATTAGACTCTAGATGCATGGAACTTATTTTCAAATGGCGTTAATTGTAATCAAGCAATGTTGCCTTTATAGATTTGAAACAACACATGAGTTAAATTTCAACTTAGATCAAGCTTACCTAAGATCACACAGGCAGCTAGCGCTGCGAAAATGAACACAATACATCAAACCATTGTCAGAAATTGCCATTAACTCTACGCATATAGCCTAGGTTGACATGATGAATCATGTACTCTATGGTAGGAGTAAGTGCGTAAAGAAAGCAAACATTCTGGCACTAATTTCAGCTGCCATAAATCAAATGATATCTGTGCTGCCTTCGATTTTCATCATGATTCTCGACCTTTGACCTCACCTCCACAATACACGATTCTTTTTCAGCGATTGACCATTCGAAGTAAGTACAAAATAAGTCAAAGTAAACACAGTTATCTGTTTAGGAAAAGGTGCTATGTTACAGATAAGTACGGCTATTTGGCAGGCAATGGATTGATTCGATCAGGAATTCTGCCGTTGTTAACGACGGACAGTACGCACAAATCTTTGATGAGGCAGGCTTTGAACATGCAGTATGTTAACCCTATCTAGACCGGGCTTTTTTGAGACTTCTTGGACGGGGGGGGGGGCTCTTTCGACCCCCACCTCATAACTTCCGAACGGTATCCTTTATCATCACCAAATTTGCAGGGAGTGATGTTCACGTGAAGTTTTATAATTCTTAGTATTTTGGTGACGTCATGACGTAATATGACGTAATTATGATGTCATTGATGTGATTTTATTGGCTAAATAGAGAATTCCCATAATATCTAAAAGTATTAGACAAAATAGTGCGTATCATTGATTTAAAGGTATGCCAAGACATTTGACGTCTGTAGTGACTAATTTGACGTCAAAATGACGTCGAAGAATGACGTCATGTGTTGTTAGCGACCCCCTGGGATCCGCCATCTTGGATCGGCCATTTTGAAAATTTTTTAAATACATTTTTTTTCAGTTTATGACCCCAAATAACAATCAAAATAGACTTAAAACATTATTCTGAATGTTTCTGGTTAAGAAAATTCCAGGTTGTGACGAATTTAAAGGGGAAAAAGCCTGTTTATACCGAAAATAATAATATTGTCCGCCATCTTGGATTTTGAGCGATGACGTCATCATATTAGCATAATTTATGAATATTGAATCATGACAGTTACATTGAATCACATATGATGTTATACATGTAGTAAAATAGTGTGGTTGAGCAAGAAAACATTTGAAACAACTATGTTTAAATTGAAATTAGTCAAATTTGCATAAAATGCCTCTTCAGAAACGCGTTGCCATGGCAACACGAAAAATGATAAACTTATACTTTTATCATAATATTGTTGCCAAGTAAATTCTAGGAAAAGTCACCAAGTTTGGTTGTCCTACCATACGTCGTTTGACAGTTATACGATGTCAAAGTTGGCGCGGGCACTTTTAGCCCCCCCCCCCGGTCTAGATAGGGTTAAGCGAGTAGCTAACGTAAGGACGCAGCGCGGATGTAACATTTATACTGTGTAGCGAAAGAAATGTCAGAACTAATGAGACGCTGTCGAACCAACAGGCCAATCTTTACGACATGCATACCACACGACTTGCAACGAATAACAGCAGCGACAACCAATTAGGCTATTTCTGTCGTAAACGGTAACACACTTGTCAGGATGCATTGCAGGTATCGTCTAAAATGGAGAAATGGATACGAATCATAGAAAGGAGCTTACATGTATCACGAACACTTTCCTTTTTGTGGGTGTTTCGTGGATTGTTGGCAACACAATGGCGCCACCATTCAATGCTATCGGATCTTCTAAAGTTTCAGCTGAATCCGTATTCCAAGCCAACAGCCCAGCGGCTTTTCATGGCCTTTTCTCACACAGAACCATGCAAAAATGTCATTCGTAAGTGCAATATTCCTACCACTCCTATCAAGGCAAACTCCGTCCGGCAAGATGGATTGATTTCAATGAGGTGCTCTTGCTGCTTTGAAGCAGTACTACTCCATTAGAACTGGAGATGATTAAAGTCTTCGTTTCAATTATAGGACATCGACACATCCGTAAGAAGCATGCTCTGCTGCCTACGTTTTCCATGCTTGAAAACACGTGATACCTCCTTGTGTGGTATGTTCAGTATGCAAGAAATTCAATCGCTTCCTTAAGCTAGTCATACATTTGGGCAAGTTTGCTATGCCTCTTTCAATACGTCCCTGACTCTACACAGAAAACCACAAAACCCCAACGGCAATAAAGCAAGCCTCTTTCAGTCTGCTACGCATTCCCCAGGGTATCAATTTTACTGTTCGCTTTCCCGTCGTAAATATTTAAGTGCTAGGTGATGCATTTATGGTTGATAACGGGAGTCACAGGACGACTCTGCGATGCATCTTGATCTTGTCAATCAAGTCTTTTACAGTTAAGTCTCCTTTTAGAATCTCCTAGAGAGCAAGAAAATGGAATGTGTTCTACAACTGGCCAATGTTATTGAAGGAATGCTTATCAATGTAAATGTGAAAACCCTAGTGCATTGGTCAAAAGCCTTTGTTGTACCATTGTAACGATCTTTGCCGACGGTGGTGATTTTGTGTTACGCATGGTAGAATAAGATAAGTACTAAAGTTTGTTGTGCTGTCTTTGGACACCGACTGGAAAACTTCTAATGCCGTTTAGAATACTGCACCACCAACTCTTATTGGAATATCAATGATGTAATGTACTGCAAGTTAATATGCTTGAGGCTCTGTGCATATACGCTTGAACGGGTTTCACATGGATACATATTCTTGACACAGCAAATTTTCTATACAAGGCATATTCCTATGTGGTTACCCAGGCTGGTCGTACTAATTGTTCTGGTTATGAGCAAGCCATTGGTTTCCGTAATGACAAATCAAGTAATCACTTGCTCGGGTGATGTATGAATTAAAGCCCGACAAAGAAATTGAATTATGGCAACTGAAAAAAAAAATCTAATCAAAGATCCTGCTGGGAGCGTAGAACGCACGAAACCGCAAATCGCTAGTTAAATATTGTATGGACTCGGTGATAGATCATGCAATGTGACCACCAAGTCATTACAGTGACCTTGCCTGTGGACACTGACCTTTTCATCATCATTATTAAACTAGCCAACTTAACATTCGGGACAACTAGAGCACGTTGTTAACCATTACGTATCTCTAATTTTTACATCATGTCCTAACCTTAAAGGACCACCATTTATAAAGGTCACTCTGAGGGAACCTTACACTGACCACTGCACATCAATTGACATTCATCTACCGCAATCAATTTTGACACCATCGATTAATGTCTTCATGTATTTTTAATATTTCAGGTTATTTACACCGAGCTTTTCGGATGATCACCATAGATGTATAAAAACTCGGTCCCTAATACCTGGCTGTGCACGGTATAGTACAAGTTAATGAAGTGTCAGAATACACTTTCCACATTGAGCAGGGCTGGTATTCCTGGAATTCAGAAAGCTTTCCTTTGAAAGCCCGTAACACCGACTTGCACTGAATTACAGTCAAAAGGTCTGCCTAGTGATTTGAAAATAATTGAAATGCACCACTGCGGCCAAAGCTTGCTGAGTGGTTATGCCCATGATCAAAGTAGCCGTGAGAATTTCAAGGAGATTTTGGAGGGAATGGAAGAAGTGCTGGTATACACATCATAGAATAAAAGCTGTCGTACCCCACCAATACAAAAAAATGTATATGATTCCTTACATTAACATAGCATACCTAGCCCCATCCTCTAAAGCTAGTGTCTGAGGGTGGGGGCTATATTGGCATTTAGTACCAGCCTTTTCCATTCCCTCCTCTCTCTGGCTCAATAGGACAACTCTTATGATTCCATATATGATGCATGATACCATACTGTTAAAATAAAACCGGTGTTATACATAAAACCTATTCCCCAATTGAAAGGTTGATACGGTTCCAACTTTGATATCTTGACATCCGAATAATCCGACAAGATATTTTCAAAGAAGGAGTTTAATTGGAAATGGTAAACCATATACTTACATTATCGGTTCCTTGTGGTATTACAGAAACATGCCATTTTCCATCACCTATCACAAAGAGCAGGCCACGCAATGCGTAATACCAAGATACGTTAGAGTACCTTTGATGCGGTGGTGCCTCAGTACGGATCTAGTGAGCCTTGTTGCAGTACCTTTCGTTTTATCCTTTGATGTTGCAACATAAGCAGTTCGCGCCCCGCGTCTTATCGTATATCAACATGTTACATTAGCGAGTTTCCAGAAGATGTTTCAAGCTGCAATGGTCCTTTAAGTACCAAGGAAGGGTGGTAAGCGCAGAGTCAGGTTTTCCTGTGCTGGTATATACTACTCGTAAACAATGCCTCCTAGGAAGCTACTACTTAAATCAAAGCGGAGAAAAAGTGACCTGAAATAGAAGATGCATTATGCATTAGCGGCAGACATCTATTAGGTGGTGGTAAAGTATCCCTTTCATAAAACAAGGAATAATAAAGTATCCAAATAGATAAAGTAATACTATCCAAATAGATAATCACTAATAGATATAATGATGATCACTAATAAACACAGTAGTTGGCGATAAGTAATAGGCACAAGCTGAAAATGCAGTGGATGATGCTCAATAGCGCCGTTCTAGTATATTACTACAGCAAAGGACCGATTTGATTTCCTTGCCACAAAATGCAGCATCGAAGATCCACGGGCTTTGCTAACGATTTATTATACAATTCGAGGCTGAAAAACTGCTTTCCCGGCGTAGTTACGACTCAATTTTCCTACTTTGGTCGACCCTTTCTGTATCCTAGTAGATACATCAGCCTAGAACGACGCTATGCCTGAGGATGAAATGCAATAAAAATTGTAGTTTATTCGTCGAATGACAATGGATGGTCTGGACTAGCTCATAAGTCTTACGGGAGATCAGTTCAAACAGAGGTTACCTTTTCTATAACTTACCCATATCTATTATCTTAACAGATTGTTCAGATACATTTTCGTTCGATCAATAGATGCAACAATGTTCGGCAGACATTTGAATGCAAAATAAGAATATCATGCAAAAAACGTTGTCAACCTTAGGTCAAATTTGAGACCGATTAACGTTTTTTTAATCTATCGTTTTACAGTACCATTAGGCTGGTGGTATATCTTCAGTCTCATTACTATATATTCTTTTATTATGTCAACAATACCTTGAGTACAGCCATGTAAATGTTAAAAGTTCCTATCAGAAGTTAGAAAGATTTATTGATATTGATGCAATAGAATAACTGTTTGTATTGATCTTATGTATCATATATTCAAACATCTGTGTTCACACCCATCCCCCCCCCCCCCAGGCCAAACTGGACCTCAGGAAAAAACGGCCAAGGCCGACTGGTCATTCCAGTCTAAATAAAGGATATTGATTGATTGATGTTGTGGTCGAGACTTGCAACTCAGTAGTTTGTCGTCGTCAACAGAGTTTAACAGCTCCAACAATGATTTATGGTAAGTTTCCCCTCTTCCGTCAAGTGCAGAATATTTATAATCCCGATACGGACGACCGATGGAAATCCCGGGGAAATATAGCATATATCTAAATCAGAGGCAAGCACCATTTTCTCAACATGGACACACTCTATGCGTTCATTATTAAATGGATCACTCGCTGGCACTACATCCATTACCAAATATAAATGAATTGACCATAAATCATTCATACGCATTATCGTAGCTTTTATATCGAATGCCACACTAGATATGCAACTAACCCGCGAGTGGAAGAAGGGGTCTGTAAATATTTCAACGCCAACCAATTTATTTTGGCTGGCTGTCCTTTTCTGGATAGCATTACTGCAGACAATTGGATTCAAGAGAATAGATTATGCCATGAAACTAACATAAGGCTTGACAAATGAGTAGAAAATTGATGTAAGGTTTTACTTAACATAATTGATGTCGCAGACGAATCAGCGGAAAGTGAATCTTCATCTTAATATTGTATGTAGAGCTAGAAAAAATGATTCACACGCATGTTACCTGCTGTACAATTTTATATCAAAGAATAAATGTTGATATAGAAATATTTACAGTATAAACATAAGACGTAAAAATCGTAGGGATGTAGCGTTATGAAAGTTGCGTTGTTCCATTCTTTTTTACTACCAAATTGTCACTACTAAATGTCTGTATCACGGCAGTATTATTTTGTCCTAACTAAAAGTAGTTATTCCAATATGAAACACTTGGTCTTTGTGTGCAGCTAAAATCGAAACTAATAAAAATATAAATAAAGCTATGACTCCATCTTTCATGTGTTGTGCTAAAACTTAAAAGATACAAGTATGTTGAGCATCCAAGCTATTCAAAACGAACAACTCAAGACAAATAGGTGCAGTATTAATAAACTGCAGGGTGACAAAATGAAACTCACGGAACCATACTATGCTATCACACTACATGCACTTTGGAACGAAAAACTGCTAGAGAGGCCAATATCTAATCAGTTAATACGTTTGAGACTTTTTGAGATATCCTATAACTTACCAGCCAATCGCGGTAAACATATTAACTTCCTCGTCAGGAGTAATAATGCCTAAAGCTCTACATAGGCAGACCCTAGTGTATAATAAACTTGCATTATGGGCTCATGAATTATATCTAGAGACACGAAAGTGTTTTAAACTACTCCCTTAGGGCCTCCCCAAATGAACAATATCCTCTAGTAATTACGGATCATAGATCTTTATATGGACATTAAACGTAAGTGCATTTCCAGACGATTTTTATTCAGAGTTCGAGAAAATATTTTTTCTATCGAGTTACCATCAATTAAAGACATGCAGCCACACAGGTGATATCTAACGAGGATCATCCTATTTAGACCTTTGTGTCTGTGTAACAAATATAGAATGTTAAGGTATGTGTCAGCAAAACCTTTTAACTATGATGGGTGGGTGGAATAACCATTGAGATGAATTCTGCTTTGTAGGCTCAGGCATCAATAGTTTTTGCATTATTTGGATTGCAGTGTGATAGTAGAAGAAGGGAATATACTTTAATCAGGGAATTTCGCATCTGGGTAACGCATATGTTTTTCAATTGTAGTCTTATTTTAAACAAATTTCAATTGATAACATGCAAAAGTCACGTGCGTAAGCTTTTGCTCAAAGCATTAGTGACATCAAATCTGCATATTTTCTTGACAGCTGTAGAAAATGCATCATATTCCACAATTTCTAACGCAACACTCTTGTATCGGAACTCCGAAGAATGCCATACGATCTTAACGTATCCTGCAATCATTATACAACTCAGGAGTGACAGTAACAATCTAATATCGAATATAAACGAATTAATGTGAGATACTGACATATAAAAGGAGACACTGGGTTGGGGCGTCGCAACGCAGCGGGGTAACAAGTTACCATATAATATGAATTGGCCATTAATAAGAGTAACATCTCCACGGAGTAACAAGTAACAAGTGACAATATAATATCAAATATAAACTAACTACTGTTAAGTACGGACATATAAAAGGAAAACAGGCAACATATGAACTAAGGCAGAGTGGAAACATACAAGCGGAATGCAGCAAGTTTCAGGCATATTTGATACCAATAATACAGAATACGGACCGGCATATGAGCTTGTGCTTTAGTTACGGTGATTACATGAGAAACGTAATATGCATGTAGTACACTTGCATGTCCTGATTGAAAGGTCAATTCAAGGAAATGATACTTAATTAAGGAGAATTCTGCATTGTTACATATACACGAGAATGGTCTGGTGTAGGTTCCGGCTGAGAGTACGTTGCAATAGAATGTTACACTAATATTACAAGGTAGTGGTGCGCTATGTACATAGCGCCTCCTAACACCATACCGTTTACACACTAGAAAACAAAATTCATCCTAGCTGTCTACACTAATAGATTACAAAGGGCTGCTACGCTATAAAATAGCACCTCATAGCCCCGCTGTGTTAGTTCAAACGCTTGATTTAACACCACATAGTTCACACGTTAGAGCTATATATCCGCATGACATGTGATGTCTGACAGATAACAAGATGTTAAGTGATATATTAAACTAAGGTCGTATGTATGACCGAAATGCGACTGAAGACCACCTCCTTAGCGCCTTAAGTTGCTTGTCAGGGACGCCGTTTAAGCTGCGTGAGTGGCGGCCCCCAGACGAAATGAGTGGTCTGTGGATTCACGGGGGTTCGACTTGTTTGAAACATTTGCGTAGCGCACGTGTGTGAGAAGGGAATGTTAGATACTGGGCGGCCATCACTACGGAGGAAAAGGCAACCTGCGCGATTCTCCCGTATCGTGAGGTACGCTTTCAGACTGGCTACTGGGCAGTACGGACTGCCGGCATGTGGAGGTATAGAGCTAGTTGTGGGGCGACTAGGGTTGCCGTGCTTGTAGGTGCGAAAGGTGACTAGTACGGAGTGAGGGGGTGTGGCCTGTCTGTTGATATGTTCGGTTGACCAGACAGTGACTGGGACTTTCCCCTATACGTGATAGCAATGTCCTTGGTGATAGTGAGTGGTAGCTGAATAGGAAAAGAGCCGGTCGTAGGCGTGGGGGGTGACTGAAGGAAAGGCGATAAGAAGGACTTTGATAATGGAGGGAGTGATTAGTGTCCTTCCGTACGGAGCTTGAGACTTGCGAGAAGCGCGTACGAGTTTTTGAATGAAAAATGATTGAGCTGGGTCGGAAAAATTTAACAGCATATGAACAAGGGCAATAGCAGGGAGTTTAGGTGGGATGCCGTATAGCCTTTGTAACACATGTATGCGACAAACTGAGATGCTGCGAGGTCTGTTTCTGACGAGCACACGGACGTTCATGCCGGGACCGAAGGAAACAGGTTTCGGATTGACATTCGAAGATTAGGCATGGGGCTATAATCAATAACCTGAGTTATTGGGATGTGTATTGGACCCTAGGTGTGGTTATTGGAACGTGCACTGGAATCTTGGTAGGTCATGTCGGTCGCCGTGACAACCGGCAGGAGGATAATGAGGGTAATTAATGTTGCGCCAGTCAGCACACTAAAATAATTAGCCGCGCCACACGGCGGGACACAAAAGAATTGCTTTTGCCCGACAGCGCAGTAAAGAAACACTGCACCACACGACCGGGACGAAAAGTCAGTAAATAAATTCTTTTGCCCGACAGAACAGTCGTAAAAGAAACAACTGCTCCACACGCCCGGGACGATAAGGTAGTAAGTAAATCCTTTTGCCCGACAGAGCAGTCGTAAACAGAAACAACTGCTCCACACGCCCGGGACGAAAAGGTAGTAACAAAATCCTTTTGCCCGACAGCACAGTAAAGAAACAACTGCACCACACGCCCGGGACGAAAAGGTAGTAAGTTAATACCATTGTACGTCAGTACAAAGCATATGCCAAGTACCAGACGATGTAGCTAGGTAAAATTAGAAAAGTTATTGCACGTCGGTACCAATACTAGCGTCATTGGTCAGGACAGGATACCACACTACGTGACATAAACAAATAGCCGGATAACGTACCGCATGACGTGTCAAGGCGCAGTCTGAATTGAATATATGGTATGTCATCCATGAGGGGAACTAGATGGGAGGGTGGGATAAACTTCGGAGCAAAAGATTGGCGTGCTTTCGCTAAAAACGTCGGAGCAAAGATTGGTAGCAAAAGATCGGAGCAAGAGATTGATGTGCTTCCGCGGCGAGCTGTGCGCTAATAATGATTTGGATAGAGGTCTGGGGTTGTGTCGATGAGACCACCCAAGGGTGTTAACCATTCATCGCTACACAATATGATCCTCACACCCCCGTTTTACAACTTGTTTGTCGGCTACTTGACACAAAGAGATTTCGGGTTTTCACTTGGGAACGACCTGACCACCTTGCTAACTAGTACGTCGGTCTGAGTTCCTTTCCTTTCAAAACACGTTTTTGCCACGTCAGATTTCCGTGGCAAACTTGTTTTACAATGCAAGGAATCCTTACCAACCTCAAGGAGGCACAAGGATAAACGTGGGCAGACACAAAATCAGGTTTGGCGGGAACACGACCATTTATTCCTTAAACGGAATCGTAAACAAATATATAAACAGATGAGTATAAAGGAAATTATATAAAACAAGGTACAAAATGTATACAATAATATCGTCTAAATATCAAACGTTATTTTTAGTTAATTCCCGTGGGATTAACGCAAGACATTAATAATTTGCTAGTCAAAGTCCATTCAAAGCTTACGACATAGGCAAAATATAAGAAATCATAAACCAAGTTGCGTTTACGGTAAAGATTAGGCATCAAACCACCATATAGCTCACCAACTGTGAGCAGAAACAGGGGGCCAAGAGGGCGCGAAATGCGACCAAACATGGGGAGTAGAAAAACATAGCCGCGAAAAATACGGCAGTTCGAGTATAAGATAGGGGACGTCAAATCTAGCATCGGGTCAATGTGAACAATAACATATGTACGTAAGTGGACGGAATGCTGGATAGAGCTAACAGGTCACGTGCAATTTTGTCAGGAGGCATGTAAGGACGACAAACGTCGTTGTGGACCAGTTCGGCGTATACAATGTGTGGTCGCGTTTCCCAAAGAATAGGGAGGACGCTGTTGTAGTATTTCGGGATCGAACAGTCCGGAACGCCGTGGATGATAATGTCTACATTTGTATGATTTTATAGACAAAATGTCAAGTCTCTAGAAAGTCTAGAAACAAAGGAGTGACCAGTAATTGCGATCCGTCTAGTAGAGGGATCCATGACAATAAAAGGGGGGGCAGCTCACCGTGTGTATAACTCCTTGGACTGAAATCCAATTGCCGTCGTTGTCTTGTCCGTTGGCTTTGAGTCCGCCGTTGTATTTGTTTGTTCGGCGGGCCCCGGTTCAGCGGGGCCTGGTGTTCGTGTCTTGTACGTTGGCTAAAGTCCGCCGTTGTCTCGTCCGTTCAGTGGGCCTGATGTATGTAGCTCCGGGCAGGTACGTTCAGCGAGGCCATAGAGGGCCAGATGTACGAAACAACGTCTTTGGGAAAGGTCCGATTGGCGGGGCGCGGGTGACGTGGCAGGCAACCGAAAAACGGAGAAGGAAGTCTAAATCAGTTCGACCAGCTATTAGAAACGAAAGTATGGAGAAACTTCGGAGCAAAAGTTGGTGCCGAGAGTTCTGAATAAACTTCGGAGCAAAAGATTGGCGTGCTTTCGCTAAAAACGTCGGAGCAAAGATTGGTAGCAAAAGATCGGAGCAAGAGATTGATGTGCTTCCGCGGCGAGCTGTGCGCTAATAATGATTTGGATAGAGGTCTGGGGTTGTGTCGATGAGACCACCCAAGGGTGTTAACCATTCATCGCTACACAATATGATCCTCACACCCCCGTTTTACAACTTGTTTGTCGGCTACTTGACACAAAGAGATTTCGGGTTTTCACTTGGGAACGACCTGACCACCTTGCTAACTAGTACGTCGGTCTGAGTTCCTTTCCTTTCAAAACACGTTTTTAACTATGATGGGTGGGTGGAATAACCATTGAGATGAATTCTGCTTTGTAGGCTCAGGCATCAATAGTTTTTGCATTATTTGGATTGCAGTGTGATAGTAGAAGAAGGGAATATACTTTAATCAGGGAATTTCGCATCTGGGTAACGCATATGTTTTTCAATTGTAGTCTTATTTTAAACAAATTTCAATTGATAACATGCAAAAGTCACGTGCGTAAGCTAGTAACCTTAAGTTTATGTTCATGATTATCAAGAAACTCCATTAGTAAAACAACATATGTGTACTAATCTTAGTAGAAACCTTAACACCGTATACAAAAGTTAAAATTTGATAACCACAAATACATAAAATTCAAATGGCAATTACTTAAAAATAAGCAAAACCTGCTATTACTAACTTAAAATCAAATATATGATTATGAAAGCTAACAAAAAAGTTGCCGTCATCTTTTCAAGAGGACAGATGGATACTCATACCTCCTCCAAAAAATGATAAAGTTGTATTTGGAAATCATAATCTTCTTACTGACCAAATGATGGTCTAGATTTAGTCTCACTAACATGTACATCCTGACACCGTGTCAAACATCCGGCAGGCTCTGTCACACATACTTTGTTGTCGTCTTATATCCAAGACGAAAGAAGGATCCCCCCCGTGCCATTCAAAAAACGATAAAGTTGTATTTGGACATCATAATATTCTTATTGACAATCTGGTTGCCGAGATTCCCCCTCAATAACATGCACATCCTGACACTGTGTCAAACATTTATCCAGATCCATCTCGCATCAGGCATGCTCTGGAAAGATGCTTTATGTCCCCCTCCAAAAGCATAACGTTTAAGTTGTATTTGGACATCATAATATTCTTACTGACCATCTGATGGCCGACATTTCCCCTCACTAACATGTACATCCTGACACCATGTCAAACATTCATCCAGAAACATCCTACATGAGGCAGGCTCTGGTAGACATGCTGTGTCGGCATCGCGTTTCATGATTACCGTTGATCGATCCAAGCGTCGTGATGAATGTAAATGTTATGAAATGTACATTACCCCGGAAACAGTGATGCAATTAATAGTTAGTCTGCTGACAATATCATCACGGTTGACCTCTTGCGGTGGCGGGAGCTTATCCCTCGTGGCGTCAATCGAGGCCCTTGTAAGGTGTTCTATTACAACTTCGACTTCCAGTGTACAATGGGAATAGACGTTCCATAAAGATTAATAAATTATTATCAATTGTCGAAAGTTCTACATCAACCAAGACATTGGTAGAAGTCGTTCTTAAGAATAACTTTTGGGAAATGTCGTCTCAATGAAAATGAAGCACAAGTATGTAGTATGGGTACATATCAAATGTACCAGTTATATCAACTAAGCAGGAGTACTTACATGAAACAGCTTGCGCCGTGTGAAGATGACCGCAACGCCAAGCATCCACCCTTGCAAGCGCGTCGAAAACTCCTTTCCACTATGAAGAAAACCGCGAAGGCACTTTCTTCTTCTTCAGCTTTCTTGTGCGATCAGGTGCATAGCTCCGGGTGAAGCGCACACTTCGGCGCTAATATCGGACCTTGATGCTGATCCCTGTATATACATCAGGCCTTGACGGATCATCTGTTTAACCTACCTGCAGATGCAACGTACACTTTTCTGCCAGAGGTTTCTACTCCCTTAATACATCATCCGCCTGTCCGCACCAACACGTAAGAAGCTAATGGCTATAATACCTATGTGGATCTGGAAAAGAATGCGTTAGCCGGCTGGCATGATTAGATGGGGACGATTAGCCCCGTTGTTTGGACCAATAGCATTAACAAAATCACTCTTTATTCCTTAAGCTACTAACTAATTCAACAACATCACGTGAGGACGGAAAGGCAATCCTACTCTCAAGATTGTTGGTAGTAAAATGCCATAAACGCACAGGGAGTCACGAGCGCTGAACACCACATTTTACACTTCTGAGTCATTCTATTTTTGGAAATCCATGTTAAAGTTCACGTCTATGATTTGTTCCAAGAGACTTCTATGCCAGTGCGGCTCTTCTGTGGTGTCTTTATTGGTATTCAAACCCTTTCGAGAGGAAGCATTGCCCCATTCTCGGGAGGGGTCGATGATCTGGCATATGGCGTATTGCTTGCCGCCCGTTAATAGGTACGTTCGTCGTCTGGTATGCCCGAGCAGTCAAGGTGGTCTCACGTCTTGGCGGCACCACTGGGTTCACATTTATGGATTTAATTGAGATAGATAATTCATATCAGTTACTTCAGATAACGTCATTTAGACGGCTTCTTAAATTCGACGCTGCTGTCAAGAAGATTTGTACCTATTTGATGGCATTTTCAATCCAAATAAGAAAGGGTGGTAGGTGAATTGGTGGGTCTCTTTCGATGACTTTCCTTGAAGGTAGTCATTCAATGATCATAAAATCCTGTCACACAGTGCAGCTGATTGTCATCACTGCACCTTCAAATCCGGGTTGTGGTGATCTTGAAACATGCCAAGACCCAGCTCATGCCCACGCTTTATGCTATAAAGGTCTCGAAAAATGTAAGATCTGAAAGACACACTGAATTGAATGGCAATATTACATTTTGCAATTGTATTCATGCACGATTAGTGTTGACTAAGCCGATTACAACACTGCAAAGGCACACACATTACAACAAAACTAAGGTTTATCGAGTCAAGCAGAGTTGGACAATGGAGCGCCGCATGAAGTTCCATCGACCTGGAAATAATTATCTTATCGACTCATTTTGTTTTTGCCAGATTTGATTAGATTACTACCAAACAATTTTGATTGTTTTCTGCACCTTTAACAAATTAAAGACAAGTTTTTGATAAGTAATCCGTTTAGTTCTTGGCAGCAGAATGGAATTTACAGCGTCGGCTGCCAAAATACAATAATAAATCATGTGGAATACCATAATCTTAAGAGCCGCGAAATCTCAGTAAATACTGCTAAGGCGTTTTGATAAAAGGCAAGACATAATACTTGTATTGGTATGCATGTGCCCTTGCAGGGACATCCCAGTAATGTTTATTGAATACAAACGGCATCGTTAGTCTAAGGCCGTTCCGTATAAACGTCGCGTAATTGTTGTAATTGGAAGGGGGGTTGTTCCATCACAGACGAAATACAATCTATCAAAGTGTCAAAATTTATTTTTGCCACAGGCACTGTCGAGCATTTCAAGTTTTCTCATGCCGTTTGGAGGAAAATCCCATAAGTATTTACTGAATTTCAACTCCGGCAGTGTTGACATGGATTTGTTTTGCCTTAGGGTGGGGCAACAATGCCATTAATCACTGGATTATATGAATTACTGCGTCTACTTGTTGTGACAAAACGCCTGATTGTTATTCTTCCCTCAGTCTGCTCAACCTGACATGAATTTTGAGTGCAAGACCTTGCTACATAATTAAAGCAACACCCCGCCCAAAAAATTATCTATTATTAACAAGTGTATCCAACAAGATATTTTTTCAGAAGGGCTACTTCATGTAAGTCACCGCATTGTAATATTTCATACAAGCATATTTGTCAGCTTTGACGACTTATAAATCTATGTAGCAACTATGACCAGTAACATGTAAGGTAGAATATGCGGCTCAAATGGTTCCTTGTTGGGCTTTGATAACAATGATCATTTTCGATAAATACTGGTAAATATATATACCAGTCTGTTTTAGAAGAAGTATGCAAAATGTCCATGCGTTGGATGTGATGTTTATGATTCTGTATACATTTAAACATTAAAAGACGCCACTATCAATCACCAACTTCGGCAAGACTCCAAAACTTCGCTCATGCCGTCCGCATCTACCAGACAACCTGGAGGGCCTTAAGTGGATTGTTTTAGCAGAAGACGACTCAGTGGCGTCATGATTTCCGAAAAAGTTCCAAACTTCTACAGAACATGTACTTTAAACGTCAATGCACCTTTGTTGAATACGGATTCTTTCCTTTGAAAAGAAGTTAGTATTGGCAGTATTACCTATGAGTGGAAAATAAGTGGGAATAAAGTGCTGCGCACAGACTCCCTACCGATGTATGTTAAATGTCTGGTGGTAGCTCCAAAATGGTTTAAAGGAATAATATGCATGGATTTCAAATAGGGAGCCTATTAACCCTATCTTGACCGGGCTTTTTTGAGACTTCTTGGACCGGGGGGGGGCTCTTTCGCCCCCCCTTCATAACTTCCGAACGGTATGCTCTATCATCACCAAATTTGCAGGGAGTGATGTTCACGTGAAGTTTTATAATTCCTGTAATTTTGGTGACGTTATGACGCAATCTGACGTTATTATGACGTCATCGATGTGATTTTATTGGCTAAATAGGGAATTCCCATAATATCTAAAAGTATTAGACAAAATAGTGTGTATTGTTGATTAAAAGGTATGCCAAGACATTTGACGTCAGTGGTGACTAAGTTGACGTCAAATTAACGTCGAAGAATGACGTCATGCGTTGTTAGCGACCCCCTGGGATCCGCCATCTTGGATCGGCCATTTTGAAATTTTTTTAAATACATTTTTTCCATGTATGACCCCAAATAACAATCAAAATAGATTAAAAACATTAATCTAAATGTTTCTGGCTAAGAAAATTCCAGGTTGTGACGAATTTAAAGGCAAAAAAGCCTGTTTATACAAAAAATGATGATCTTGTCCGCCATCTTGGATTTTGAGCGATGACGTCATCAAATTAGCATAATTTATGAATATTAAATCATGACATTTACATTAAATCACATATGATGTTATAGATGTAGGAAACTAGTGTGATTGAGCAATAAAACATTGGAAACAACTATGTTTAAATCGGAATTAGTGAAATTTGCATAAAATGCCTCTTCAGAAACCCGTTGCCATGGCAACACGAAAAATGGCAAACTTATACTTTTATCATAACATTGTTGCCAACTAAATTTTAGGAAAAGTCACCAAGTTTGGTTGTCCTACCATACGTCGTTTGGCAGTTATACGATGTCAAACTGGCGCGGGCACTTTTAGCCCCCCCCCGGTCTAGATAGGGTTAAAGAAGAAGGAAGGTGTTGCGTTTACTTTACGACTCAGAACTGCTGTAATTTGGCGTTCATGTTGAAAATTTTGCAGTAGAACGTAGCGTTATTCTTTTTTTATGGCGAACCTTAAAAACGTCCACAGGGATAATGGTATTGCCCTCTTTGGAATTATATTTTCCGCCTCAGCGAGAGATTATGGGCCTATTTGAGGTGCGGATCATTCAGTCTTAACGACTCTATTGTAAGTCATAACAGACACCATTTCCCTCTCAGTCATGGATGGTGGTCCCACGATAAGACGCTTTAACCCTATCCAGACTGGGCTTTTTTGGTATATCTGGGACTGGGGGAGGGGGGGCTGATTCGGCCCCCCCTCATAATTTCCGAACGGTATGATGTATCATCACCAAATTTGTAGGTGATATTCACGTCAAGTTTTATAATTCCCGTAATTTTGGTGACGTTATGACGTAATATGACGTAATTATGACGTCATCGATGTGTTTTTATTGGCTAAATAGGGAATTCCCGTAATATCGAGAGGAATTAAACAAAACGGTTTGCATTATTCATTTTAAGGTATGCAAAGACATACAACGTCAATGGTAGGTACGTCGACGTCAAAATGACGTCATAGAATGGCGTCATGTGTTGTTAGCGATCCCTTGGGATCCGCCATCTTGGATCGGCCATTTTGAAATTTTTAAAAATACTTTTTTTTCCACTTTTGACCCCAAAGGACGCTGAAAATAGACTAAAAACGTTAATCTAAATGTTTCTGATAAAGAAAATGTCAGGTATTGACGATTTTAAGGGCGAAAAAGCCTGCTGATACCTGAAATAGTGATATAGTCCGCCATCTTGGATTTTGGCAGATTACATCATCAAATTAGCATAGATTATGAAAATAAAATCAGGAAAGTTACATCTAATTACATGTTATGTAATACATGAAGAAAAACTAGTGTAGTTGTGCAAGAAAACCCGAGAAATATCATTGTTTTCAAAATATTAATAATTTTTGCATAAAATGCCAGTCAGAAACCCGTTGCCATGGCAACATGAAAAAATGATAAACTTAAATCATTATTATAAAATTGTTGCCAACAAAATTCTAGGAAAAGTCACCAAGTTTGGTTGTCCTAGCATACATCGTTCGGCAGTAATACGATGTCAAAGTTAGAGCGGGCACGTTTAGCCCCCCTCCCCCCCCCCCAGTCTGGATAGGGTTAACGTAAAACAACACATCATCTTCATTTATGCGCGGAAAAAAAGTTTCATTTCACCACCAATGACTGACTGGTATAAGCAAATCCCGTAGCCACAAGCCTATTCCGTTACACCCAAACTTCAGACCTGCAGTGTATGAATAAGTCATATTGCGTAGTGGGCTGCCATTAAGCGCGAACACTGAACGAGTGATTCTGAAGTTAGCGCTAAGTCCACATAAGCCCCAAAAGTGGACGTTCTATAATGTAAATTGCAGGTTTGAGTACAAACTAAGCCTTCCACACTTTGGGTATTTTCTTAAATCGGTCAGATTTCCTTCCAAGATTTACCAACTGGCCTGAAGTGCACTTGACTAGATTAAGGCCTGGAACTGCAGAGAAGGTCAAGGACTCATAAAAATGAAGTTTGGCGCCATTAAGGGGGTAACCTTGAAAAATGAGTACAGGCCCTATTTGCATAGGTATTCCTTGGGCATATATTATATTAACATTATTACTTTGGACAGCTCACGTGTGTTGTACATCCTGATAACTGCAACCTATAAGTCCGTATCATCCAAGATGGCATAAACCAGTTATCTTATTATATGTGAGTGACAGCCGTGAGCTGAGGAACTCGTACATTGCTAGCAGGACGTTAGCTACTTCATCTACGTGCGTTGAATGTTGATGTCCTATGAGGTAACTGAAGTCGGGGCTCCACGGCAACGGATGGAAGACCACAAGGGCCTCCTGGTGATTACCGCATGACGTACCACGTAGGAGTAAGCCAAAGCGTCACCCAAGGAGAAACACCCCCGTTTTCTCTTAATATGACAGATGGGTGCATTGAATGATAGATTGGGTCTCCTGCTATTAATTAATGTTCCTCAAAATGATTTTGACCTTCTAAAGATGCGATTTCATTTGCAGACGTCTGCACTCGCTTCTTCAGAAAATGCACTCGCTTCTTCAGAAAAAAGTTTGTGAAAGTTTAAACTTACGCTTGGTTGAGTTTGTGACCAAGTAGTGTCAGATGAAAGCCTGTTGATGTCTAAGAACAAGCCTAACTAAAGTCTCTAAGATGAAGCTGATATCTACAATTTGATATTGGATAGCCTTTGTACTCTGCACAATTTGACCCATTGTCTTATTTGCCTAGACCCAAAGACTCTCCCGCCAGCTTGTTATATGTTGTCTAGATTTTTGCTGTGTAATGATTCACTTTTCTTGGAAATATATGATATGATAGTTAAAAGTCAGACCTGATGACTTTGGGGCTATGTCTGAGGTGCGCACTAACGGCACTTGTAACTCCCACAGGCATGAACCATACGTTACAAGCTAGGCTACGTCGCTTCCTTTCACCAAAATGCTTCCTCATGCAAGGAACATGATAACGGGTACTCGATCATTGCATTTGCGGCTTATTATTTCAGTCCATTTGTATCGCTCTCTCGTGATTTGATGTCGTTTTGTCCAAATCTAGTTCCAGTCTGTTTTGTCTGAGGTCCAATTTAGTCCAGCGTGACTTATCCCCCTGCAGAAAGAGGTCGACGTACGGGTCTCCAAAGTGTCGTCACTGGCCATGTACGTTTGCTGTCCTCTCAGAGGAACCAGCCTACCTTGAAATATATATATATATATATGAAAATAGATCTAGCTAGCTAGTGGTTGTGTGGTTACGTTGCAACATTAATTACTCGTTTCTTTCCTCCCTTGAAAAGTTGATTCCTGTTCACGTCATGCAGTTAATAAAACTAGATGTACTTTAAAGTAAGTCTAATTCGTAGATGTCAAAGTTTCATGCATTGCCTTTTAGAGCATCGCCTGCCATGTCTCTATAATCTGACCATAGCCTTCAAAATACGCCTCACCGTTGTACCAGATGAATGGCGTTGGGCCTTTCACATTTACTTAAAATTGACCTTGTATCATCTGGAGACCAAGCATGTGTCAAGATGACCGATGTGGAGTTTGTCAACATGTGATAGTAAATCACGTGCCATCTGGTCTTTTTCATGTTCAATGCTTTACATGGTCGCCCGCAGATGCCTGACTTATTCATTATTTTCTCATAAGCATAAGCATTCCGAGCCTTGAGTGCCATTTATCCTAGCATTTCCACATTAACGCAGACGTCCAATTTAGAAGACTCGTTGCTTTAAGCAATTGCTGAGATCACAGGCGTTCTGGTTATTTGATATTACAAATTGACATGATAAATATTATATAAGTATACTTATCGCTGGTAAGACTGGCCGGCTTGATGGGAACATTGCCATGAAACTTTTATATGACTGTCAAAACTTGCACGTACTCCATCTTGTCTTATATGACCTTTACGGTGTACAGTCTCCTATGGTAACTGCTCTATTTCTAACGGTGTAAAGTAAAGGTGACCACGACAAATTTAGTTCCTCATGGCACGCTCTAAGTTCGAAAAGCTCCTTTAGATCATAGCCTTAATCTCTTCAAATAATTCTTTACAAAGTGGTATGCAGTATATATTGCCTTTGTGCAGCTTATCCTAAACCCGTTGTGTGTGTAATGCACTCTGTTTTAGTCGCATAATATATACGTACTTATTCTGCTGGTGTAAGCAATTTTGTTATTTTCTAAGCATGATTGATTGACCATAAAAGGCGAGGGTATATCCGTTCTATAGTGTTGATTCATACTTTATCACTGATTTTCACGTATCTAAGCTCTATTGTACTTTTCTTTTGAAGCGTGGACATCGGTGTTCAGCCCAGGCGAACATTGTGCCCTTCATCTGACCTAGGCCTCCTCGCGGCTTGCTGGAAGTCGAACTTGTCTTCACGTCCCAGGACTGAAATCTTAAGGTACTCAAGCAGGCGAAATTGCACACTGGTAGGATTAAAGTTCAAGTATGGTAATCCCCCTCAACCAACTTCCTGTGTTGTTGTGAGGCAGCAAACTCAGTACCTCAACATCCAACTAGAATATATCCATTGTACGCTGTTCCTTGATTTACCATTGGGGGTCTGATTCAGTTAACAAGCAATCTGTGTCAGACAATCTGTGTCACAGCGGTAGATAGGTACTGTTGAGGGAACGTACTCATATACCTTCATTTCAGCAGTAAGCTTTTGGATAGGGTACGTGTTTTGAATGATAACCATATCCATTGTGGATTGTCATCTATCAATCGTTCTGGTGGATTGTAGTTAAATTCCAAGAAGACAACGACCTCTTGTTTCTGGCATCGCGTTCCTCGACCCTTCTCACTGTGATCAACGACGCACGTCCCACCCTGGGACGCCGTGACCTCTGCCGGTGGGATTGGAGAAGAGACAAGCAGTTTATCTCTGTAATATAGTAACGTATCGGACTCGTCAGCCACCAGAGGTCATGTACCAGAAGTGGACTTCCCTGAAATCTTCGCTAGCGAAGCCAAGCCAATGATAGTAACGTATGCTGTTATCATTTATGTGCGGAAATGAACACGGTGCAAGCTGCAGTCCATATCTAAACCGCTGTCTTCTTGCCACTGAGGAGGACATCTGATTAACTACCATGAATAAACCTTGAAATTACTGATGATTTCAATCCCTTTTTTATACTAGGTTTGTTTAACCTATTGCAATTAATTTGAGATGTCAAAAGAACCAATTGAGGCGAACATTTCACATTTGACATTTCACATTTGTACTCTGCATCGCCCTGAGCTCGTTCGGACGTGGTTTAGGAATAACCAAGCAGACCATGCATGCAAGCTTCAGCCGATCTGGAGCAAAACGGATTCTTTCAAACTGATGTAGAGTTTTTGTGGCACTGTCTTAATGACTTTTCGTATGTGCGTTTGAAATTATAGTGCATATTTATAGTGAAAGGCTGAATTATGATTCAGACGTGTACTACGAATTATGATTCAGACATGAAAACCAGCAGGACCGTTGGAAAACATCAGCACTCCTTTACGTTGCCTTGGACCTCGACATCTTCAACATGAAAGCGAGGAATGCCTATTTTTTATCTTGTACCCCAAGGGATGCATAACAAACTTCTAGAGGCATACTCATTTTCTTTTGGGATTCTGTGGTCTTCTGAATGATTAGTGTCAAAATAATACCAGTGAGGCATGGATATCAATTGTTCGACATATTTTGGGAATTGCGTATTGCAAAATAAACAAAAGATGGTCGTGTGTGTTAAGTCGTGGGCGCTGTTTTACCTTATTTTCCACGAGGCCTTATTCGAAGTTTCGATCCAGTAGAATTGCTCAATTTTCACCAGTCAGCATTATGTTCTTGTGTAATTTTAGGCAAATTGCAACAATGAATGGTATATTTTGGTTCCATACTAATATTGCTAGGTTGTCTGGGGGAGGATGGTACTTTCTGGCAGTAACGAATGAACCAGGGATTGGTGCTTTAGACTTTACAAGCCTTTTAAAATTCTGGGCAGATAAAGTTGATAGCATCCAAATGTATCAAATGCACCCACGTGGACCCTACGTATTGCTCTTTAAACGCGTCCTAATGAGAAAAGAGTGTTTATGGTCAAAGGCAATCGTAATTATCAGAAACACCCATGGCAGAGAGGGTACACATATATTTTGAAGGCACAGACCTTTGTTATACTGATCTCCGCATTGTACATTGTGAGAAACAAATTTGCATGCAATGCCCAAATCAGAACAATCCTATGTTCGACCACAATGATGATTTACAAGCACGTATTAGTATCTGTGAAATGAGGGCTAGTAGAAGTATAATAGAGCGTATATCATCAAACTATGATTTACTAATACAACATGCCCTGTACTCATTCCCCTTTTTTTTATAGAGTGCATCCTATCTTGTCTTAGTTATTAGTAACTAAAAGCAGCACTACAGCTCTGAATACAAACTACGTCGACAGAACTATATCATGTTAGCCGAGTATCGGCCAGAGTTCTTCGCGTCCTTTGCAAATAATCGAACCGTCGCTACATATCATTGGAAATATAAGCCTTTTGGGATGTTTATATAACCATTATATGATTTGGTCCATTAAACATGATCTGAGTGATTGGTCAGTGGCGAAGTTTTAGGTCAACCCATGATTACTGCCAGTTTACGAGGAATGGCCGCCTGGAGTGTTGATTGACTGATATCTCATCATGAAAGGGGGAGAACTTTGATCGAAAGATTTTCTTCTCCCCCAAGATGTAACGATCTTGCCACTTCTTCCCCCTAAAGCAATTTCACCTCCAAGGTCTTTTCCATTTCGCTGATAATCATAGGGGCAGTAAAAATTGTCAGTCTACCAACTGTACTAAATTTGAGATTGCAATCCTGTACAACTGGGGTTTAGGAATCGATGTATAGGATTACAGCGAATCCTCACAGGCACACTTTGTGATTGGATAACTAATCACTCTGTTTATGATTATTGAGAGAAAAGATAGTGGTTTAAACATGCTTTACTACATGTGTGTTCATGCAGTAAAAGCACTGAGGTAGAGAAAATGTCGCATCTTATGCAATGCAACCATCCCACGACACGCTTGTGTCGATTTCTTGACAGCATGCCAAAGATTTCACGACCATGTACCAGCTTCTGTCTGTCCAATTCATTCTTCCTGGAAACAATATCCCTTGAGATAGATCCCTTTCAAAGGCAATCAGAGCTGGTAGACGCCGCGAGTGGCAGAGTTTCATCTATCTACACACTCAGAGCCAAGTTGTTGACCTTCCTGTTCATGTCACTTTCCTCGTACAGATAAAGGATGTACCTCCTATATGATATAGATAGCACCTGCCAATGGCACGCTTCAAGGTACGATTGGTTGGCCGGTAACACTCGCGAACAGCAATTTGCTCTGGATATCTATCATTCCTGACAAGCCAGCTTAATGCTTAAACTATGTATACTTTACCCTCGAGAGATGCAAATTTTATTTCAGATTGACAACCTAGCTGCTGTATCTAAATAATATCATAGCCACAGTCACTTTGCAGGAAGAAACTCTAGTAACATGATACTAATTGAAAGCTTCCGACGACGATTCGTTTCCGATGCTAACAAGTTTAGATCTTTGTAGAAGTAACAGCGGGAAACCAGGGATTTACTAATTGGTAGGTATTGATGGCGTTGATATCACCAAGGTGAATATCTAAAGCCACAGGGAATGTTCAACGCTGTAGCTCTTTATATCTAGTTGACAGCGTTCCTTTATAATGCATCTGATGTATACCTGCACTGCATACAGTACTTGCTATCAGACTCTCCGACTAATAGATATTGGTAATATTGATCAAGCGCTGCAACCTTACTTCAACTATGTGTTGCTCAATGTGCTGCACTCTTACTGCAACGATTTGTTCCTCAATGCGCTGCAACCTTCCTCCAACGACGTGTTGCTGAATGTGCTGCAACCAGAGAACATCGACTACAAAATCACAAATTACATGTAAATACTCTTGTCAGTTCTACAAATCAGATATCTACTACTATTCAAGTTGTCCTTTATACAGATATCATTGGTATCGACTGTCTGGTTCAGAACCCACTTCAACATATTGACAAGAATAAAGGTTAGATGGCTTACCAGTTGCCAATCGATCGTTGCGTGTTATCGTCATTCTGCGTCAATTTTCAAGTCTATAGAAAATGCATCGTACCATAAAAAACATCACAATTTAGGCTGATGGAGCTTTTGTATGTTTTTTGTATCCAATTCATTCGTTAAAATTGTGACCAAACATTACACGTGATTTCGTAAATTCCAGGACAAAGGACAAGGTAACGGATCAACAGTCGTCTAGACACCGCGATTTGGAGTCATCGATCTTAGATCGATACTTAATATACGAGTCAAAGATAAAAGCAAACTCTTTCTACATGTACATTCTTTCTTTTGAAAGCTTACTCATCAGTCTTTTAAGGCTTCCTGTATCCCTTTGATTATTTCGAAAACTCTGACCTGGTGCCTTTGAATTGTTTTGCCAAGATACGCCCCTAGTTCGATATCTAGTGAGAGATATACGTATTCTGTTAAAATGTATCAAGTATTCTTACGAAAACATTGTTACGTTTTTTTGATATGTCCTTTACCAGGGCTGCAAAAGTAGGAAATGTAGGATATTACTTTGGTCGATGGTTTTGCAGTTAAAGTCTCCATTATTTAGATACAATATTTTCAGCTCATGACATAGAATTTTTCATTGTATTCCTATATATGGCCCGTCTCCTTTTAGACTGTGACACCTTGTTGTGCATATCTTACTAATACTGCTAAGAATTCATTATCAGCCTAAAAAGGTAATCGTGTGATTGACATCGGGAAATACTTGCATTTAGAAAATCAGCTTAAATGGCAATGTCGTATAAAGTCATATATGAAATTTCAAGTCCAAATTAGTTTTCTGGTCTTAAATCCCTCAGGGACCAAGGAACGTAATTGCAGTCATTTAGATGCTAAGTCCCGAGTTCCGTACTTTGGGGCGTGTTTTACCACCGGGAAACGCCGCAGACGATATTCACGGATGGCTGCACTGGTACCACTTGTCTGTCTTAGGCCAGATATCACCTAATTCTCCTGTTTTACTGCATACGTTGCAAGATTTTAATAGATTAGTCAAATAGCAACAGTTTTCTGTCGTTATGACAAGACTTACGTAAGTATATTATACCGTATATCTGCCGATCATTTGAAAAGTTCTACTATAATTATTCGATGTTGGAGTTTTCTTTTACAAAACCAGTAATATCTCTCATCCCCTGTTTACTTTTCGATGTCTATTTGACAGCTTCCTCAAAGCTTCTAACTGGATCCATGGAATGCTAATTCTTGCCATTATGTGTAAAAGAAAACTCCAATATCCGATGTTCTAGCAACCTGATGATGTTATTTTCGGTTTTATAATTATTTTGTTATGAATGAAGCTGAATTTTACAAGACCAACAAGTGCGCAAGATCATGCTACGTTCTAGTATTGTAACCCTTCAAAATCAAATGTGGCCGACAGGAGTCCCATTGACCTTTACATAAAGTTTGGGAACATCTGCCACCGTGAACTTTATGTTGTTTTACTATATCATGTCCCTCGCAAATGTGCGAGGATGATGTGGTAAAATACGAGATCGTAAAGAAGGCATTCCGGGTTCTCGCTGACGTCAGGTTCAACTTCGAAGGCTTTCACAAATTTAAATTGTTGCAGTATGGACTCTGTAATTTCCTTTGTTGGGCAGTGGTAGCATTTAGATGATACTTACATCGCTTGGTGATTGTTGAACGTTGACCGTACTTCATATATTGTTGCTGAATACAAGGACGTGTAAATTTTGTGGTCCATACCACATGATATGTCGCATATACATTTCAGGATCTCAATTATTTTTTTGTCACGCCTAGAGCATTACTGTAAGATTGAAACAAGCCGTTGTGGGTCGAGCCTCCTACATTTATGGCCCTCATATCGCTTTAATTTTACACGCCATTAGGGACATTGATGTCCCGCTCAATAGGGTAATATTCGTCAACCCCCATCTGCCCATTGCCTAGGATATTTTCGGTTGGATCTTTGAACATTTGGTGAACCACTGCAGTTTTAAAAGCGATGAGACATTTAGAATGATAGGTGAAACAATAGAAATCTGAACGATTTACCCTACTTAGATTCATATTTATGAACCCAACGGCATTTGTCAGTACATCAGTTACACTGGAGCTGGTGTCACAATGTCATTTGTTACGAAAAGTCGTTTGATGTACAGTTGGATCGGCAAAATGCCAAGGACGGGTAAAAACACGCGTCTGCCTATTTTGAAGATTTGGTGTGAAATGTTTACGATTAGGTCAAGGAAGAACAAATAGTTTGGACGAAAGCCGTCTTCGAGTTCCTTTGGTCCTCTAATAGATATATTGCCTGTCTTGCTTACAATGGTTTCAAACATACAGCACAAAGTTGACATGGGCAGCACATCCCAACAGAAACGAATTGTCTTTTCCTTTGTTACTGACTTGACTATAAATGTCTGTAAGCCTAGGGGAGATCACAGCTTGGGAGACAAGCCCCCCTGCAGACTGATAATACGACGAAGGACAATGACTAGAGAGTGTTGTCGTTGTTGAATCCGTCAATATCTACAGCAATAACCAAAATATAAAAGTTCGGTAGGCCTTGCCTTGTTAAGTTATCATCAAATTGAAGCCAATGACACATGATAATATGCAATATCAATGATAAGTATATACCATCAAAAAAGATTGGTAATGCAATGATTGTAACTAAGTCCTTTCTCTCTGGCGCTATGTTTATGAAATAAATAGTTTTCATTGTCTCTTTCTCGGGTTGTTAGGAAATATATCAGTCAGAACTCTCGCATCTTTGCATGTTTTGTAGATTTTAGTAAGGCCTTTGATTCAGTATGGAGAAATGGCCTCATATTTTGGCGAAGTCTAAGAAAATATTTGACGGCATTTAGCGAAGCCTCCACTTGTATGGGGTATCTTTTTCAAGCAGATGCTTTCTACTGTCAGTTAGATCTAGAGAAATCTGGTGTTAAATGTTGGGCGACAGGAATAAGTAAGTCTTTAGAGGAGAGCGGGTTTGCTTTCTTATGGCATCTTCCAATTTCATATAATACAAATACGTTACAAATTGTTAGTTCCATTGGCCAGCGGATAAAAGACATTTACTTCCAAACGTTTCTAAAAGAAATACATAACGACAACAAAGGTGGGGCTGCCAAAAATAAGTTAAGATCATATAGATTATTCAAAACAACTTATAATGAAGAAAAATATCTAAGTAATGCAAATATGAGGGTCAGGAATACTGTCACAAGACTAAGAATCAGCTGCCACAAACTACATATTGAAACGGGAAGACATACCCGCACTCCTCTAGAACAACGATTATGTAAACATTGTAATTTGAATAGAATAGAAAACGAATGTCATTTTGTGGTAGCAATGAGAAGAGAACAATATATCAGATGAAGAGTGGCTTAATCACTTCAGCAGTTTAGACAAACTTTCTACACTGCTGTAGAAAGTTTCCCTCTGAACTATACTTAGCTATTTCATCTTCTAAAATGTCTATCACGTGATTCTCAGAGTTTTTATGGGTAGAAGAAGCGCTGGGGCTTAAATACACAGAACATATAAACAGATCTCTCGAAAGTCTTAATAATTTACGGTCCAGTCGCACCCAGAGAAGGTCTGTGGACTTGGAGGGTACCTTTTTTATATAATGCCTATATTCATTTTTGTAAAAGAATAAAATTCCTCCCGAAGAACGCTTAGCTCTCTTGTTTTTGTTTCGGTACAAATGAAAATGACTGTATTTATTTATTTATTTATTTACACTTCTCCAAAACTGGAAGGCATGGCGGAACAGGTGAACCCCCCGCAGGGGTCACCTTTTCAAGACTACCACATGTAGTTGTTGATGTTGATTTTGGTACTTTCTGTGGTCCAGGTTTCTAGCAATGAGAAACGATCTCCCCCCAACACGCTACGGACAGGTCGGTGAGCGTAACCAAGGCCCTCCCCTGGGTCCTCCACGCTGTGAAGGAACACCGATGGAGCGTCCAGCGACAGCGCCAAAACCGGACGAAAACGATCTCCCGCCAACTCGCTACGGACAGGTCGGTGAGCGTAACCAAGACCCTCCCCTAGGTCCTCCACGCTGTGAAGGAACACCGATGGAGCGTCCAGCTACAGCTCCAAAACCGCCCCATCCCGGACGTCCACCGTTCCTGCGTCCACCGTTCCTGCCCAGCCGGGCTCCGGGACCCTGGGGTTGCCCACCCGCCATGTTCAGCCACCCTCCCGTGCCGTGGGGCATGTCTGCCACAAACTCTCCGCCAAACAGCAGCTCTTCGCGAATGAACTCCCCTCCTTGGCCCTGGCATCTAGCCATGTTGTGGCCACCAATGATCAACATGTGGTAGGAAAACATTACAACAATCATGATGTTATCATCTATAATTTGTTTTAGTAAGCCAAACATACTTTTCTTTTTGATTGGTGAAAAGCTATTGATCAACAAGTGGTATGAAAACATTAGAGCATTAATTCACAATTTTTATTAGACTTGTTACCATCCGTTGTTTTGTTTTTCATTATTATCATTTTGCCTATAAATCAGACATCCTTTTTTTCTGATTTGTTAAATGCAAACCTAGTTATATATATGTAGAGATAGCAATGCTAGAGATAGTACGTATGGATAGTAAGTAGGGTATTTTCAGTGATTCCAAATTGTACTTTCCTCGATACCCCCAAGGGATGACCCTACTCTTCAGCAGATAGGCGACAATGTGAACACATTCCTGAAGGTCACTGCTGGAGAGACCTCGTTCGTCCACATCGTTGACAACGACAACCTGTCACGTATGGGTTCGATAAAGGGAGCTCTATACAGTCCCGATGGATACCACGTTAACAGGTTCGGGGTACGTGTACTGGCGGCTAACTTCAAAAGGACGGTGCACCCACTCTTAGGTCTCGGACAATATATGGGTAAGGCTTCTACGAGTCAGCGTCAAATGAAAATGACTGTAGTTGTTGATGTTGATGTTGTACTACTTCCGTTCGGCTGATGACAGGTATAATTACCTTGTAAATCTCCCACTACTCTACCATTTAGTATTCTAAGGTCAGCTTGTATACATAAATCAGTTATAAGTCTACCAAATTTGTTAGGAGGTGCTTTGTCAGAGCGTTGTCTATCTTTGAAAAGGTTTGAAACATCACAGGGGCCGTCCTCGTTGTCTACATAGTCATTTAAATCACCAAGACGTGAATTTAGATCGCCCCCAAGTAGGATACACTAATGCGACTAGACAAACCTCCCATTGAAAAACAGGTCTGTTCTTTTATATCTACTATAACTGAAAAGCGAGAAGTAGAATTTATCTAATGATAGTCATATTCTTTTTGTATCCATTAACTGTACTTGTTGTTTTGTTTTGTTGTGACCTGTACTTAGCCAAGTGTGGCAGAAATGTGCAATAAAGGTCTTCATTCGTTAGAACCTGGATTTATTCTTACCAAGACATATAGGTAGGATATGACAATTTTACTGTTTAGCGTAAGCAGACATGCGCCGAAGAGATTACTGGAGAGTAAGTCTTACGAAGTTATCTTGGGATTATAAATATCGACTACCTTGCACTGTCGTCTTAGCGCCTAACTCAGTCCCGCGGGTACTTGTTTGGATGCGAAGTTCGATAGATCGATAAAAAGCATCTATTTACCTCTGTTCAGGGGCTACAAATCTCAGTCATCGATTATGTGGCGAGTACCAATTAGTGTACCAACGTAACGATCCGTCCGGTCTAGTCGTCCTTTAACTTCCAGTATCCACGAGAGAGCGGTATGTTATCGATCAAGCCTAGTCTGTGAAAGGTGCATTAAGGAACGCTTGGTCAACCGTGGATTCACAAACTTTGATATATAAAGACCCTCTTCATTCAAGTAGTGTGATGCACAACGTGCATTTAATGTTGTATATATAAATGATAATGAAGAAAGGAAAAGATTCATGACAATATATGATAGCATAATATTAGCTGAAAGATATACTTTTATCATGCCATTACTTTGTATATCTAGTATACATTAGTACAAATAGTTCTTTGCACTTCCATGTTATTTGCCATACACTGTACCTATTGTAATTGTTGTGTAATAAACTTTGACTCGACTGTACTTTCATAAATCGCACGCGCATGTAGGAATGAATATGTAGCACTTAAATGCTATATCCTAAAATATCCTACTTCCCATAGCAATCGATATCGTCAGTAACTTCAAGGTTTATTCATGGCAGCTAATCAGATGTCCTCTTCAGTGGCAAGAAGACAGCGGTTTAGATATTTAGATATGGACCGCAGCTTACACCATGTTCGTTTCCGCACATAAATGATAACAGCATACGATACTATATTACAGAGATAAACTGCTCGTCTCTTCTCCAATTTCACCGGCAGAGGTCACGGCGTCCTCAGGGTGGGACGTGGGTCGTTGATAACAGTGAGAAGGATCGAGGAACGCGATGCCAGAAACAAAAGGTCGTTGTCTTCTTGGAATTTAACTAGAATCCTCTGATACCAGAACGATTGATATATGACAATCCGCCACGCAATGGACAATATGGTTATCATTCAAAACACGTACCCTATCCCGAAGCTTACTGCTGAAATAAAGGTGCATGAGTATGTTTCCTCAACAGAAGCTATCTACCGCTGTGACACAGATTGTCTGACACAGAGTGCTTGTTTACTAAATCAAACCCCCAATGGTAAAGTAAAGAAAAGCTTACAATGGATAGATTCTAGTTTGATGTTGAAGTACTGAGTTTGGTGCCTCGCAACAACATAAGAAGTTGGTGGAGGGGGATTACGATACTTGAACTTTAATCCTACCAGTGTGCAATTTCGCCTGCTTGATTATCTTTAACTTACAGTTCTGGAGACAAGTTCGACTTCCAGCAATCCATGAGGAGGCCTCGGTCAGATAAAGGGCACAAGGTTCGCCTGGGCTGAACACCAATGTCTACGCTTCAAAGGAAAAGTATAATAGAGCTTAGATACGTGAAAGTCAGTGTTAAAGTATGAATCAACACTATAGAACGGAAATACCACTGCCTTTTGTGGTCAATCAATCATGCTTAGAAATAACAAAATTGCTTACACCAGCAAAATAAGTACGTATACATTACGCGGTTAACACAGAGTGCATTACACACACGACGGGTTTAGGATAAGCTGCATAAAGGCAATATATACTGCATACCCCTTTTTTAAGTAATACCTGAAGAAAAGAAGGCTATGATCTAAAGGAGCTCTTTGAACTAAGAGCGTGCCAGGGGGAACTAAATTTGTCTTGGTCACCTGTACTTAACACTGTTAGAAATAGAGCAGTTACCACACGAGACTGTACAGTACCGTAAAGGTCATTTAAGACAAGATGGAGTACGTGCAAGTTTTGACAGTCATATGAAAGTTTCATGGTAATGTTCCCATCGAGCCGGTCAGTCTTACCAGCTGTAAGTATACTTATCTAATATTTACCATGTCAATTTGTAATATCAAATAACCAGAACGTCTGTAATCTCAGCAATTGCTTAAAGAAACGCGTCAGCTGAGTTGGGCGTTTGCGTTCACGTGGAAATGCTAGGATAGATGGCACTCTGACAAAGGCATGAACATTTGCTCGGGATGGTCATGCTTTGGAGAAAGTTATGAATAAGTGTAAAGCATGGAACATAAAGATGGCCAGATGGCACGTGATTTACTATCACATGTAGACAAACTCACCATCGGTCATCTTGACACATTCTTGGCCTCCAGATGGTACAAGCTAAAGTCTATTTTAAGAAAGTGTAAAAGGCTCAATGCCATTCATTTGGTACAACGGTGAGGCCAATCTTGATGATGGTTATGGTTAGATTTTATAGACACGGCCAGAGATGCTCAAAAATATTTAAAAAAATCAATGCATGAAGCTTTGACACCCATGCATTGGAAAATCTAAGGTACATCTGGTTTTATTTGATGCAAGATCTCGCCAGCAAACCAACTCTTCAATGGATGTAAGAAAGAAATTATCAACTAATAATTAGATTAATTTTCATATCACTTTTATACACTTATCAATTGCTCTCTTAATGGTTTTATATGTCTTGTTTCATCTGATAATTATGCTGTATTATTTCTCCACCTATCTTTTGCCTTTTCTGTAGATATTTTGAACAAGCATGCGTAGTTGTATGGATATCAAACACAAATTTTAAAAGCGTAGCTGCTAGCTGAGTTGAAATGCCAACTTTGATGATAGGTTGAAGGATCAAGGTAGGCTGTTTCCTCTGAGTGGATAGCAAACGTACATGGCCTGTGACGACACTTTGGAGACCTGTGCGTCGACGGGGATAAGTCACGCTGGGATAAATTGGACCTCAGACAAAACAGACTGGAACTAGATTTGGACAAAACGACATCAAATCACGAGAGAGCGATACAAATGGACTGGAAGAATAAGCCGCAAATGCAATGATCGAGTACCCGTTATCATTTTCCTTGCGTGAGGAACCATTTTGTTGAAAAGAAGCGACGTAGCCTAGCTTGTAACGTATGGTTCATGTCCGTGGGAGTCACAAGTGCCGTTAACGCGCACCTCTGACAGCCCCAAAGTCATCAGGCCGTCTTTGAACTATCATATCACATATTTCCAACCCAAAAGCTGGACAAATAAGACAATAGGTCAAATTGTACCATGCAAAGGTTACCCAAAATCAAATTGTAGATGTCGGCTTCATGTTAGGGACTTTGGTTAAGCTTACTTTGTCTTAGACATCAATAGGTGTTCAAGTGATAATACAACCTCATCCCGGCGTAAGTTTCAAACTTACAAAAACTTGTTTTCTGAAGACGCGATTTCTTTTGCAGACGTCATCAATTCAAATCACATTTGCAGGTCATAAATCATTCTGAGGAACATTAACTAATAGCAGGAGATCTAATCTATCGTTCTATGCACCCATCTGTCATAGTAAAAGAAAACGGGGTGTTTCTTTTTTGGTGACGCTTCCGCCAACTCCTACGCGGTACGTCATGCGGTAATCACCAGGAGACCCTTGCGGTCTTTCATACGTTGCCATGGAGCCCCAACTCCAGTTGCCTCAGAGGCCATTATTATTCGCCACACGTAGAGCTAGAGGAAGTACCTAACATCCTGCTAGCAGCATACGAGTTCATCAGCACATCGCAGTCCCTCACTTATAATACTTGAGCTGATATATATATTGGATGATATGGATATATAGTTTGTGGTTATCATGATGATTACCCTGCATCCTGGTCATAAACAATGAATGCCTACACTTCATGATTCAAGCTAGCATTGTTGAAGATACCCTGATTTGTCCTGGTTTAATACGTATGGTAGGTCAGCCTCCTCCAGGCCCTCCTAGGGCGTACGGATCGTAGAATTCGGCATGAAAAGGATTGGTAAGCCAGTAGAGTCAGTCCACTCTGAAGGTCACATTTCCGGAGCCGGCAAATGAAACCCTGGCAAATATTTCCGAAAATAATTTCATCAGGTTGGTAGAACATAGGATATTTGGAGTTTCTTTTAACACAACCAGGTAATCTCACATGCTGACGTTTCGGTGTCTGTCAGACACCTTCTTCAGGGCTTTTGACAGGATTACTGCTTCTCACCGCTATAAGTAGCCGATGTAGGTGGCGCTTTTGCGGCGAGAACGTAATCCCAAATGTGACTGAGCTTGTATCCCCCCTCGTCTCGGTTTATCACTGGCGATGACTTCCTGATCCATACTGCCTCCTTAATCCAACGAATGCGTCTGTTGTCCTCTCTGTCATCTGTGTCAAATATTCTTGCTATAACCGGCGTAGTTAGACTGGTAGAGATTAATGATAGGTTGTCCTTAAGTCTGTTGCACCCTCTTTGCTTACGTTTGTATATGCTGCGCCAATATACAGGACCGCCGTCTAGTTTCAATTTTTTTTTATTATCAATTTAAGACAATTTTTTAATAGAAGTATAATGTAAATACATGGGCAAGGAATGTCTATGTAAATAGGTCTTGCAATCGTTTCTCAATATCACCCCCTTCATGGCACCAATCTTCATTTCAATGATTCCTCGACCTTCTCCGCAGTTCCAGGCCTCAATCTAGTCATGTGCACTTCAGGCCAGTTGGTAACTCTTGGAAGAAAGTCTGACCGATTTAGGAAAATACCCAAAGTGTTGGCGGCTTTATTTGCACTCAAACCTGCAATTTACATTATAGAACGTCCACTTTTGAGGCTTATGTGGACTAAGGGCTAACTGCAGAATCAATCGTTGGGAGTTCACGCTTAATGGCAACACACTACGTAATATGACTTATTCATACACTGCAGGTCTCAAGTTTGGGTGCAACGGAATGGGCTTGCGGCTGCGGTATTTGTTTATATCAGTCAGTCTTTGGTGGTGAAATAAAACTTTCTTCCGCACATAAATGAACGTGACGTTGTGTTTTACGTTGAATCGTTTTATATTGGGCCCATCATCCATGACTCAAACGGAAATGGCGTCTGTTATGACTTACAATAGTCGTTAAGACTAAATGATCAGCACCTCAAATGGGCCCATAATCTTTCGCTGAGGCGGAAAATTCACAATTCCAAAGAGGGCAATACCATTATCCGTGCGGAAGTCTTTAATATTCGCCATATATTTAAGGTATAACGCTACGTTCTACTGCAATTTCAACATGAATGCCAAATTACAGCAGTTCTGAATCGTAAAGTAAAAACGGCTCAGAACTGCTGATGGTTAAGTTGTATTGGATTTTACGACACTTCGTCGCCCATTAATTTGTCACGTCCACTATACGAGTCCCAAGATTCATGGGGATGGAGATTCTCGGCGTATCCTTCTTAAGGAAACCACTTCAATTCAATATGGCATATAGGAAGTGATGAGGGGATGAGCCATTCGTTATGTTTTTTTCATTGTGCTGTAAGTTCCTGACTAAAGGTCCTGACTTAATGATCTATGGATGCATACGTTTCTTAGTGCATAGACAGAGATGGAGGGTTTGGTATTTGAATCATATTTTGTATTTGTATTAATTAATTGATATTTGTATTCATCAACACTGACACAAGGCCTACATTTGGTCAGCCTAGGTAAGTAAAAATAGAATTTCTGTGATGGGTCTCACTGAATTTTTTTTACATGACAATGGACTTACAAATGACATTAACATCTCTAGTTGGTGGTTGGCATATAAATTGATGAATGGCGTGGGTGATTACATGGAGAATATTTTCCATGTAGATTAAGTTGATTTGCTCTCGTTAACGCAGCTTCCTGGAGTAGAGAGTTTTCCCACGTACCTCAATAAAAAGCAGGCCGATTTGAGCTTCTTGTGAATAAGCAGAGATTCAAAAACAGACAATCTGAAAACAAGCTTTCAGTTACAGAAGCTTCCTCTTACATGTAACTAAATAAATCAGTCACAAATAAAATACCATGACAGAGGTCAGCAAGCCAGGTGAAGTATCTAATTATGCTACACCATTTTAAGAACTGGGTGAAACGAAAGCGTGAGAACGAAATGTATGCCTTTGTGCATTCAGTTCCAAGGCGCGAATACAGTTATGATTAACTTTTCCTCCCTGCTCTTTGCTTCTATGGTGTCTCCTTGCTAAATTTTCACTTTGAAATATCCGAGAAGAAAGAAAATGAATTGGTGTTGCCTTAAAAATCGACAATATGGACCCAGGGTTCAGGACCATAAACTAATTTAGGAAGTGCATCCCACTGTGGCCTTGCTGAAGTTTGAAATGAGGATTAACCCCCATAACTGCATAAACACATAAATATGCCAGACTGTCTCTGGCTTGAAACAATGGCAGGAGAAAATTAGCATAATACTGGTGAACAAGATTCAAATATTTTTTCTACTTGTTTTCAAAGTAACCTTATGAAACGATACAGAATGACACAGAATGATTGTAAGAAAACTACATAGGCAAAACAACTTTCAGTTTTTAGAAAATCAACCTTGTGTTCAAAAATTAACTTTCAAATCGGCCTGTCAAAGTTGTTTCAAAATGTTTAACTGTATATTTGCAACTTGGAAATGCCCTCCTCACAGTTGAATTCAAATGTCTGATAGTCGTGTGTCCACAAATATGACTTGTTGCTGTGTGTCTACATAGTATTCTAAAAGCCAGTTATAGACTTGAGCTCTGTGGAACTAAATGTAAGGTAGAACTGCACATGAACTGTCCGCTTATGTCTGTACTTATACTACCAAACAGCGTGATATTTTGGCCAGTGTTGTAATTTATTTTCTGGGTTACAAAAAGCTAACTTCATCATGTTTAATAATACATGAATTCCGTTGTCTCTACATTTCAAATATTGGTGGTGACAGTCTTAGCCTGTCAGTGAGGCCTCCACCGATGTGAACACCACGACAGTCAGTGGCAGACTGACTCTGGTAGTTTACGTTAGCTGAATTTATTGGGTGATTTTATTGTACAAGCATGGTCTTTAATTGAAAAATTCAATACCTTTCTTCTACCTTAATAGGCTCCTTATTTACAATCCATGCATATTGTTGCTTTAAACCATTTGGAACTACCACCAGACAATTTTACATAATCGGCAGAGCGCATGTGCACTGCACTTTATCCCCACTTATTTTAAACTCATAAGTAATAGTGCCAATACTCACAACAAAGAAAAGAATCCGCATTCAACAAAGGTGCATTGACATTTTAAGTACACGTACTGTAGAAGTTCGGAACTTTTTTTGAAATCATGACGCCACTGAGTCGTCTTCTGTTAAAACAATCCACGTAAGGCCTTCCTGGTTGTCTGGTAGATGTGGACGGCGTGTGTGAAGTTTTGGAGTCTTTCCCAAGTTGGTGATTGCTAGTGGCGTCTCTTAATGTTGAAATGGACACAGAATCATAAACATCAGACACAACGTACGGATATTGTGATACTTTTTCACAACAGACTGGTATATATTTACCACTATTTATCGAAACTGATCATTGTTATCAAAACCCAACAATGAACAATTTAAGCCACCTTACATGTTACTGGTCATAGTTGCTACCTAGATTTATAAGTCGTCAAGATGACATATATGCTCCTTATGAAATATCACAATGTGGCGAATTACATGAAGTAGCCCTTCTGAAAAAAATCATGTTGGATACACTTGGTAATAAAATATACTTTTTTCGGGCCGGGTGTTGCTATAACCAAATGTATAAAAATCATGCACTCAAAATTCATGTCAGGGTGAGCAGACTGATGGAAGAATAACAATTAGGCATTTTGCCACAACAAGTAGACGCAGTAATTCATATAATCCAGTGATTTGTAGTATCGTTGCCCCACCCTAAGGCAAAACAAATCCATGTCAACACTGCCTGAGCTTAAATGCAGTAAATACTTTTGGGAATTGCCACCAAATGGCATGAGAAAACTTAAAATACTCTACAGTGTCTGTGACAAAAATGATAGATTGTACTTCGTCTATGATTAAACAAACCCCCGTCCAATTACGCGACGTTATATATGGAACGGCCTTACACTAAAAATGACGTTTGTATTCAATAAACATATCTGGAATGTCCCTTCCTGGGCACATGCATACCAATACAAGAATTATGTCTTGCCTTGTATCAAAACGCCTTAGAGGTATTTACTAAGAGTTCACGGCTTTTAAGATTATGGCATTCCACATGATTTATTAGTGCGCTTTAGCAGCCGACGATATCAATTCCCATCTGCTGTCAAGTATTGAACGGGTTACTTAAGAAAAAGGTCTTGAAGGTGTTAAAGGTGCAGACAAAAAATCAAAGCCATACTTGTTGTGTAGTCTTGTACATAGTAGAATGGCTTACCGAGGAAAAGTTTGGAAATGAAGTTTTGACCGAAATGGATGATGATCACGAACAACATTTTCCACAAACTCTCATTAAAAGTCAGCAAGCCTACATATAGGATCGCTGAATAACATGGTTTACTTGGGAAGTTCGGAGGGCTGTCATCCTTACTTCTATGCCTTGTATGTTACAGGCTCAACAAATCCTGGTCTTAAAGTACAGACCAGAGAAAATACAACGCTTGATGGAAATGTCTTCTTCTGAAGGAGAAGATACCTGCAAATAATTCATCAAAAGTAGGGATGTGTTGGTCATCCTTTCCCATGTGAACTAGCAGAAATGCACGTAAGCCACTCCACCGCCTGCGATGAGTACCGCCATGCTTCTTTATAGATTTATCGTTATGCTGTGAACGATATCCTCAACATTCGTACACAGGATAGGACAAACTACCACCACGACGTCCCAAAGCTCCTGCCCTCTTGGGAATACTTTCAAACCTTGATGCCTATTTGGCTTCCTTAATTTAGTGCACATTTAAGGGTGCTTCTACGTTACCGATGGCATTTATTTGCCATTTCCATCTGAACAATGCACTTCCCAAGTATTGACGTTGCGCTATTTACTAATAGCAGTCATCAACCAACTGCACAAATTAGTCTTGTAAATCTTGGATGACTGATGGTCGTTTCCGTATATCACATCAGTTTCGAACGTCATTATTACTGAAGGACATTGCAATCTGAATGCATTCTCAACGTCCTCTCGCCATTTCACACACATGTACGTGTAGCTAGTTGTAAAGATGAAGTGAAGTTTCCTGGCATCAGGACCAGTATGTAACGGGAATCTGCTTGGTGGTGTTCCCATGCACGAATATCACTCTTCTAGAGTCTTAGTACAACAGTTCCTCATTTTGTTGATAAAAAAAATAAAAACTAGAAATTAAAAAATCCAAATCAAGCCAATAACATACCTTATAGTTACGACTAACGACATAGCTAAAAAGGGAATAATTAATACGAGAAGTCATTAACGGTCACGTCATATAATTACAAGTGACAAGAAATTGCCTAGATTTACAGATAGTTTTGACAAATTCTGGATTGTGGGTATCTTACACGTAGGGACTATGCGATATATTTAATGTGTTGATACATGCTATCGAGATCTTGTGGAAAAATACAGAGCAAAAAGCTACGTAAAGCTAGTTTCAAACTTACTTTGGGTTCATTTTTGTAAATGATGGGCTTTGAAGAGCGGTAGAGAGCACTAGGGTCACACAAGACTTGGCATCGGATGACCCTTGCCTGAAGGAGGTTACTGCGCAGTTCAGAATGAATTTAGAATGGTTGTCTGACTGAACACCCATGGGGAGATTCCGTTGTAAGAAATCCATTTCAGTAACATCCGACCTCTAACTGATAGACCTGGTGCAAACAGAAACTCTAGCATCTGGTATGGCTTCTTGCATCATTTTGGTATTACCAGTTTGGATTGCGTTTAATTTACTTTAAACTCCTAGACTAAATGACACATTGCTCATCTAAAAGCAAACCTGTAATGTTCCTGTAAAATGTCTAATAAGATCCAATTTCTCAAAGTCAGCATGTCGGCAAGATATGAAGTTTGATCATTCTTTCGCAGTTGGTGTGCGGACGAAATCAATATGCTTTAATGAAGAACGGCAGGAGTCAATTGATTACCTCATTTGGGGCTTAGCGATTAATCGTAGCCTGCAATTTCACAGCCCCCTGCTGGAACAAGAGCACAATCGAAATGCTTTAATGGGCGGTTGTTATTGTGCAAGCACAAACAAAAGATAGATAAGCCTACACTTTATAATTTGGAAAGTGAAGAGAATTAGCTGCTGATATCAAAGATTAATTGGCGGCCTCCTGAGTACTCTCGTGGTAATTGACGGATCGTTCAACGGTTCATGTACTGTCATTTAATCTTCTAATCAAATCTGGTTAAAACAAAATGAGTCGATAAGATGATTGTTTGCAGGTCGATGGAAGTTCATGCGGCGCTCCATTGTCCGACTCTGCTTATCTCGATAAACCTTAGTTTTGTTGTAATGTGTGTGTTTTGCAGTGTTGTAATCGGCTTGGTCGACTCTTAACATGCAGGAATAACGTTACAAAATGTTATCTGGCCGGCATGGCAATGAATTTCAGTTCGTCTTTCAAATCTTACATTCATCAAGACCTTTATAGCATGAAGCTCTGGCATGAGTTGGGTCTTGGCATGTTTCCGGATCACCACAACCCGGATTTAAAGGTGAAGTGACGACACCCAGCAGCACTCTGTTACAGAAATTAATGATCCGTGAATGACTGCCCTCAAGGAAAGTCATTGAAAGAGACCCACCCATGCACCTACCATCCTTTCTCATTTGGTTTAAAAATGCCATCAGATAGATATATATATCTTCTTGACAGCAGCGTCGAATTTAAGAAGCCCTCTTAATGACGTTATCTGTGGTAACTGATGTGAATTATCTATCTCAATTCAATCCATAAATGTGTTCCCAGTGGTGCCTTCCAGACGTGAGACCTCCTTCACTGCACGGGCGTACCAGACGACGAACGTACCTATTAACGTATAACGGGCGGCAAGCAATACGCCATATACCAGATCATCGACCCCTCCGGAGAATGGGGCAACACAAGATCCGCACTGGCGGATTTAAACAATGATTTCCAGTGTAGAAATGTGCTGTTTAGCACTCGTGACTCCCTCTGCATTTATGGCCCTTTACTGCCAACAGTCTTGAGAGTAGGAATACGACAAAGCGAGATTGCCTTTCCGTCCTCACCTGCTGTTGTTGAATTCGTTAGTAGCTTAAGGAATACAGAGGGATTTTGTTGATGCTGTTGGTCTAAACAACGAGGCTAATCGTCCCCATCTAATCATGCCAGCCCCCTCACGCATTCTTTTCCAGATCCATAGGTATTATAGCCATTAGCTTCATACGCGTTGGTGTGGACAGGCGGATGATGTATTAAGGGAGTAGATGCCGCTGGCAGTAAAGTGTACATTGCATTTGCAGGCAGGTTAAACAGATGATCCGTCAAGGCCTGATATATATACAGGGATCAGCATCACGGTCCGATATTAGCGCCGAAAAGTGCACTTCACGCGGAGCTATGCACCTAATCCCACAAGAAAGCTGAAGAAGAAGAAGAAAGTACCTTCGCGGTTTTCTTCAAAGTGGAAAAGATTTTTCGACGCGCTTGCAAGGGTGGGTGCTTTGGCGTTGCGGTCATCTTCACACGGCGCAAGCTGTTTCATGTAAGTACTTCTGCTTGGTTGATATATCTGGTACATTTGATATGTACCCATACTACATACTTGTGCTTCATTGTCATTTCCAAAAACGTTATTCTTAAGAACGACTTCTACATGTCTTGGTTGATGTACAACTTTCGACATTTCAATACTATTTATCATTATCGAACGTCTATTCCCATTGTACACTGGAAGTCGAAGTTGTAATAGAACACCTTACAAGGGCCTCGATTGACGCCACGAGGGATAAGCTCCCTCCACCGCAAGAGGTCAACCGTGATGATATTGTCAGCAGACTAACTATTAATTGCATCACTGTTTCCGGGGTAAAGTACATTTCATAACATTTAAATTCATCACGACGGTAAGATCGATCGCTAATCAGGAAACGCGATGCCGACACAGCATGTGTACCAGAGCCTGCCTGATGTAGGATGGATCTGGATGAATGTTTGACACGGTGTCAGGATGTACATGTAAGTGAGGGGAAATGTCGGCCATCAGATGGTCAGTAAGGATATTATGATGTCCAAATACAACTTAAACGTCATGCTTTTGGAGGGGGACATAAAGCATTGTACCAGAGCCTGCCTGATCTAGGATGGATCTGGATGAATGTTTGTCACGGTGTCAGGATGTACATGTTATTGAGGGGGAATCTCGACCACCAGATGGTCAGTACGAAGATTATGATGTCCAAATACAACTTAATCATTTTTTAGAATACTGGGGGGTCCTTCTGTCATCTTAGAAAGATGACGAGAACACAGCATGTCTACCCGAGCCTGCTGGATGTGGGATGGATCTGGTTGAATGTTTGACAGGATGTCAGGATGTACGTGCTAGTGAGGCAGAGTCTCGGCCATCAGATGGTCAGTAAAAAGATTATAAATCCAAATACAACTTCATAACTTTTGAAGGGCACGGGGGGGGGGGGATCCTTCTGTCGTCTTGGAAATAAGAAGACAACACAGTATGTGTGACAGATCCTACCGGATGTGTGATGGATCTGGTTGAATGTTTGACACGGTGTCAGGATTTACAAGTTAGTGAGACGAAATCTAGGCCATCAGATGATCAGTAAGAAGATTATGATGTCCAAATACAACTTCATCATTTTTGGAGGGGTTATGAGTATCCATCTGACCTCTTGAAAAGGTGACGGCAACTTTTTGTTAGCTTTCATAATTATATATTTGAGTTTAACTAAATAATATTAGGTTTTGGGTAGTGTTAAGTAATTGTCCTTTAAATTGTATGTATTTATTGTTATTATGTTATAACTTTATAACCACAAATATGAAAGTATGTAATTGAATTTTTGTATACGGCGTTAAGGTCTCCACTACGATTAGTATACACATGTTGTTTTACTAATGGAGTTTCTTGATAAACATGAAGGTTTCTAGCTTACACACGTGATTTCTGCACGTTTGAATTGACATTTGTTTAAAATAAGACTACAATCGAACAGCAAATACGTTACCCAGATGCAAAGTTCTCTGCTTGAAGTATATTCCCTCTTTTACTGGTACATAAATCATTCCCTTACATTGCAATCCAGATAATGCATAAACTATTGATGCTTAAAGCCTCCATCAACGCAAGCAGAATTTGTTTTAATGGTTCTTTCGCCCACTCATCATAGTTAAAAGCTTTGCTGACAGGTACCTTATTATCTATATCTGTTACACATAAACAGAGGCCTAAATAGGATGATCCTCGTTTGATATCACCTGTGTGGCTGTATGTCTTTAATCAAGGGTTAATGACCCGCCCCGAGGTGTATATGGTGTCATAACGCCTGGTCATGTGCTATAACCACCGAATAAAACCACCGAGTGAGCGAAGCGAACGAGGTGGTTTTATGAGGTGGTTATAGCACATGACCAGGCGTTATGACACCATATACACCGAGGAACAGGCGGGTCATTAACGTTATTATCACATAGCCTATCCAAACTGACCCATATAAGAGAGAAAAATTTCTGTATAATACATAGATTCTTTATTTAATACTATACATGTAAAATCAATCCATTGTACATATGATCTTCATATAATCCAATGTAAACAAGCGGTGACTTGTCTTCGAGCCCACACGGTTATAAATTGACAGGTTGTTAGACGCCTAGGTGTGGTAAGAATCGTACATGTTTACCTCCCCTTTGCCGCAAGTTGTAGTTTCCCCGGATAATTATTACTCAAGCCGGAAAAAAATCCCACAGAAGCGTACACATATCGAGCCGAGATCATTGTAGGTACAAACCTGTAAGAATTTGGGCGATTTTGACCGTAATTCTTTCGATGCCAACACATCGGTTTCGGGAAGTTACGTGTTCGTGACTTGGGCCATGGGGAGGGGGGCGTTTGTTTTGAACAAGACGACATCACTTTGCCAGTAATATTTTTAATTTTTGTCAGGTAAAACCCCTCAGAAACGTGAACATACCGGTGTTCTATGAGATTTGGTCCGGACGTGAGAATCGGTCCGGATACCATATTTGGTGCGATGACACAGGAAGTGGGCGCGGTCTTAGAACTACGAAGGCCCACACATACAATGTATTATCGTGCATGAAGCACTATTAATCACGGAGTTCTGTTTACATTGGAGTAAGGTTTAACATAGTTAAAAGATACTCAGTTGGGTTAAGGCGGCCCAGGAAGTATTTTTCTGTACATATATGATTATACTCTGTAACTATCGATAGCCTTGTCGCACCACGATGAAACTTCACACAGTTTTAGAACTACTTAAAACACATTGAATAAAGGTGACTTAAGTTTCTCTACTGCTGGATTTTGGGTTAAAAATACACATTTTGGTTAAAAAAACGTGTATTTTATGGATTTATGCGCGCAGGCGGTAACACCACCTTTCATCATAATATTTTGCAAGGAAAGAGCTAACCCCATATAAAATATTTTTGTTCGAGGCTATTTTGTTTAAAATGACGATTACATTGTTTCTTTGGGTCAGAAACATCAGAAACAGCTATTTTGCAGTCATTTTGTATTGAAAATTCGCCCGAGTTAAAAACAGGTAAAATCTATGCAAAATAGCCTCGGACAATTTTGATAAGAAAGGAATAATAAGTTACATTTGATTACTCAAAAGCTGAATTCTGTTATTTTGAGCTGCGCGTAATTGCGTAAAAGTCATAACCCAAATCCCACACAAGCAGCTCGTTGTCTCCCGCGTAATCCAACACCTATGACATTCGAACACCATATCGAACATATAGAACCTCCCGTTCTATTTGGAATACCTCCGTCAAAACAGCGCTAGTAGGACTCGGCGCGGCACATGCAACATTTGTGCAGGAGACAACTTCCAAATCATTTGATTGAAACATTTAGAATGTAATACAATCCAAATCCTGGCCTATAAAACAATTTTGTGCTTATACGTACACCTGAGTTGATACATATGATTGTGTTGTGTAATAGACCTTGCGCTCCCCGAAATGCTCCGTAGTGGAACATTTCGAACCGTGTTCGAGTTCGGCCGCGCCACTGGCACGCGGCCGGAACTCGAACACGAATTTTCGAGCCTGGGCTGCCTTAACCCAACAGAGTATGAAATCAAATACCACACAAGATGAGGTGTTCGTTTACTTATAAAAGCTTCAGTAGTAGTTCAGATAGTGTTTTCCTGTACTACATACCAAACTACAGTAGCTGAAGAAAAAAATAAAAGACGCCTACCATTATGACAGTTTAGAATTATTCACCGAGTTAACGAACCTGATTGTAATAACTAAGATACTGTATTTGGAAGAGTGTAAGGGAGAACACCTTTCCACGGGAGGACCAAATGTGATAGCAGGCCGTGAGAATCTGTCCGCCCTACTGAAAATCGCGGAATCGTTAAACAAAGCACTTCTCAAACATATTTTTTTCGCAACGTTAAGACTCAAGTACATATGTCCGAGTTAATAAGACTGATTGGAATAACCCAACTCACTTCATTTGGAAATGTGTGAGTGGGGGACGACTTTCCACGGGCCGGGCGGACCAAATGTCATAGAAGGTCGTGAGAATCTGTCCACCCTACTGAAAATCGCGGTATCGTTCAAAAAACACTTCTCAAACATGTTTTTTCGCAATGTTAAGACTTATGTACATGTGTCCGAATTAATAAGACTGATTGGAATAACCCAACTCACTCCATTTGGAAGAGTGTGAGGGGGGGACCACTTTCCACGGGCGGACCAAATGTCATACAAGGTCGTGAGAATCTGTCCGCCCTACTGAAAATCGCGGTATCGTTCAACAAAACACTTCTCAAACATGTTTTTTTTCGCAATGTTAAGACTCGAGTACATATGTCCGAGTTAATACGGCTGATTGGGATAACCCAAGTCACTCCATTTGGAAGAGTGTGAGGGGTGACCATTTTCCACGGGCGGACCAAATGTCATAAAAGGTCGTGAGAATTTGTCCGCCCTACTGAAAATCGCGGTATCGTTCCTCAAACCACTTCTCAAACATGTTCTATTGCAACATTAAGACTCAATTACATATTAGGCTGGTTGTAATGACATAAGCCACTCCATTGTGAAAGTGAGAGGGGGGACCACTTTCCACGGGCGGACCAAATGTCATACAAGGTCGTGAGAATCTGTCCGCCCTACTGAAAATCGCGGTATCGTTAAACAAAACACTTCTCAAACATGTTTTTTCACAATGTTAAGACTCAAGTACATGTGTCCGAGGTAATACGACTGATTGGAATAACCCAACTCACTCTATTTGGAAAAGTGTGAGGGGGGGGGACGACTTTCCACGGGCGGACCAAATGTCATAGAAGGTCGTGAGAATGTGTCCGCCCTACTGAAAATCGCAGTATCGTTCAAAAAACACTTCTCAAAAATGTTTTTTCGCAATGTTAAGACTCAAGTACATATGTCCGAGTTAATAAGACTGATTGGAATAACCCAACTCACTCAATTTGAAAAGTGAGAGGGGGGAACACTTTCCACGGGCGGACAAAATGTCATAGAAGGTCGTGAGAATATGTCCGCCCTACTGAAAATCGCGGTATCGTTCAAAAACCCTTTCCAAATGGAGCGGCTTATGTCATTACAACCAGTCTTATTAACTCGGACATATGTACTTGAGTCTTAACGTTGCGAAAAAACATGTTTGAGAAGTGGTTTGTTTAACGATACTGCGATTTTCAGTAGGACGGACAGATTCTCACGATCTTCTATGACTATTGGTCCGCCCGTGGAAAGTGGTCCCCCCTCTCACTTTCACAATGGAGTGGCTTATGTCATTACAACCAGCCTAATATGTAATTGAGTCTTAATGTTGCGATAGAACATGTTTGAGAAGTGGTTTGAGGAACGATACCGCGATTTTCAGTAGGGCGGACAAATTCTCACGACCTTCTATGACATTTGGTCCGCCCGTGGAAAATGGTCACCCCTCACACTCTTCCAAATGGAGTGACTTGGGTTATCCCAATCAGCCGTATTAACTCGGACATATGTACTCGAGTCTTAACATTGCGAAAAAAAACATGTTTGAGAAGTGTTTTGTTGAACGATACCGCGATTTTCAGTAGGGCGGACAGATTCTCACGACCTTGTATGACATTTGGTCCGCCCGTGGAAAATGGTCCCCCCTCACACTCTTCCAAATGGAGTGAGTTGGGTTATTCCAATCAGTCTTATTAATTCGGACATATGTATTTGAGTCCTAATATTGCGATAAAACATGTTTGAGAAGTGGTTTTTTGAACGATACCGCGATTTTCAGTAGGGCGGACAGATTCTCACGACCTTCTATGACATTTGGTCCGCCCGTGGAAAGTGGTCCCCCCCTCACACTCTTCCAAATAGAGTGAGTTGGGTTATTCCAATCAGTCTTATTAACTCGGACATATTTACTTGAGTCTTTACATTGCGGAAAAACATGTCTGAGAAGTGTTTTGTTTAACGATACCGCGATTTTCATTAGGGCGGACAGATTCTCACGACCTTCTATGACATTTGGTCCGCCTGTGGAAAGTCGCCCCCCCACACTCTTCCAAATGGAGTGACTTATGTTGTTACGATCAGTCTTATTAACTCGGACATATGTACTTGAGTCTTAATATTGCGATAAAACATGTTTGAGAAGTGGTTTGAGGAACGATACCGCGATTTTTATTAGGGCGGACCGATTCTCACGACCTTCTATTACATTTTGTCCACCCGTGGAAAATGGTCCCCCCCTCACACTCTTCCAAATTTAGTGAGTTAGGTTATTCCAATCAGTCTTATTAACTCGGACATATGTACTCGAGTCTGAACATTGCGAAAAAAAACATGTTTGAGAAGTGGTGTTTTGTTTAACGATACCGCGATTTTCAGTAGGGCGGACAGATTCTCACGACCTTGTATGACATTTGGTCCGCCCGTGGAAAGTGGTCCTCCCTCACACTCTTTCAAACAGAGTGGCTTATGTCATTACAACCAGTCTTATTAACTCGAGCACATAGCGAAAAAAAAATGTTTGAGAAGTGGTTTGAGGAAAGATACCGCGATTTTCAGAATTCGAAGGCACGACCTTCTACACATTTGGTCCGCCCGACACTTGAAAGTGGTCTCAAAATCATCGAAGTTTGTGACAAGTCCTATGGGTTATGCGTTGTAGGATGTAGTAAACAAAAGGTAATGAGGAATACTTTCAGTATGAGGCAAAAATGAGCTTAAGTTTAACGAGTACCATTATTGTGATTTGGGCCGCAATCTAGGCGGGCTGGGACCGAATTGCTTAACTCGGACCCAATTGCTACGACGCCATATATGAGGAAATGAACCACTTGCTGCTTTAATAGGATATCTGATTTGATTTATCTACCTACTTTGTATAATATAATTCGTTGTCAGTGCTTTGTTACTGTAAGACAGTAAGGTAGGGCGATACATTAGTCTTCGTTGGTATACATTGTACTTGTGGGCCTTCGTAGTTTTTAGGCCACGCCCCGGATCGGACAGATTCTCACGCCGGACCATATTTCATAGAACACCGGTCTAGGGTCCTCTTGGGTAGAAACGTAGGAGGTTTCATGGGCGATTTCTTTGTCTGTCATGATTTGCTACTTCGGGAAATACAATGTGATGAGTGGGGAGGGGACTCTGTGTGCCCGCTGCTTCTTGTTGGTCACACTCGTCAGCTTCCTTGCCCCTCAACTGCTGATGAAGTATGTTCCTGGGCGTCTTCCCTAACTTCCCATGACCCGAAAACTGACTCTAAGTCGGCGTCTGACAGTTCCTCGACGAAAAACTGTGGTACTCTTATGGCGGACGTTCGAACGCGTTCTGCGAACGATCGCCTGATCTGGGCCGGTTCCACTTTGACGGCGGGGGTGTGAAAAATATTGTTTTTAGTCCTTCCGTTTGAATTTTACTTATATTGAATTTTTTTCCTTTTTTCGTGAATTCTTCATGTATTCTCAGGACATTTGGGGGAATTTTAAGACAATTAAGATATTTTAAACAAGGTTAAGAAAAAGATTCATCAAAAATATACCCCCATCTACAAAATGCAACGGTTTTGTTATGTCATGACGTCAATAAGTGGTGTGTTATGGCGTGATAACAGACCACTTATTGTGGGCAATGGAGGCTTCTGATTGGTCGACGCCATCTACCTATGTGATAATTGATGGTAACTCGATAGAGAAAAGTTTTTCAGATTAAAACTCAGATTAAAAATTCCCTGGAAATGCACTTATTTTAATGCGCATATAAAGATCTATGATCCGTAATTACTAGAGGATGTTTGTCCATTTGGGGAGGCCCTAAGGGAGTAGTTTAAAACACTTTCGTGTCTCCAGCTATATTTCATGAGCCAACAATGCAAGTTTATTATACACTAGGGTCTGTCTGTGTAGAGCTTTAGGCATTATTACTCCTGACGAGGAAGTTGATATGTTTACCGCGATTGGCTGGTAGGTTATAGGATATCTCAAAAGTGTCAAACGAATGAACTGATTAGCTAAAGATATTGGCCCCTCTAGCAGTTTTTCGTTCCCAATT